>NW_027411755.1:49253330-49773330 GCF_047663935.1 Musca autumnalis
ATGTCCCGTGGTCCAAAATGCTATATATTTGTAGACGAATTTCGGGGCCTATTATTTTATAATCGGTGTATTTGTTAAACTTATGAGTGCATCAGGTTGCAAATTAGTTTTCGAGACAACGGTGGTTGTCCCCCGATCAAGAAAAACTATATATTTACAAATGTACTTAAATGGTGAGGTTCAATGGTCCATCAGCCATGAAAAGCTAAAACATATAGGTCTAAATAAGCGGGAGAATTCGATTTAATCATTTTTTTAACTTTTATTATTAGATCGCTTTAGGATAAAGACAGTGACATGGACGATAATAAATCCTAAAAGGCACAAATTGGCGAAAAATCCGACAAAGTCCGTAAGAGAAAAGAAAGGTTACAGACAAAATCTGTTGATAAATTTAAAATCCATCTCGGTTTGACAATGGAACGAAGAAGTGAGGTAGAAAATACCTACTTTTAATTTAAAACTCATTACGACGGGCTAGCAACGCGGACCGGGGTCTGCTAGTTTTTTATAATTTTCTATAGCAAATTTTATAATCGACAATATTCTTTTGAGAATTTTTTTTGACAATATTTTCATTTCACTGTCCCCAGATTTCTTGCCATAATCGAATCAAAACAATGTCAATACAATTATAATTATGACAATGCAATTTCTCGTGGAATATTTTCTATGAAAAATAAACAAGTCATGTTTGTTGTGTTATCCCGTTCAATTACAAACTGACTATGGGATAGATTCAGCAGCCACCAGCAGTCTGCTGCTTCTTCATATTATGATAAGTGGTGACGATGATGAGGAAGTTTTGTCAATAACTGTGGCAAATCAGAAAAAAATGTTTTCACGGTTTACATAGGGCACATGGAAATTACTTTTATTACAAATAACAACAAAAATATAATTGTAAATATCAATTACAAAACAAACATAAATAAAAGTGACCCATATACGCAAGTTCGATGTCATCAATCTAATGTTGAGGGAGCTAATAAAATATATAAAATAAATTAAACAGTGATTGTTGAATTAATTAAAAATTAATTGATTTTAAAATGCAAACAAAAGCATCAGCAAACTTTGTATGTGGTAAAAATTAATTGTGTCACTAGAACAAAATGTATGCAAAGGTAAATAACTTCAATAATATGTCATTTCGATAACTCTATTTGCATCAATTTTGCGTAAAAGGTTTGCTTTTGCACAACAGGAATACTTTGTGCTACCATTTCTTCTATGCAAATTGAGGAAATAATTAGCTGACTAATTTTCGAAAAGGATTTGTTCGAACATAAAAGAAACAATTTATTTTTTATATCTATGAATAGATTTGTGTGGCCAATAAATTAAAATAATTCTCCACTCCTTAAGTTCTTAACTTTTTATTAATTTTTTATTGATTCGAACTTGCTCCCTTTATTACAAAGAAAATAAAAATCAAATACCAAAGCATAACGAATTAACCCTCTACGAAGAAAATACAGTAATAAAAGTTTGTTAAACACGAATTATCCAAATGAATCATAAAACGCCAAACCACACGATATCATCTAAGCTCGTTCGTAGTACCTTGGTACTCAACCTTAACGTTTGCAATTTTAGACTTCTTCTATTTGCCAGGCAAAGAAGTTCCTTCCATGACTGACATAGCTGCTCCAGTTGCTACTTTGTGGTGGGGCATTAAAAAGAAACTAACTTGATTAGTCACATGCTATCATTGTTGTTGTTTGTTGTTGTACTCGCTGGGTGATTATATTGTACGATTAAACCCTTTCCTCCGACATAACATAATACCTCTAGTATGTATAAGTGACACTGGTAAGACCATCAAACCAAAACCAGACATTACATTTTGTTTTTTGAGTTTTCCTTTCCTTAAACGATGTCATGACACGAAATGGTAGCATTCACTACTCCATGGCACTTCTCTGCTTCATTGAATGATTCTGGTTAAGTGTAGTCTTCAGTATTGAAGAACACTTTAACATTTTATTAAGTCTTTATATTGAATCTATAACCGGCTAATGTGATTGTAGTAAACAGTCAATGGAATCTGATGTGAGATGGGAGAGAAATAAGGTTGTCGACACTATTTTCTATAAAAATATTGTTGTAGACACTATTTTCAATAGAACATACTGTTATCGACAATATTTTCTGCAGAAAACATTGTCGACTCCGCTATCTATAGAAAATATTGTTATCGCCTATTTTCCATAGAAAAAATTGTTATCGACATTATTTTTTAGAGAAAATATAGTAACCTACTATTTGCTATAGAAAATATTGTAATCGAAACATTTTCTATAATAAATATTTTAATCGAAACTATTTTCTAAAGAAAATGTTGTTATCGATTGCTGCTGTCAATAACAACTTTTTCTATATAAAATGTTTTCGATAACAACTTTTGTTGTCGACAATAACAACAATTTCTATAGAAAATGTTAACGACAACAACAATTTCTATAGAAAACGTTGTCGATAACAACAATTTCTATAGAAAATGTTATTGATAACAACTTTTTCTTTAGAAAGTGTTGTCGATAACAACATTTTCTATAGAAAACGTTGTCGATAACAACCTTTTCTATAGAAAACGTTGTCGATAACAACCGTTTCTATAGAAAACGTTGTCGATAACAACCTTTTCTATAGAAAACGTTGTCGATAACAACCTTTTCTATAGAAAACGTTGTCGATAACAACATTTTCTATAGAAAACGTTGTCGATAACAACATTTTCTATAGAAAACGTTGTCGATAACAACATTTTCTATAGAAAACGTTGTCGATAACAACATTTTCTATAGAAAACGTTGTCGATAACAACATTTTCTATAGAAAACGTTGTCGATAACAACTTTTTCTATAGAAAACGTTGTCGATAACACTTTTCCTGTAAAAAATTTTGTCGATAACAACTTTTTCTACAGAAAATGTTGTCGATAACAACAATTTCTATAGAAACTGTTGTCGATAACAACAATTTCTATAGAAACTGTTGTCGATAACAACAATTTCTATAGAAACTGTTGTCGATAACAAAAATTTCTGTAGAAACTGTTGTCGATAACAACAATTTCTGTAGAAACTGTCGTCGATAACAACAATTTCTATAGAAACTGTCGTCGATAACAACAATTTCTATAGAAACTGTTGTCGATAACAACAATTTCTATAGAAACTATTGCCGATAACAACAATTTCTATAGGAATTGTTGTCGATAACAAAATTTTTTATAGAAATAGTTGTCGATAACAACAATTTCTATAGGAAATGTTGTCGATAACAACAATTTCTATAGAAAATGTTGTCGATAACAGCAATTTCTATAGAAAATGTTGTCGATAACAACAATTTCTATAGAAAATGTTGTCGATAACAACAATTTCTATAGAAAATGTTGTCGATAACAACAATTTCTATGGAAAATGTTGTCGATAACAACTTTTTCTTAGAAAATGTTGTCGATAACAGCATTCCATTCTTTGTGGTATCTTAAATGACTTTTACTTTAGGTTCTCCACATTTTCTTCCGGTTCATTTTTCCACTTCTCGTTTTCAATAGCATATAAATGCTTGAAGAAGAAATAAAGTACAAAAACTGATAATAAGAAAGAAAAACACTCCGAAGCAAGAATATAATGATGTATCTAATGGAGTACCATGGTACATTATATTGAACTATAAATGTGTTTCCTATAGAGTGGTTCACTCTAGGATGTTGAACATTTAAGTGCCATACAACAATAAGTGCCGTTCAATCAATTGACTGTAAGAAGAAAAAAAACAACAAAAACACATCATCTTCAAAAAGCATATCGGCAACGTTATGTGGTACCACACCACACAAGACATAGCCAATAAATAACAACTACCTTCTATCTATCGATATGTCTGTCTACCTCTCTATATCTGTTAATGTGTCTGCTGAATTCCAATGTGGAGAAAAAAAGCAATACTGAGCCGGGTAATCATTGTCATCATAGCCATCGATGCAATTTTTATTAAGACTTCTTAACATCTTTGCACTGATAGTTCTGGCTTGCAAGCAAAATGGTGATCGAAGGCAAGGTAATGTGTTGTGTTGGGAGTTTTTTTGTTCTTTGCAAACCACGTGATTGACACACCTCCCACACAATTGAAATGCCACCTATGCTTTGCTTGCTTGGCTGGAATAGATGCATGCTGGAGATTAACAACAATCACCGCTACCGCCGTACTAAAATGCAAAATAAAGACACGACGACAAAGATCAAAGTGCCAATAAAAAATAGTGAAGGAGGATTTAAATTATTGACAATGCTTAGGGAGGTATTTGCAAAGGCTGTGCATAAAAAGAGGCGAGAAATAAGTGTGGTTTGGTGAAAAGGAAGATCGTCTTAAAGAGATGACAATAATAGTTGAAAATTGTAAATTGACTTAAAAGAATATCGAACAAAATACAATGTCTTCGGAATAGTTCTGCGGGTATAATGTTGGGTTTTAAAGTTCCTATTGGAAAGCTTGAGACAAATACAAATATAAGATTCCACGGCTTGTGTGCATGCCTTGTAAGACATCATTTGAGGGAATTTTGGAGTTATATATTTTAAAATTCTTGGATTTATTGAAGGGCGTTTTTCGGTTTTTGGGAGAACATGAGGTCACTGTTTGTAGGGATCTACAAAAACTGACTTGTTTTTAGAGATCTCTAAGCAAATGAACGAAGAGACATTTCACGACTCCATTAAACGTGAGAAATGAATGCCATTCATTAAATGTTGTCCTCTTGAGACACCTCCCCGGAAAAAAACTTAAAAAAAATTGATTATGTTCAGCTTGAGGGCCGTTCGAGGATCGTACGCCCTAAAACGTATGTCGTGGTCTTCAACTTTAGAGGGGTATGATCTTTCTACCGAGTTGGTTAGTACCAAGACAAGAATGAACAGACCAAAATAAATTTTTCGAATGCTTAGAAAAAACGACCGGTTTACTGTCTGACATTAAAATTATTCTAGACGATTTCCAACCAAAAATTGGACAGGAGAATATATTTGATCTAAATGTCGGGAAATTCACTCTTCACAATGAAACATCTGACAACAGAATGAGGCTGATAGACTTTGGAGTGGCATGGTAGTATGCATTTCGACATTCATTAGAGTACCAGGCCGTCACCAGATAAAAAAAAAACAAGAAAACACGTTGTGATGGATGAAAGACATTTAACGAACTTGCTGGATGTTCGATTGATCCGATGAGCAAACATCGACTTGGATTAAACCTTCTTGCAACAAGGGTATGTACCCGATTAAACGTTGCAAACAAAGTAGTAGCAGATACATCACGGAAGTTGAACATCGGAAAAATGCAGCCGCAACAGATAGCCACAGCATATTACATTCTACTTGAAAGCACTTTTCGTTTGGAAAAGATATCAGCGTGGACTTACACCGACAAATTTCATATGGAATGTTTTATACGCCAAATGAAGACTAAATACAAGATTTCAGTCATTTCAGTGGAATATTGAGGCCACAACCTTCGAAATACCGCAAATCGGGAGGTACCGTTTTATCTGGGCTATATGAAGTTTTATACCTGCAATAAAGACTAAATACCAAATTTCAGGCATTTCGGAGGAATATTGAGGCCACAACCTTCAAAATACCGAAATTCAGTAGGTACCGTTCTATAGGGTCTATATGAAGGCGTAGGCCTATACCGACAAAATTCTGGGGAAAAGTTGTATACCCCCAACGAAGACTAAGTACAAAATTTCAGCCATTTCTGTGTGATAATGAAGCTAAAACCTCAAAATAACCAAAAACCAGGTAGTACCGGTCTATGGGGGCTATATCAAAACCTGGACCGATACAGCCCATTTGCAATACCAAACATCCTAGGAGTAATATAAACTTCTATACCAAATTACAAAGCTCTATCTTAAAAAATGCGAGCTGTATATTGATTTCAATAGACGGACGGACATGGCTAACTCGACTTAGAATTTTACCCTGATCAAGAATACATATATATATTTTATAGGGTCCTCAATTGAATATTTCTATTTTTTTTTTATTTGTGCCTTATTATGTGTTACAGACGGAATGACAAATTTAATTAGACCCTCAATATTGCGGCACAGGGTTTAAAACTACAGCCGCAGAAGTCGATGGTTTACCAGCCGAGCTGTTCAAGAGCGGAGGCGACACGCTCATAAGGTGTATGCATCAGACTGTTCTCTATTGGCTAAAAAATAGTATCTGTGATATTGGTTAATGAAATAATAGGGGCATATCTGTGCGACATTGGACCTGGCAAATCCACCACTACTTTGCGGCAAATCCGTGGAAAAGCCAGAGAAATGCAGATCTACACTTATCTACTCGTTCAAAGGAATTCTTAGTCATGTCCCAATTGGGTATTCCCGCAAAGCTCATTCGGCTTTGTAAGCTGACATTACTCTGATACCATGTCCTCAATATACACTCCACGTCAGTAGAATAGAACACCTAAATTTTTGTTAATGTTAGCTTATTTATCCCAAAACGAATGAATCTGCGTTTTTAATCTTGTGGGGATTTATAGTCTATGATGTTCCGTATCAAACACAGAAAAAAATATGTTTCTAGCTCTTCGCGAAATGATTTTCTGATCAATTTTCCGATAGTACTATGAAAAATAGGCATTTATTTTTGGTCATCAGGATAGAACAGTCACTATATTTTCGCGAATTTTTGAGATATTAACGCCGAATTTTCTTTCAGTCGATAAAGCATGGCTTTCTAATCATTTTTCACCAAAGAAAACCTATAGATTAATCCGGGGACACCGAAATAACAGCGTTAAAGGGTTTAAATTGACAGATACTTGAAACATCTCGGAATATCAATTGGAGTCGCGCAGTTATGTCACATTTCTTCACAATAAGGTAGAATATGACACTGACAACCTCGACGGATGCAATCGAGTGCTTCAGATGCTGATAAAATGGAACATTTTCAAAATAATTATGAAAAACGTCAAAATTTCTTATAAAAACCATGATGTTTTGTTCAATAAAATGGGTTTTCCGCGAAAAAGTCTGCCGTTTAAAGGTTTGGAAATATGCTCCAGATTTAGAGGAAAATAATCTGATATGAAAACAACCGCTATTTTAATACTCTGAGGGAAATTTTAGCACATTTTTCAAATTGAACACAGCCTTTGGACTTCGAGTTTTATATGTGTTCTTTTTTCGGTGTCCGCGACTGTTCTCAACAGTGTTATGCTCCAATATAAATGGACCAGGTTATGCTCTCTATACCGGATTTTACGAATTAGTAGTTTTTTTTAACTGAATTCGCAAATGTAAAAGCCCCGTTTTCGCGGGAAAACACAGTCATGGAAATTGAGGTTTTAGGTTTCGTATGTTGTTTTAAAAAGTACTAAAATTTCCGTCATTGTATTAAAATAACGGTTGTTTTCATATCAGATTATCTTTCTCCAAATCTGGAGCATATTTCCAAACCTTTAAACGGCAGACTTGTTCGCGGAAAAACCATTTTATTGAAAAAACATCAAGGTTTTCATAAGAAATTTTGACGTTTTTCAAAATTATTTTGAAAATGTTCCATCTTATCAGCATCCGAAGCACTCGATTGTATTCGTCGAGGTTGTCTGCGTCATATTCTATATAATTGTGAAGAAATATGACATAACTGCGCGACTCATATTGATATTCCGAGATGTTTCAAATATCTGTCAATTTAAATCCTTTAACGCTATTATTTCGGTATCCGCGGAATAATTTATAGGATTTCTTTGGTGAAAAATGATTAGAAAGCCTTGATTTATCGACCGAAAGAAAATTCGGCGTTAATATCTCAAAAATTCGCGAAAATATAGTGGCTGTTCTATCCTGATGACCAAAAATAAATGCCTATTTCTCATAGTACTGTTGGAAAATTGATCAGAAAATCATTTCGCGAAGAGCTAGAAACATCATTTTTTCCGTGTTTGATACGGAACATCATAGACTTTAAATACCTACAAGATTAAAAACGCAGATTCATTCGTTTTGGGATAAATAAGCTAACATTAACAAAAATTTAGGTGTTCTATTCTACTGACGTGGAGTGTATAGTAAAAACCTATCTAAAGAGTTTAGTACCAAAAAAAGGTTTGTACATAATTTAGGTCGTTTAAAACTCCTGCTGGGAAGGTTTATACGAGATGCAAACATTATATAAGTAAAAAATCTTTAAGTTCGGCGTGGCCGAATTTTTTCTAACCTCCACTATGGACTAATAAGTTTTCTTGCCTGTCCACAATTTTTGGTGGAAATGTTTTATGACCACGGATATTCCAAATGGCTTACTTAGGTCAGCAAATTCATCTAAAAATATCTTCAATCGGGCAGCACCTTTCTATGAGGCCTATAGTAGAGTGTAAAACTATGGTTACAATGTTTGTTGGAGCAGTTTTGTGACTACTGGAAACCTCAAATTACAGGTTGTTCGATCAACAAATGTAGATAAAGTCCTTACAACACATAAAAACGGAAGGTACCCTTATAAGGGCTCCACAACACAAAATTGACCTATATTAGCACCTTTTCATGGAGGAATTTCGTGGCTGCAGGGAACCTCAAATGTCAAATAACAGTTAGTTCGGTCAACATTATAGCTAAACTTCTTAAAATACCGAAAATCGGGAGGTACAGTAATATGTGGGCTATACCAAAACATAGACCTATGTCGACAATTTTTGGTGGGGAATTTTAAATATCTGCAGGGAATATTAAAAATCAAATTACGGATAGTCCATTCAAAAATTGTAGCTAAAACCTTCACAATACTGAAAATCGGGAATACCATTATTCGTGAGCTATACCGAAACATGGGTCTATATCGGTGATGCTCAAAATGTTTTGTGCATTAGACTCTCTGAGCGAGTCTTTCCTTTGCTAAACCACGACAAATGAGAATAAAGAGAACATATGTTGTTTTTTCAGTCACGTTAACGTATATGGGTGATCTTGGCTGGTCTATATTAACAATTTTTAGTGCAGAAGTTTCGTGACCGCAGGGAACCTCAAATGTCAAATTACGCGTAGTTCGGTCGAAAAATGAAGCAAAATTCTTCAAAGCATTGAAAATCTGGAGGTAACGTTAGATAATGTTCGTGAAAATTAACCTATGGAATTCGATAGGAAGCATATTGAAACTAAGGAAACCGAAAACTTAAGTCAAAATATTGCAATGTGTGGGCCTGTCGTTCCCCTAAAGATGACTATAATTTCCTATTTTTTCATTTCCTATAATATAATGGTTTCACAAACATCCCAGAAGGGAGAAAGGAGACTTCTCTCATATTACTGAGTGCACCCCGTCTCACATTAGTTCAATGATATGGGACTTCTGTTTATCGCCGACGTGTCTTAGGATACCACTTGTAGAGGGGATTTACATGGCTGAAATATTCAGTTAACTTCGTTAAACATTGTGCTTGCCGCCGTTGAAAATTTGATGTTGCGGGCGGTGCCCGGACATAACTCCCACGGACATAACTCCCAAAATGATTTTGGGCGTTATGTCCGCTGCGCTTTGCGGACATAACTCCCAAAATTCGTTGGGAGTTATGTCCGTGAAGGAAAGCGGACAGAAAGTATTTGAATATTTTAATGAATATTTTAACCGAGATTGCTGCAATTTATTATTGTTTGTTCCCAGGCGTTCAAAAACTCAATTAGAAAATTGTAAATATTGGTCCATGTTTTGGAAATAACTACGATGACGCCATGAGCTCTTTTGGAGGGAAAGTAGAAAGAGGAAGATCTTAGTACTTTTATAAACGAAGGCCCGGCCGAACTTAACGCCGTTATTACTTGTTTCGTAATGTTCTATATTTTAGCGAACTTCCTATATTAGTGGACTGTACGGCAAGCTAAGGTACGCTGTTTTGTATTCGAAGGAAGAATCCTGAGAGTGTAGTTCCGTCGGCCCAGGTTTTAGTATAGTCCCCGTACAAAATAGGGTCCAATCGATGAAAAAACTTTACCAGCTCGATGTTGTAGCCAAAAAACGAATCCTATAACAATTTGTGAAAATAGGTTTTGATTTTGATTTGGTAAGAATTCAGCCTTTAGGCTAGAAAGGGTATATACACTTTCATACGGGCAAAATGTGCCTCAATGGTTTTAGACCCCAAGTATGTTTAGACGAAATGTGTTTCAGACAATTTGGAGTCGATTGAGCAATGTCCGTCCGTCTGTCTGTCTGTCTGGCTGGAGCGCACGATAACTCTCGAACGGATAAACCGATTCGGTTCAAATTTTGGCTTTCGTAATTTTTTAGCCAAACTTAGTTTAAGTTCGAAGATGGACTATATCGGTCCACTCCTTCCGGTACCTCCCCCACAAAAGTTCGAAAATGTTCGGAAAATTTGTGCGCACGATAACTCTTGAAGGGAGTAACTGATTTGGTACATACTTTGTCCATCGTGAAATGTGTATCGGACTTAAATAAGGTTTCAATATGGACGCAATCGGTTCACTCCTTCGGGTACCTCCCACACAAAATTTCGGAAAAGTTCAGTTTAGGGCCATCTCTCGAATCGCTTTGATTTTTGTATTAGCAACTTGTATTCACGGCCCTCCATACGACGGTACAAGTTTAATCAGGGGCAAGTCCATACTTCCTGAGAAAATAGCCTGAAAGTTGCAAAAAAAACCCCTATGACACCGTGTGAGGTGTTTGGAGCGCAAGATAACACTCGAACGGATCTACCGATTCGGTCCAAAATTTGGCCTTAGTAATATTTTGTCCAAACATAGTTTAAGTTTGAAGATAAGCCATATCGATCCACTCCTTCAGGTACATCCCCAACAAAAGCTCAAAAATGTTCGTAAAAATTGTTCGTACGGTAACTCTTGAAGGGAGTGGCCGATTTGGCCTATACTTTACACATCCTAATATATCTACCAGATATAGGTCGGGTTCAAATATGGACTATATTTGTCCACTCCATCCGGTACCTCCCACACAAAATTTCGGATAAGTTCACTTTAAGACCTGATATCGAAGTGATTCGATATGATTCGCTGCATTAATTACGATTGTAAAAGTTTTTTAGGGGTAAGTCCATACTTCTTGAATAAACAGCCCGAAGAGTGTAAAAACCCCCTATGGCACCATATGTTGTGGCTGCAGATCCACTTCCATAATGGTCAATGTCGATCCATTCCTTTAAGTATCTCCTCCGCAAAACTTTTGATCTTTAATCCTAATCAACATTTTTGTCGGTTCAAACGCCCTACATATTTAAAACCCCTAATTACATACGTATTTTGGGAAAAAATGTTTCAATATACACAGGCTGAGGGTATATCTCTATCGGCAAAGCCGACTGATGCTTTTTTACTTGTTTTTTTTTTTTTTTTTTTGATATTTTTTCCCTCAATATTTCAATATTTAGGACACTTTCCAAACAAATGTATTGTCTTATATTGTTTTTGTACTACAACATACTCGTACTTATTTCCTCTTTTGTTTTTGAAAATATAAACTCCCTCTGCATATTTCGATATTTTAATTTAGATAATGGATTAGAAGATTCATCAACATACAAATGTAGGCACAAATGTATGATTTGCTGGTCTGTGTGTATGTAAATAATTTCAAGATTACTAAAATACATGGCAGCAAGTAAGATATTGTCTTAAGATTTCCAAGCAACCATATCACGTGCTGTCGCAATGAGACACACTTATTGTTTGTAGAGTTCGTCAAGGATATTTGGTGGGGCGAAGCATTGCACATGGAAGATATTCAATGAAATCAATTCAATTGATGAAAACCAAATAAGAAAATGGATTGGAATTGTATATATGTATGTGTACACATGTATGAGTATGATAGCTAAGTAAAACAAGATGTAGGATTTTTTTCTCTCTTTTTTCAATTCATATGTATATTGTTGCATTCAATGAAGACGACACGTGGTCTTACTTAAGAGACAACTAACTCAATGAAAATAATCTTCAGCATGCAAGAGTAGAAGAAGAACAAAAGAATTATTTAAAGCCAAACAATATTAATATCATAGCTATGGTGTTTAAAGATGTGGTTAGTGATGAATTCAAAACCTCCAAAGAACAATAAGAATGTCATCTATGCCTATGACTAATGGACATTTAATATTTTCTTTAAGTTATCTCTTTTCAAATCTTCGCTTGATTTCAAAACAAAAAATTCTGAATTGCTTAAAAACACAATTGCATAATAAGACATCTATGCATGCCTCTGCACACCATTGTTTAACACAAAAGATCTTGAAATGCATATTCACTAATTCATACGATGTCATTGTTTTTTCCCAATACATTCTATTAGCCACTTTTCTAGCTTAACACAAAATTATGATCTTTTTCCTATTGTATCTATGATACTGCTGCTGCTGCTGTTGTATGACTTCTTTATGGCTAACCGAATGAGACTACCAAAAAATAATCAGCCAACCAACGAACCATTCAGCCTGCCAGTCAAACACAATTCAAGTGACACTTGAATAGACAGTCTAATCGAGTTTGACAACAACGGCAAACCGAAAAGCATCTAAACATCTAGCTGTAATGTATGCCAAAGCCCCGCCGAAAGAAACACTAAAACACCACCTCAATTGAACAACAAGTAATTTTGCAAATAGCTTTAAGAGCTCTAAGCAGCAACGAATCAAAAATTTGTTCAATTCTTTGTCGTTGTCGTCAAAATTCAAACATAATTGAAAGATTTTATAAAAATGATATGAAGAACACAGCCAACAGCAGTGAACAGTTTTGAATATCCGCTAATGCAGAATCACTAGACCAAAAATTTGCCAAAATTGTGACAGAGAGGGACAGTGGGTTCAAGCAAAAAAAAAATGGAACGGAGTTTAAAGATACAGTAAAAGTTTGCATTCTGCCCTTTGAAAAAATGCCAAAAACAACACAGGTTGGGAAAGTGGAATATCTAGCTAATATATTTGGTGGATGAGAATCAAATAACCAATTGAGGATCTAAAGTGAGAGTTTCTAGAACCTTCATCTGCGAGAAAGGTATTTGGTGCATATAAAATGCCCAATATCACGTTCGAACACCTAAATCTTTGGTTTAGGCTTTGAGAGAGTTACGCAACACTAGAAACACATTCGTTAAAAAAGAAGAAAAAGAGATATAATCCCTCCGCAAACGATTTGAATATGATTTCCATATCTGCACCTAAAATGACCGGATACCTTATAGAGAATATGCAGACAATGTCCTTCCGGAGGTACTTGCAATATAAAAAGCCAATATACCACCTTTGGGTCACGTAGGGGATGAGAGATATCAAGGAACGGTCCTGAGCGGCATTAATATGGCAAAGTCCAGCATTTATTTTGGTCCCTCTCCCATCTCAAGTGGACACTGACCTCCCCGTGGAGTCACCTGGGGAACTGCCTTTAACACCCGTTAAAGGTGTTCACCCATAATAACGTTAAAAACTTGGGTTTGGGCGTCGGGTTAGTAGCCCTGCCCTAGAAAAAACAGCCTACTATGAAAAAGCGAAAGAAAAGAAAAACAAACCCCTCCAAAGTTGACGAACCCCGCAAACGTTTTAAGGACCATGATCTGCGAATCTGCACCTGGAATGTTCGCACTCTTTTTAGAGAAGGTGCAGTCTTCGCATTGGCAGACGTACTTGAAAAGTACAAGGCCGATATTACTGCCATACAGGACATACGATGGATTGGGAAAGGCGTCACAACAACACCTAAAGGTGACGCACTGTACTATAACTGCCATGACGTAAAGCATGAGTTTGGTTGCGGATTCGTAGTTAGTCGGAGACTAAAACATCTGTTATCCAGCTTCAGCCCAGCTAAATTCTTCAACATCACCTTTATTTGCGCTCATGCTCCCACTGAAGAAAATGACGAACAGACCAAAGTTTTTTTTACGAGCGCTTAAAAGAAACATATGAACGTTGCCCTGCCCATGACATTAAAATCATTCTAAACGATTTTAATGCCAAAATTGGAAAGGAGAATATCTTTGGCCCAACATTCGGGAAATTCAGTCTCCACAGTGAAATATCTGACAATGGTATGAGGCTGATAGACTTTGCAGCTGCAAACATGATTCGGACCACTGCCTTGTTGCAGCAAAGGTACGTACCCGTCTAAACGTTGCAAATAAAGCACGAACTGACACATCGCGGAAGTTGGACACTGATAGGCTGCAAACACAACAGATAGCCACAGCATATTCCACTCAACTATCCTAATTGCTTAACGCGAGCATTCCTTGTCCCGATAACATAACAACACAATGGCAAAATATTGCCCACTCCATGCAAACAGCCGCAAAATGCATACTTGGATTCCAGAGACCTTCACAAAGAAATTCATGGTATGACCAGGAGTGTCATGCTGCTACCGAAGGAAAAAATGAGGCATATAGAGCTACTTTACAATCAGTAGCAACGCGTAGCGCACCAGAGAGATATCGGGAGAAAAGGAGAGAAGAGAAACGTCTTTTCCGCAAGAAAAAGAGAGAAATGGAAAAGCGGGAGTGTGAAAAAATCGAGATGTACAGGAGCCAGAATGAAGTCCGGAAACATCAAACAGATGGCTTTGGTACAGGCACATACTCCTGTAGAGACCAGCAAGGTAATCTGTTAACAGATACAGATAGCGTGCTCAGGATATGGAAGGAACATTTCTCCAATCTGCTGGTATCCAATAGTAGCGAAGACGATGATACCATAGATCCAATCCCAGAAGATCGTATAGAATGTTTACCGCCCGGCCAAGATGAGGTAAAAACAGCAATCAACCGGCTGAAGAATAATAAAGCAGCTGGAGACGATGGCTTACCAGCCGAGCTGTTTAAAACCGGTGGCGACGCGCTGATAAGGTGTATGCATCAGCTAGTTAGCACCATGTGGCAGGAAGAACGCGTACCCGACGATTGGAACCTGAGCATCCTATGTCCCGTTCACAAGAAAGGAGATAAGACTATATGCTCCAACTATAGGGGTATAAGTCTTCTCCCTATTGCCTATAAGATAGTGTCAGGGATATTGTGCGAACGACTAAAGCCAATGGTCAACGAAATAATTGGACCATACCAATGTGGCTTTAGACCAGGCAAGTCCACCATTGACCAGATATTTACCCTGCGGCAAATCCTAAAGAAGACCCAAGAGATGCAGATCGACACATATCACCTTTTTGTCGATTATAAAGCAGCATTCGACAGTCCCCTCCGTTCAAAGGTATTCCATGCAATGTCTGAATTTGGTTGCCCCGCAAAGCTCATCCGGTTTTGTAAGATGACTTTAACTGATACTAGGCCCTCAGTTAAAATTGGAAAGAACCTCTCCGAAGAATTTTGTACCAAAAGAGGTTTCAGACAAGAAGACTGCCTTTCCTGTGACCTATTCAACATTTTGCTGGAAAAGGTAATTCGAGATGCAAATGTCAAAAGAAATGGCACAATTTACACCAATAGCCACATGTTACTTGCCTATGCGGATGACATAGACATCATGGGACGATCAGTAAAGGAAGTAACAGCATGGGTACTTGCGCGATCAGATAAGGCAGTGCTTGGTGTGTTTGAGAGGAAAATTCTTCGAAAGATCTACGGGCCGATTTGCGTTGACGGTGAATATCGACGTCGTATGAACCACGAGCTATATCAGCTATACAAAGACATGAATATAGTTAAACGTATCGAGATGCAACGATTGCGTTGGCTAGGCCATATCATAAGAATGAGCGATGATGAATCCGCTACATGGCGGTGCACGCAGAATCGGCAGGCCTAAGCTTCGATGGAGCATAAAAGTGGATGAAGAAATGAAAAGGCGCGGTATTCCAAAAAGCGAAGCGAAAAACAGAGAGGAATGGAGATCTTTTCTTAGTTCGGTCTATGGAACAAATGTTCCGTAATGGGCCAGCTAAGTAAGTAAGTAAGTGTACGAAAAATACAAGTTTCCTGATTTTGCCTCAGTTTACCAATTCACTTTATTTGACTGCCGATAGTAGTGGTACTATTTTGATATGTTTTCGGACACTTCACGTCAAATAAATCGAAATAGAAAACCGTTAGTATAAACATGACTATAGCTTCATTAAATTTTTTATACTCTCCACCATAGTATGGAGGGTATATTAAGTTTGTCATTGTGTTTGTAACACATCGAACTAATCATTTGCGACCCTATAAAGTATATATATTCTTGATCAGGATAGGTCCATGTTTTGGAATAGTCCCCATATAACGGTACCTCCCGATTTTCGGAATTTTGAGAATTTTAGCCACAATTTTTAACCGAACTATCTGCAATTTGACATTTGAGGTTCTCAGTTGTCATGAAACAACTCCACGAAACATCGTCAACATAGGTCCATGTTTTGGTATAGCCCCCATGTAACAGTAACTCCCGATGTTCGGTATTTTAAGAATTTTAGCTACAATTTTTAACCGAAATAGCTGTAATTTGCTATTTGAGGTTCTCAGTGGTCATGAAATATCTCCACCAAGCATTGTCAACATAGGTCCATGTTTTGGTATAGCCCCCATATAACGGTACCTCCGGATTTTCGGTATTTTGAGAATTTTAGCAACAATTTGTAACCGAACTAGCTGTAATCTGCCATTTGAGGTTCTCAGTGGTCATGAAATATCTCCACCAAACATCGTCAACATAGGTCCATGCTTTGGTATAGCCCCCATATAACGGTACCTCCCGATTTTCGGTATTGTGAGCATTTTAGTTAAATTTTTTAACCGAACTAGCTGTTATTTGCCATTTGAGGTTCTCAGTGGTCATGAAATATCCCCACCAAACATCGTCAACATGGGTCCATGTTTTGGTATAGCCCCCATATACCTCCCAAATTTTTGTATTTTGAGAATTTTAGCTACAGTTTTTAACCGAAATAGATGTAATTTGACATTTGAAGTTCTCAGTGGTCATAAAACATCTCCAACGAAACAACGTCATCATAGGTCCATGTTTTGGTATAGCCCCCATATAACGGTATCTCCCGATTTTCGATATTTTGAGAATTTTAGCTGCAATTTTTATCCGAACTAGCTGTAATGATCGGTATTTCGAGAATTTTAGCTACAATTTTGTCTTTTCAAAAATAATCGTCAATATAGGTCCATGTTTTGGTATATCCCCCCATATAACTGTACCTCCCGATTTTCGGGAATTTTCAGTGGTCACGAAATTTCTTCACTAAAATTCGTCAACATGGGTCCATTTTTGAGGGTCTACATTGTTTTGATGAAACTACCCTCAATTTGACTCTTGAAGTTCCCTGAAGCTATAAAACTTTTCCGCCAAAAAATTTAAAGATAGGTTGACTCTTTGATATAGCCCCGTAGGGGCACATTTTTTTAGATTAGATTAGATAACACTGTGCAACAAAATGGAGGTGAAAGTCTGGTGCACGGAAAATTCCTCTTGGGGAAGAAAGGCCTTGGTGAGTATATTTTGTACCCCGAAGGACAGATCTGCCGTGAGTCGAACTTCCGCGTTATGGCGTGATGAAATTTTTGTTACAGACACTGTGGGCCATCAGGAATTAACTTTATATCTTTGTTCACTGTTGCTTAAGTGCTCTACAAAAACAACAAACAAAGATATAATGCTAATTCATGATGGCTTACAGTGTCTCTTGCAAAAACTTCATCACGCCATAACGCGGAAGTTCGACTCACGGCGCATCTGTCCTGGGGTTTTTAATATACACACACCAAGGGCTTTCATCTCCAAAAGGAATTATCTCTGCCCCAACATTTGTGTTCACAGTGTAATTTAAGCAATAGTGGGAGGCAGTAGGTGTCTATTTATTGTCGAAAAGTTGTTCCACCTAAAATTGTAAAAGGTCACTAATTATTCCATTTTAATTAAGACTATTTTATGGTGGAGGGTATAAAAAGTTCGGCCCGGCCGAACTTAACGACTTTTTGCTTGTTCACTTTCGAATAGTCGGGCTTCACTATGTACCCCATCCCCAACCGCAGTCGAACTGAAGTTATAAAGAATACCCAGAAGGAAGATACTTAGGAGTATGGAAGGATTGAGAAATCTCGCCAGACGCTACTCTTTCCTGAGAGTAAGTAGAATTTTTTGGAATTTTCAACTTTTACCTCTAACTAAAAAGTCGATTTTTGGATCATTTAAATTGACAAATCAGTTAAAATTCGATATTTTGAATATTCCAGCCAACTCAAAGTCGACTAATTATAGGTTTCTGATAGATTTTAGAGCTTTTTTGGTTAATTTTGTCATTAGTTGTTGGCTGAAAATCGAATGGAGAATTTTAAATTTTCCCCATAAACGTAAGTCCACTTCTACTTTTCATCGCCATATGTCTAGTTTCAAATAGAACTTTCCTGCCATCTGGGCCACCTAGGCCTCCCCATATCAATCTTGTTGAGATCCACAGAAAAAATACGTAAACACATATCAGCATAGCATAGCATTTTCCGGTATATGGAATAATAAATAATGTTAATGTTAGGTGTTAACGTTATCGATAGAAAATCGTATCAATCGATATTATCCTTCAATATAACTCATCGATAGTCCAATTCATTTTTTCCAAACTGTATTTCCAACCACTGTTTGCTGGCCGAAAATATGATCTTTGCTAAATTTGAATTTCAATATTCTCTGGCTGTCTATCCAAAAAGTATATGTTTGTCTAACCATCAGTGTTGTAGTCATCATTCACATCATCATCATCATCGTTGATATCGACAGCGACATAAACATGATATGTACTTATAAATCTATACTGTAAAGCCTTATAATAGAGTGATATTATGTGTCTATATTGCACCAAACAAGTATCAGCTACTACCTCAGTTTTGATAGCCATCAATAAATGTTTTGTTTGTTGTTTTTCGTTATTTTTTGTGAATTATGCCAAAAATTCACTATTGCGATATGACATACAGTGTTAATAATAGTCATAATAGCCAGCAGCAACAACAACTAAATCGACCAAACATAATAACAATAATAACGATGTGGATACGGAAGCCAGAGAAAAAAAGCAAACAATATAAACCAAAATAATAGCAAAAAACAAACAATGGACTTTATTGTCTTAGCAAATATTCACTCATACACATGGAAACAGGAAAAACTAGATTGTAATAGATTAGAGGATTTTGAGCTCTGAAGATAGTGATAGATAGATATCTACATATACACAATGGTGATGTTGTGTGGTTGAAATGAAACACTTCCTTAATGGGAGAAGTAATTAATTCAAATATCAATTGGGGGGTATTGAATGGTGACACATAACTTTTTTTTGGAATTTCAATACTTAATAACATTTTGTTAAAATAACTTTAAAATTTAAGCAAATTTTAGTAGTTCAAAACTTAATCCTATCTACACCAAAGAAGCATTATTTTTGTTCACGCAAACCCATCAACGCCCCCAAAATTTTATTTAAATCAAAAATTTAGACAAAAACATAAATTACATGTCAAGTGGTGGTTGTTGGTGTTTTTGGGCAAAACACCTCTCTTGAATCTTAAATTTTCAATAAACATGAATGGTTTTTTTTACAGTGGCCACTACTGGCTACTGGTAGTAGTACTGTCGGCAACAAATCATGTTTAGCCATTATTAAATTGGCTTAAAATCAATTTAAAATAATTTGACTTCTTCCCCGTTACACAAATGCCACATGAAATTTAAAATAGTCTGAAATTATTTTAAGCTGCCGGTTGGTGCTTTGTATTTCTTCAAGCCAACACTGGCCAAATAGAAATATCATTAAAACGAACACCGTGACAAAAATGCACAAAATCACCACCACCACCACTACTGCTCCTACCTTTAAGGAAACAACAAAAACCAAGAAAGCCCAAAAAATAGAAAATTGAAACTGGACATCAAAGCTACTGCCACTTCTTTTGCTGCTGCATGTCATGTGGCCACGACATTTGTAGCCTTTTTACACTTTCAATATGCAATGGTTTTCCTCTTAGGCTATGATTTAGTTTGTTTGTTGGTAGGTGTTATAGGTTGTCTTACTACTACTCTCTACAATATCAACTTACCCGTCAACGTCACATTGACATGCATCAGACCAATGTGGGTACCAATGCGCGCCGGCAATTTCTCACGCGAAAATGCTTTGTATGGCGCTATAATTGTTGTATGGGCAACATGCCATGCTGAACCAAGCCTTGTGACTGTTGTCGTTCACCAACATCATCATCATCATCGTCGTCGACACCAATCAGGTACAGGACGTTTTGGTGGAAAAGGGAATGAAAGAAAATAATAAGAGAAAACATTTGTTAGTTATGTGTATATACATAGCTATGTTTTGGAATATTTCTAATAAATTTACAATAATTTTAATACTCAATTGTATGGAATTATGCAAAACTGGAAACATAATTTATGTTAGAGTCAAAGGATCATAAAAATTTTAATGACAGGTAATGAGTACTTGGAGAATATATTCCAGCAAACAAATGGTATTAAGAATAAATGCCGACAGCTAAATAACCTCAACGCATGACTGTACAAAAACATCAATAATAGGAGTGGTGGGTATTTGGCCCAGATGAACAGATATCAAGTTTTAAAAGTAAATAAATAGCATTTTCGAAGGTATCAAAATACGTTTTGGAATTTCCCAATGTACATTAGGAGCTTGTGACAAACATATTCAGCACATTGTCGAGAGAAAATGGAGAAAAACACTGTGCAACATTGAAAATGCAAACAACGTCTAATGAGCATTTTGTGAAAGCACATTTTAAGACTACACTGAAAAAAATATTTCAAGAATTTTTACATATTTTCGTTTGTGATGTAGTTTTTTCATACTCACATAAGATACATGTGCAGTTTCTTACTTCCATCCGAAAGCCACTATTTTTTCAAAAATATGTAAGATTTTCATGAGATGCAAAATCAATTTCCTATTTTTCCCTATATTCCACTATTTGCTCTCATATTTCCTCTCTTGTTTGGTAAATGCTCTCAACTTTGTTCTTTTGAATGGCCTCGTCGTGAATGGTCTCGTCGTCTCACTATCGTAGTGACAATATATCAACAAACCACAACACAACGCCCACCATCGTCTCACCTTCACATTGAGACTATATCAAAAAACCACGCCACACACATGCACACCACAACAACGTACCTAAACTACCACTGTATGTCGCAACCATTTTGTTGTTAGTTAACTGACAAATCAAACAACTACAGTGCGTTTGGTGTCGAAAAAACAATAGGTTTCGCTGTAGTTCGCAACTACAAATTTTTAATTTCTTTAATATAAAGGCAACATCTAATATTTCAACCTAGTGCTGAAAGACTCAACATGTATGTAAATATGGTTCGTATTATTCTGCTATGTTCACAAGATGATAACAACTACAGTGAAAATCCATTGGAAGAAACTGTAAATTACAGTAATACAAAATAAAAGCATTAATTAATAAAAAGCAGCAAAATTTGTCTCTGGTTTGGTTGGTGGTGTGTGGTGGTTGTTAGTCAATAATAACAAAAACAACAACTCGCCAAAACTGTTTTTTTTTCAATCCCTCAGAAAAAGACAGCATTTTTTTTTTTTTTTGCTTTATGAAAGGCGTTCATGAAAAGCAGAAATTTGAACCTTGGCAAGACTTTATGAACACTATTCCTGAAATGCAGAAATTATTTTTTTTCTGTGTACAAAAAACCTAGTTGGGTTTCCTGTTTTTAGATCGGGCTTGGTATTTATATCCTCGTGTAAACCGGGATAAAACTACCCTGTTTCCCACTGATCGGATCGTTATTTCAGAAACTTATAAGAATTTAGCTTTGCGGTCTTCAGCAATATTGTAGCCCTAATATAGTAGAACTTACGCGTCAAATGGAAAACTGCATCCAGCGCATCAAAAACTATAAAATATATGGAAGTTTACATAATTTTTGGAATTATGGTCAGTAGCAGCTAAACTATTGAAAGTTGAACCAAGTAAACTTCCGCAAAAATTTCCCTAATAATGTGCTCAGCAATTCTTCAGAACTTTCTGAAACTCTAAAATACTTATTTCATGTTTTTATACCATCAGCATTTATGCTAACAAGGGTATATACACTTTCATACGGGCAAAATATGCCTCATTGAAATAATGGTTTTAGACCCGACAATTTGGATTTGATTTAGCCGTGTCCGTCAGTATCTGGCTGGCCGGAGCGCTCGATAACTCTCGAACGGATCAAGCGATTCGGTCCAAAATTTGTCATTCGCAATATTTTGTCGAAACTTAGTTTAATTTCGAAGAGGGGTTTTTCGGTCCACACCTTCGGTTACCTCCCACACAAAATTTCGGAAAAAATCAGTTTAGGACAAGTTTCGTTACAAGTTTCATCAGGGACAAGTCCATACTTCTTGAGCAAATAGCCTGAAAGTTGCAAAAAACCCCTATGACACCGTGTGTAGTTGGTTTAGCGCAAGATAACTCTCGAACGGATCTGCCGATACGGTCCAAGATTTGGCCTTCTTAATATTTTGTCCAAACTTAGTTTAAGTTAGAAGTTATGACATATTGGTCTACTCTTTCAGGTACCTCCCACACAAAAATTCGGATAAATTAACTTTAATGCCTGCCCTCGAATAACTTTGATTTTTGTTTAAACAACTTGCATTCGCTGCTTTAATTATGACAGTGAAAGTTTTTTTTTCAGGGACAAGTCAATACTTCTTAAGAAAACTGCCCGAAAGGTGTAAAAACTCCGTATTACACCATATGTAGTGGGTAGAGACCACGATACATCTCGAATTGATAAACCGATTTGGTCCAATGTTTGGCCTTCGTCATATTTTGTACAAACTTAGTTTCACTTCGAAGATGGGCAATACGGGTCCACAACTACCGGTACATCCTCCCAATATTTGAAAAATGTCATAAAAATGGTATGCACGACGATATCTCTTGAACGGGGCAACCAATTTGGTCCAAATTTTGGATCTCCTAAAATGTTGTTCAAATTTAGTTTAACTTCTAAAAGTGCCCATATCGGTCCTTTCCTTAGGGAACCTTCCCCACAAAAGTTCAACATTTGTGTCTAAATGTAGCTTAGGGTCTGTTCGAAGACCTTTTGGAAATGTATGTATACCGATGATGTTCCGCTTGGTCCTGTTTACAGCGATATTATGTTTTCCGTCGAAAAGTCCATGCTTCCTGGCATACTGGTCCAAAAGTTATACGATGACTTATTGAAATGAGTATTGGACGCGATATCTGTCGAAAAGATATGACTCCCAAAATAAGATCCACTTTCATAACATTGTGCAACATTTTTAAGGTAATCTTGTGCAAACAATTTGAACTGAGGATTTTTTGAAAGTACAGACCCAAACGCCAGAGAGCCTAGTTGGGTTTTGTTGTGTCAGATCCAGCTTGGATTTTATGGCCACATCTAAACATGTTTAAGTATTGGCTTTTTAAAGCAATTCGGTGCTATATCTCTGAAACCAATGCGAATCTTCTTCTGGAGCTCAATTCTATGAAAATGTGAAATGACAACTTTTATAAAGGAGAAAAATGTTAAATGAAAAAAATTATAAAGGAAATATTTTTCATTTCAAATTTTCATAGAACAAGAATCCAACCCCTGACCTCTGAATTAAATTTGTAGATAAAGGCAAGAATAAAATATTTGAAGAAATAATGAACTCGAAAAACTACATTTACTGCCTCAAATTTCATAATATATCTAAAAATTCCATAATTTCCCTTGAAAAACATATTCGCTGGAATGTAATAATCAAAACATTCCATTGTTGTAAAATGATTCTATCACGTTATTTTTAGTATATTTTTCAACGACGATTTAATAAATATGTCAATCATGTGGGGAAATCCGAAATGCGAGAATAAATTGTTGGTGTGAACTGTGTTTGAAATACTTGTTGTAAAAGATATGATAGAAAATAATACTGAAACAACATGAAATAAGCATTTTAGATTTTCAGAATGTTCTGAAGAATTGTTGAGAGCATTATTTGGAAGATTTCTGAAACAGGTTACTTGGTTCAACTCCCAATAGTTTAGCAGCAACTGACCAGAATTTCAGAAATTATGTAAAATTTACTATATTTGATCGATTTTGATGCGCTAAATGGAGTCTTTCTTGTGCTGTCTGTTAACCAGATAAGTTCTACTTCTTTAGGGCTGCAATATTGCTAAAGACATCAAGGCCAAATTCTTATTCGTTTCTGAGATAAAGGCCCGATAAATGCAAAAAAAATAATCATAGCCCGGTTTAGATGAGACCATAAATTCCGAATTGGATCTGACAGGACATAACCCAGCTAGGGTTCTTGTAACCTCAATATGTACTTTCAAAAAATGCATACTAGAAGTTGTTTGCATTTTCTGTGTTGCATAGTGTAATGGACTACGTCGGTCCATTGAACTTCAATCCTTATCCACATTTTTGTCGGCAAGTTCAAATGTGCAAAAAAGGATTCAATTCAATTCACATAGGCTAAGGGTATATCTTTGTCGGCAAAACCGACTTGTTTAGGCGCTATTTCATATCATACTTTCTACAAAACATATTTCAAAAAATGTTGACACAGGCTGTTTATATTCACTTTTGGGATTTCAATGCATTGTTGATATATTTATCAAATCGTTTTTGAAAAATGATAGAAACATTTTACAAGAATGATATGTTCCGTAGACTTGTGAATTACATTCCAGCGGATGATTTTTCCAAAGAAAAATCAACAAAAAATGTAACAGTGTTGGAGACATGATGCGAAATATACAAAATAATGGAATTTTTAGATATATTATGCATTTTGAGGCAACAAATGCAGTATTTCGAGATGATTATTCAATTAAATATTTTCTTCATGCACTTATCTACAAGTTTTCTTCTGAGATTTAAAGAAGAGTTGAATTGTTTTCAGAGATTTTGCCTCGATTTGCTTTAAAAAGTTAGTATTAAACCATGGCTAGATGAGGCCATAAAATCTAAACCCGATCAAACCACACAAAACCCAAATATGGTTTTTTGGGTCTGTATTTTCATAAAATCCGTAGTAGAAATTGTTTGCGCACAATTACCTTGAAAATGTTGTACAGTGTAATACTAAAGCTCTAAGGTTTTATGGCCACTTATTGAATTTTTTACAAGAAATCTACCAAATTTTTATATCCTCCACCATAATATGGAGTGTAGAATTAAATTTGTTATTCTTCAAAATAATGAAATTTTTAGATATATTATACATTTTGAGGTAACAAATGCAGTCTTTCAAGATGATTATTAAACTAAATATTTGCTTCATGCACGCACTTATCTACAAGTTTTCTTCTGAGATTTAAAGAGGAGTCGAATTGTATTCAGAAATATTGCCCCGATTTGCTCTAAAAAGTCCATATTTAGCCATGGCTAGATGAGTCCGTAAAATCTAAACCCGATCAAATCACACAAAACACATATATGGTTTTTTTTCGATGGGTCTGTATTTTCATAAAATCCGCAGTAGAAGTTGTTTGCACACAATTACGTTGAAAATGTTGTACAGTGTAATACTAAAGCTTTAAGGGGTTATGGCCACTTATTGAGAAATCTACCAAATTTTTATATCCGCCACCATAATATGGGTAAAATTTTAAGACCATATATATCGTTCCACGGTTTGATATAGCCCTCATAGAACGGTTCCACTTGATTTTCAGTATTTTGAAGGTTTTAATTATCAAACCGAGATCGCCGAACTTTGGTACTTAGTCTTCCTTGGGGGGTATAAAATTTTCTCCAGAATTTTGCCGCTATAGGCTCACGCCATCATATACCTCCCGATTTGGGGCATTTTGAAGGTTTTCAGCCTCCGAAATGGCTGAAATTTGGTCTTTAGTTATCATTTGGGGTATAAAACTTTCCATATGAATTTTGTCGGTATATGCCTTCATATAGCCCCCATAGAACGGTACCTCCCGATTTTCGGTATTTTGAAGGTTGTGGCCTCAATATTCCACCGAAATGGCTTTAGTATTTAGTCTTCATTTTGGGGTATAAAACTTTCCCTCCCGATTTGGGGTATTTTCAAGATTATGTTCGTTGGGGTACTTTCCCCTCTAAATTTGTCGGTATAGTCCACGCCTTCATATAGCCCCTATAGAAAGGTATTTCAAAATTTTCGTTATTTTGAATGTTTTGGTCTCAATATTGCACCGAAAATGGCTGAAATTTGATATTTAGTCTTCGTTGCGGGTGCAGAACTTTCCACCTGTAATTTGGCATAAACCTATATCTACGCCTTTATATTGCCCCCATGGAACTGTACCTCCCGATTTTCGGTATTTTAAAGGTTGTGGCTTCTATACTCCACCGAAATGGCTGAAATTTGGTATTTAGTCTTCGTTGGTAGTATAAAACTTTATTTAGCGCCACATTGCTTTACCGAAATTGTTGGAATTTGGTATTTAGGCTTCTTTATAAACGAAAGAAAACTAATTGTTCAGTTTTATTTCAATACAGCTCGTGGTGGAGGGCCAGGCCGAACTTAACGCCGTTCTTGCTAGTTTTAGAAGATTTTGTTTTCATCTGATAGATCACAGCTAAGAAATGGATGGTTGTTTCGCTATAAACCCGTCAACATTTTATTTAAAAAGTCTCTCGCTTAGGTACAAGCTTTTTATATGTATTAGAATTCCACAAAAGCTTATGATAATCGGATCATCCGTTTTCCAGCTACAGGGGGCATCGCATTCCAAAATGTCATTTTGAGAAAACCTCGTTTCAAACTTCGATGTCACATTCATATCACAATGGATTTTCTCTTTCTAACGCGCACATATCAGCTAATTTTTGTCCGATCGACTCGAAGTTTTTGCAACATATTCTATACTACTTGTACTTTAAAACGAGCCAATAAAAAATATTCGATTTTGTACAATTTGTAAGTGGTCATAACCCCTTAAAACCAATTCCATACAGCCTACTAAAACAACTTCAATGCGAGAGGTATTGAAGGATTTGCCCTAGACATTAATACATTTTGCGACCCATATCTCTGGAAGTATTGGCTTCTCCTAGCCAACAAAAATGTAATTATATTTTATAATTGTGAACTCTCAAATTCAAAATTTCGATTTTAATTAAAAATGGATAGTTGTTTTGGCATAAATCCGTCAACATTTTTTTAAGTCTCTCGCTTAGGTACAAGTTTTTTATATGTATAATAATCCCACAAAAACATATAAATATCGGATCATCCGTTTTCTAAAAAATGCCATTTTGAGAAAACCTCGTTTCAAACTTCGATGTTACATTCATATCACAATGGATTTTCTCTTTCTAATACTCATATCTCAGCTAATTTTTATCAGATGGACTCCAAGTTTTTGCAACATATTCTATTCTACTTGTACTTTAAAATGAGCCAATAAAAAAATCGATTTTGTAAAATTTGTAAGTTGCCATAACCCCTTAAAACCAACTCCATATAACCTACTAAAAAAACTTCAATGCGAGAGGTATTGAAAGAGTTGCCCTATATGTTAAGGCATTTTGCGCCCCATATCTCTGGAATCATTGTCTTCTCCTAGCCAACAAAAATATAATTATATTTTATATTTATAACGTTGTAGTCATTATCAATGCAACTACACCCTATTAAAATTTCAACAGGATCCGAGAAGTGACCTTAATTCTAATTCCAAAAAAGTGGTCACCTCAGGATTTTTTAGAGCTGTTGGGACATGTATACGAAAAAATATATGTATATCAATATATTCAGAACAGCCAGGTCTACCTTCTAAGAAAATTTCAAACAATCCTCAAAAGCCCTTAACTGTTCTGCACTTAAACGAAAATTTTGAAATTTTCTGTGGGATGTAATGGAATCGGTATGTTTAGCAGAAAATTCCGGTGTAAAAATGTTGAAACAATATCAGTCACTCTTTTCGATAGTTATTGTGCCAACCAACTATGTTAGTCGATCACCGTAGGACTTTTTGTAGGGTTTTTCTACAATTACGTCAAAAGCGTGGACTAACCCACGACAAACATTATATCGTTGTTCACAGAGCTGCAAGCAGTATCTTCTGTAAACATTACAAAACTATTCTCGAACAGATCCTAATCTGATCAAAATCGAAAATTAAGAACTTTTCTCGGGAGTTGTTACTTCGCTTTCGAAGAAATTTTGCTATGTGTAATATTTCGGTTACATCAGATACTCAATTCGTAATTTATAGTGCCATCAGTAATTTTAGTTACTGCTGAGGGCATTTTGCAATGGAACCTCATCAAAGCTCATCATGACTTAAGTGGACACTGAGTGGGTTTAAAAAAGACCAATCACGTTTGTCTTGATTCTTCTGCTGCATTGCTGATGAGTTAGAAATTCATGCTTGTATACAAGGTACTGCCTCGTCATCATCTTATTAAGCAAATGAACAGGTATCGTCTAAGCCTCCTCATGACGATTATACACTGGTGTCGTCGGTGAACGCAAGTTTGTCTATTTCCACCACACTGAGTATCGCTAACATTTACGCCGCACAGTGCTTCAGAAATCGATTTTCCTGGCAAGAAACCTCAATTTTTTGTCGTCACCGATTGTTAATTTCTATATGGGATTCGATATCAAACATACTGAAACTTAGAAAACCAAAAAAAAATAAAATATTCAAAGATGTGGGCGCGGCGTGGTCCTAAAGACGAACATTTTTCCTAATTTTGGATAATATGTAATTTTTGCACCTTTTTGAAAAAAGAAATAGCTATTTCTTAGAAACTATAACAGATATTGTGTTCATTGTTATACCCTACACCACTATGTGGAAAGGGTATTATAAGTTTGTTTTGGTAAAAATTCATGTAACACCGCGAAATACTCGTCGGAGACCCCCAATGTGGTATACCAATCTTCATATCTCGGCGAGATAAAGCGATTTTGAGATGTGTGTCCGTCCGTGTGTCCGTCTGTCCATTATAAATTGTAATCAAACTCCAGGCCGCAATTATGGACCGATCGTCACGAAATTTGGTATGGAGGTCGGTTTTACATCAGAATAGATCGCTATTTTAATTGGTGATGATCGTGAAATATTTAGCGGGTGAAATGGACCAAAAACATAATTTTTATCCGATTTTGTAGCTGCTCTGTAGGTCGCAATAATAGTCCGATCGCCTCGAAAATTTAAATAAGGTAAGAGAATATGACAAAGAATAAGCTTGCAATTTGAGATGACGATCAGGTAATATTTAGAGGGCTAAATGGACCACAACTTTTGTGTGAAAATTGTGAAAAATTTTAATATACAGCTTTTATCTTTATTGCTGGAAGAGACATTCCGGGCAAGTAAACTATACCTGGAAGAGGAACACTTGACCTTTCTATTGATGTCAATTGTGTTGGTGTACATGATAAGATAACAGAGTTACAGCCTAATATACCCTGTTATATCTTTGTAGTGTAATCATAAACACGCTAGAGGTCGCAATTATAGCTCAATATTCCCGAAATTTTGCACGATGTAAGACTTAAGGTCGAAGTAGATGCTTACAATTTTGGATGATGCACTGATAATATTTAGCGGGTAAAATGGATCATCACTTTTGTATGAAAAATACAAAAAAATGTTGGAGTCTATATTTTATTTCCTGGAGTACATATACCGGCAAAGTAGACTACATATGGAAATAGATCTACTGATCTTCCCCCTGATGCAAATTGCAATAACGTGTCTGCTAGATAACGGGCCTACTGCTTAATATATTGTTGGTTTTGTGTAGAGAACGACATTTGCCCATTCCCAGTTTTTCATTATTGCAAATTACATGGTGCACTAACGTTTTAATTGTCCAATTGGATTTTTTTACATACATTGCGTCATGGGTCGCTTTGCCACCTTTTTTCAAAACGATTTCCCAGCCAGGCAAAATCAAAATTTCAATGGTGGCAAAATATCCTTCAGTAAGGTTTGCGAGATTTTGTGAGTATTTAGATATGTAAAACTTCTCTACAAGTGGTGCCTTAGGACACGCCGTTCGGACTCGGAGATAAGCTGTGTGTCCCATATCATTGAGCGAATATGAATCGGTGTACACTCACTCATTGCTATGAGAGAAGTCTCTCTTTTCCCTTCTATGATGTTTGTGAAACAATTATTATATTAATATTTAAGCTTGCTGTGATACGGTCTCAGAATCCACAAAATTACTTCTTACAATAAGTTTATTCGTTCCATAAAGAAATTTTGATATGTGGAAAGCTAATTCCCAGGAGTAAAGGTGTAGGGTATCACCCCGTCCGACTATAGCCTTTTCTTACTTGTTTTTGTGTTAGAAAGGTAGAATTGTTGCCTTTAAGAAACGTTTTAATAAATTACCTTAAAGTTTACACATAGTACGCTATTTAAATTTTCCTCAGGTACTAAATTTTAGTGAAATTTCAAATTTAGTGGAGTAGAACACTATTTTTAATTCATTGAAATTTCATGGGTAGAAATGTGTTCCATATTAATTACAGTTTTTTAAAAAATTGGGAATTTTTTGAGTATATTGGCCTGTTCCCGTACTTTATAAAGTGGTAAAAGTCGTAAAAGTTGTAAAAGTCGTAAACGATTTTCATATAAATTTTGTGTACGGGAACGCAAAATGTGTAAAAGTGGTAAAAATTGTAAAAAAATTTTAGTTCTGGAACAGAGCTTATGAAACAAAAATAAAATTTTTTGATTTTTTTTTTATATTTTATTTTTGTTGTATTTTTACAGTTTTTTTTATTGAGGATTGACCATTTGTAGTATATAGGAAGATATAAAAACACAAGAACATTCCTATTCCAACTGTCCTTCCTATATATTATTTATTACTCCAACAGGTCATTTTTATTTGCCTCCCAACCTAAAATTAGCATTAAACCTTGTTTACCTACGATTCCATCGAAATCATTTTATTGTCATTCCCATATACCCTAATTTTGTTGGTATTATTCACCTGACTTATTATTAGTCACAACGAGAATACGTTTAATGTTCCTCGTTAATGTCGTGCCATATCTTTTAATGAATACTTCATCTTATATTAAAATAGTCATTTATTAACTAATTTTATTGTTTTGCAATTCGCTATTATTATTTATTGCTTTATTTTTGCATTCTTTATTATTAGACATTAAATTCGATACTCACTTAATATGACTAGTCCCACGAAAAGACTTAATGTGACAGTTGAGAATGTTGTGAATTTCTGCAATTGAAAAATAGAGTAGAGAGGCAAATTATTATTTGAATCAATATATTGGGAGGTTTTAAGAAAATAATAATAATGAGAATGAGAAAAGAGAGGTGGTATGTAGCAGGAAAGGAAGGAGATTGGTAATATATTTTTTGTTTATTATGAAAGAAATTAAATACGTCTGTAGAAAAGAACTTATATAGATCTCTTGTAGAGAGAAGGTCCCTTATATATACCGTTAGAAAGGCTCGCAAATCTTCTAACACGAAGACCTACTAAATGTTGTCTAAAAAAGAAGGCCTATCGGTATTTTTAAGAAAGAAAGCCACCTAAAGGTTTTATATAAGTAAAATACCTCTAAAAAGTATTTATTTATTTTTTGATATAAGACCTCTTACAAATCTTCTATAGATAGAATACCTACTAAAGTTATTCTGTACATTAAAGTCCTCCTAAAGGGGTTCTATTGATAGAATATCTCTCAAAGGACTCTATAAATATTAGACTTCCTGAAGGTATTCAATAGATAGAAGACCTTCTAAAAGTCCTGTCCCATCGATAAAAGACATCCTAAAATCATTCTATAGAAAGAAGACCTCTTAAAGGTGTTTTGTAGACTGATCTCCTCACCGTCATCTACAGATTAATAGATATTTATATAGATAGAAGACAATCCAAAAGTTTTCCATGGATAGAAGACCTCCTAAAAGAATTCTATAGATGGAAGACCCTTCCAATAATCTACGTAAAGTATTCATTAAAAGGAACCACACTTCTTAAACCTACGGAAATATTTTTTAAAAGGAGCGATCATTGTGATAGCCTACGGAAAATATAATTTAAAAGAGCCACGCTTCGGATAATCTAAAGAAAACATTCAATTAAAGAAACAAAGGTTCTGATAGTCTACGGAAAATATTCACTAAAAGGAACCACGCTTCTGATAATCTAAAGAGAATATTCATTAAAAGGAACCCCAGTTAAAAATAGTATGGGGAAAATATTATATAAACTGGACCACGCTTCCTATAATTTACGGAAGATATTACTTAAAATGAACTACGCTTCCAATAATCTACGGAAAATATTATTTAAAAGGAACCAACCTACTGATAGTCTAGGTAAAAAAATATTTAAAATTAACCACGCATCCCATGTTCTAGGCTATTCTTTAAAAGGAACTGCGCCTCTGACAAGCTACGGAAAATATGCCCTTAAAGGGTAACTCTAACACTAACACTCCTTTCATAATCTACCGAAACGAACACTTCCGATGTTCTAGGCAAAATATTCTTTAACAGGAACTGCGATTCTGACAAGCTACGGAAAATATACCCTTAAAGGGACCACGCGTTTGGTATTCTACGGAAAATGTTCTTTAACAGGAACCACACTTCCGATAATCTAGAGAAAATATTCATAGTCAACGAAAAATATTCTTAAAAAACTTTTTTTTTCATAATCTACCGAAACTATTCTTTAAAAGGAACCACGCTTGTAATAATTTACGGAAAATATTCTTTAAAATGAGCCATGCTTCCGGAATCTACAGAAAATAGTCTTTAAAGGGAGCCACACTTAAGATAATCTAAGGAAAATATTCTTTAAAAAGGACCACGTTTCCGATTATCTACAGAAAATTTTCATTAAAAGGAGACACGCTTCCGATAATCTACAGAAAATATTCATGGAAAGGAACCACACTTCTGATAGTCTACAGAAAATATTCTTTAAAAGCGGTCATACTTCCAATAAGATAAGGAAAATATTCTTTAATAAAAATAGGTAAAAAAAACTTTTTAAGTTAAACGGTTTTATGTTAAACATACATTGCAATGTTTAAGATAAATGTACTAGAAACCAAAAAATAATAAAATAGATACAGTCGTGGGAATTATAAACATATACATAGTCTAGACTAAAATAAAAACGTTGGGCACGTCAATTGTCTACAAATTATCGACTTAATGTGCGATAGAAGAATCGTTTAATTCGTCGTTAGGCAGTTGGCCCGCAGACGGTGAGGAAATTACTTACTATTTTCTTGCTCATGGAAATTCCAATAGTTATACACTCCATGTAAATAAAAGAGATGTTTCAACTAGTTTATCGTTGGACATTCACACTGCTGGCGAGGAATCGTTTCACTGCTCGTAGATTGTCTTTAATCGACAAAGTACTACTCGCTCACCACTATGAAACCCTAAAACTCGCTTATAATCGAGCTTGCTAGCTTGTTTCCACATTCTAGCCCTACTTATCACACGTCCATCGTTGTCGGTTGAACAACTGCCTAATTATAGTGTAACATTACAAAACAAACATTTTAATCAACGATTGTAGACAATTGACGTGCCCCACGGTTTTATTTTAGTCTAGTCTATGCATATGTTTATAATTCCCATGACTGTAGCTATTTTATTATTTTTTGGTTTTTAGTACATGTATCTTAAACATTGCAATGTATGCTTAACATAAAACCGTTTAACTTAAAAATTTTTTTTACCTATTTTTATTTTCTAGTTTTTAGTTTTTATTTCGCATTCTGTTTAATTCATTTAGTGCTTCATTATTGCAAAGTTTCTTGTCCGTTAGTTTATTGCAGTCCAACTTCTCTATACGTAGTCCCTGCAAAGATCTTACTCCACTAAGAGCCACGTAGGCTTGACCTTCTTCAAACAGTTTCGCACCTTAATATACGACTGCGTGATCCACAGTGCTGGCCTGCATTTTATGTATTGTAGAAGCCCATGATAGTATTAAATCTGTGTATATCGCTCCCGTTGTTTTGTTAACCTGGCTTCATATTCTTCAGGCGTTTCTGACGCTATCATCTGTGTGTATCGCTCACGTTGCTTTGTTAACCTGGCTTCATATTCTTCAGGCGTTTCTGACGCCGTCATTTGTGTATATCGCTGACGTTGCTTTTTTAAGCTGGCCTCATATTGCTCAGGTGCTTTTGACACTAATTGTTCCCGTCGTTTCTGTAATCGACTATTTCTATCACCTTCACTTTCTTTAGCTCGTTTTGCTTTATACTTTTCTTTCGCTTCTTGACGCCTTCGTTTACGTTGTGCTGCAGTTTCTGTTTTATTTGTGTTTGTATTTTTTATATATTTTTTACCATTTTGTTCCCACGAGTAATGGACATTTAAGCGGTCGACCCCCCAGAGGTCCAATAAAGGGGCAAGGCTATGTACAACAAGATGCGCCTGAGTCTTGAGGGGAAAACGCTAACGACATATCATTTTTATCCACCCTAACGCCATACAGTTCTCGGCGAGTTTTAACATTTCACCTTAACTTGGGTGGTGTACCGCTAACGACGTATCATTTTTAGCCACCCTAACGCCACACAGTCCTCAACACGAAAAACAATCTTGACTTGGGTGGTGGATTCAGGCTGGATTAATCAGATACCTAAATTACAGATTCAATTTCTAAATTTAAATCTTAATTATACGCCATTTAGTGGCTGCGCCCATCTTAAAAATTGAGGTTGAATAGTGCACTGTATTCTTCTTGTCAAGCCCTTTTATTTGATACCCATATTGGTGGGATTGATAAAAAATTGTTATCAGCCATTTGGTAGCGGCGGCCATCTTAGATTTAAATTTTGCATAGTAAGTTGTATTCTACTTGTAGAGACCTTTCATTTGATACCCATGTTGATGGGATTGATAAAACCTAAGTTATCCACCATTTTGTAGAGGCCGCCATCTTGGATTTTAATTTTATATAGTACATTGTATTCTACTGGTTGAGCACTTTCATTTGATACCCATATTGATGGGATTGATAAAACCTACGTTATCCGCCATTTTGTAGCGGCCGTCATCTTGGATTTCAATTTTTATAGTATATTGTATTCTGCTTGTTGATCCCTTTCATTTGATACCCATATTGATGGGATTGATAAAACCTACGTTATCCGCCATTCTGTAGCGGCCGCCATCTTGGATTTCAATTTTTATAGTATATTGTATTCTGCTTGTTGATCCCTTTCATTTGATACCCATATTGATGGGATTGATAAAACCTACGTTATCCGCAATTTTGTAGCGGCCGCCATCTTGGATTTAAATTTTTATAGTATATTGTATTCTGCTTGTTGATCCCTTTCATTTGATACCCATATTGATGGGATTGATAAAACCTACGTTATCCGCCATTTTGTAGCGGCCGCCGTCTTGGATTTTAATTTTTTATAGTATATTGTATTCTGCTTGTTGAGCCCTTTCATTTGATACCCATATTGATGGGATTGATAAAACATACGTTATCCGCCATTTTGTAGCGGCCGCCATCTTGGATTTCAATTTTTATAGTATATTGTATTCTGCTTGTTGAGCCCTTTCATTTGATACCCATATTGATGGGATTGATAAAACCTACGTTATCCGCCATTTTGTAGCGGCCGCCATCTTGGATTTCAATTTTTTTATAGTGTATTGTATTCTGCTTGTTGAGCCCTTTCATTTGATACCCATATTGATGGGATTGATAAAACCTAAGTTATCCGCCATTTTGTAGAGGCCGCCATCTTGGATTTTAATTTTATATAGTACTATAGTAGTACTTCTGAAAGTCTACTGAAAATATTAATTAAAAGGCACCACGCTTCTGATAGTCTGCTGAAAATATTCATTAAAAGGATCCACGCATCGATAGTCTACTGATAATATTCATTTAAAGGAACCACGCTTTCGATAATATACGGAAAATATTCATTAAAAGGAACAACGCTTCCGATAATATAAAGAAAATATTCGTTAGAAGGAACCACGCTTCTGTTAGTATACAAAAAATATTCTTTTAAAGGAGCCACACTTCCTCTAATCTAAGGAAAATATTACATAAAAGGACCCACGCTTACGCTAATCGACAGAAAATATTCATTTAAAGGAACCACGCTTCTGATAGTTTGTTGAAAATATTCTTTAAAAGGAACCATGCTTCTGATAGTCTGTTGAAAATATTCGTTAAAAGGAACCACGCTTCTGAAAGTCTGTTGAAAATATTCTTTAAAAGGAACCACGCTTCCGATAATCTAAAGAACATATTCATTTAAAGGAACCATGCGTTTGATAGTCTACTAAAAATATTAAATAAAATGAACCACGTATATGATAGTCTACTGAAAATATTTATTTAAAGCAACCACGCTTTTGATAGTCTACTGAAAATATTCATTTAAAGGAACCACGCTTCTGATAGTCTATAGAAAATTTTTTAAAAGGAATCACCAATTTGACCCATTTGATTATCTATGGGAAATATTATTTAAAAAGAACGACGCTTCCGATAATCTACGAAAAAAAGGAACCACATTTTCTATCGATACATGACCTCCTCTAGAGGTCTTTTGTTAAAACATGACCTCAGCACCTAAATTTTTTCACACAATTTTTACATTGTATTTTTAACACTACAGTTTACTTTGACATCACCGTGGTAAATTCTCATTACCATGATACGAGACACATACAATATCTGGTTTTCAGATTCTATTATGGAGAGAAGTATTTCAAAATAAATTCCCATAGTTAAGCAGCAAATAATGTTTATTAGAAAAATATGTCATAACACTGTCTATATCTATAAAACATAATTTTTAATTAATTTAACAATCTATAATTACAAACACATGTTTTGATAACAACAGACTCTCTGGCAAAAAATTACTATGCATTTTGAAAATGTATACCAAGCGTAAAACAAATTTAATTGACATGCCAACAACAATGCAAACATAAAGATATTTTAATAAATGTACATAGAAAATTATTATTATATGCATTGTATATGAGCTAGTACACGCCCAAATATTTAACAATTTGTAAATCAACATGTTAAAAGTGAATTGAGTATTAAATTTAAAAAAAAAATGAAACAAACATTACAGCCAGTATTTGTTGGAGATAAATCGAAGGATCAATATGCTTTTGCGGATTCATAGGCTTTGCATAGAAATTTTGGTGCTGTACGAGCTTTGAAAGAACCATGCCCTTCCATTCAATATAAACTGCTGGGTTACAGATTTCATTCAATTTAGAACAGCTCTCTACACATATTTCAATCCAACTTAGCTACTCGAAAAACTCCTGCCATATTCAGGTTCTAGAGATTTTAAAGAGCTCTATCAACATTAATTTCATTACTATTTTCACTATTTAATTAATTCATCTGTATTGGTCCATATACGAATTTCCAGCTAACACCCAAAGAAGGCTTAATATGTTAAAATTATCATTATTATCTATAGTTAGCCATTATATTGGAATTAAGTAAATTGTTGCCATAGCCTTCTTTTGAATTAATTTACATGCATACATTTCGATGGCAAATTAATGCTGATACTCCCAATAACTATTAGCCCCATCATTCAATGCAAAATGCAGCACCACATTTCGATTGTGTTCAAATGTTGTGCTGTGCATACAAGTGTGAATTAAAAACTGATGCTGTTAGCCCCTTTTGAAACAGTTCAGTGACACTCTAACAATTAGTTAGATACATAATTATATTCAAATACAGATGTATGTGTCGAAAAAGTTTGTAGGAAATAGGGATGTAATTCATGATTTGTATACCAAATTATGGGAATCTGATAGACTACAGAAAATATTCTTCAAAATGAACCACACTTCTGATAATCTGCAGGAAATATTTGTTAACAGGAAACACGATTCTGATAATCTGCAGGAAATATTTGTTAACAGGAAACACGATTCTGATAGTCTGTTGAAAATATTCTTTAAAAGGAACCACGCTTCTGATAGTCTGTTGAAAATATTCTTTAAAAGGAACCACGCTTCTGATAATCTGTTAAAAATATTCTTTAAAAGGAACCACGCTTCTGATAGTCTGTTGAAAATATTCTTTAAAAGGAACCACGCTTCTGATAATCTGTTGAAAATATTCTTTAAAAGGAACCACGCTTCTGATAGTCTGTTGAAAATATTCTTTAAAAGGAACCACGCTTCTGATAATCTGTTGAAAATATTCTTTAAAAGGAACCACGCTTCTGATAGTCTGTTGAAAATATTCTTTAAAAGGAACCACGCTTCTGATAGTCTGTTGAAAATATTCTTTAAAAGGAACCACGCTTCTGATAGTCTGTTGAAAATATTCTTTAAAAGGAACCACGCTTCTGATAGTCTGTTGAAAATATTCTTTAAAAGGAACCACGCTTCTGATAGTCTGTTGAAAATATTCTTTAAAGGAACCACGCTTCTGATAGTCTGTTGAAAATATTCTTTAAAAGGAACCACGCTTCTGATAGTCTGTTGAAAATATTCTTTAAAAGGAACCACGCTTCTGATAGTCTTTTGAAAATATTCTTTAAAAGGAACCACGCTTCTGATAGTCTGTTGAAAATATTCTTTAAAAGGAACCACGCTTCTGATAGTCTGTTGAAAATATTCTTTAAAAGGAACCACGCTTCTGATAGTCTGTAGAAAAAATTCTTTAAAAGGAACCACGCTTCTTATAATCTACGGAAAATATTCTATAAAAGGAACCACTCTTCTTATAATCTGTTGAAAATATTCTTTAAAAGGAACCACGCTTCTGATAGTCTGTTGAAAATATTCTTTAAAAGGAACCACGCTTCTGATAGTCTGTTGAAAATATTCTTTAAAAGGAACCACGCTTCTGATAGTCTGTTGAAAATATTCTTTAAAAGGAACCACGCTTCTGATAGTCTGTAGAAAATATTCTTTAAAAGGAACCACGCTTCTTATAATCTACGGAAAATAATCTTTAAAAGGAACCACGCTTCTTATAATCTACGGAAAATATTCATTAAAAAGGAACAACGCTTCTGATAGTCTGTTGAAAATATTCTTTGAAAGGAACCACGCTTCTGATAGTCTGTTGAAAATATTATTTGAAAGGAACCACGCTTCTGATAGTCTGTTGAAAATATTATTTGAAAGGAACCACGCTTCTGATAGTCTGTTGAAAATATTCATTAAAAAGGAACCACGCTTCTGATAGTCTGTAGAAAATATTCTTTAAAAGGAACCACGCTTCTTATAATCTACGGAAAATAATCTTTAAAAGGAACCACGCTTCTTATAATCTACGGAAAATATTCATTAAAAAGGAACAACGCTTCTGATAGTCTGTTGAAAATATTCTTTGAAAGGAACCACGCTTCTGATAGTCTGTTGAAAATATTATTTGAAAGGAACCACGCTTCTGATAGTCTGTTGAAAATATTATTTGAAAGGAACCACGCTTCTGATAGTCTGTTGAAAATATTCATTAAAAAGGAACAACGCTTCTGATAGTCTGTTGAAAATATTCTTTGAAAGGAACCACGCTTCTGATAGTCTGTTGAAAATATTCTTTAAAAGGAACCACGCTTCTGATAGTCTGTTGAAAATATTCTTTAAAAGGAACCACGCTTCTGATAGTTTGTAGAAAAAATTCTTTAAAAGGAACCACGCTTCTTATAATCTACGGAAAATATTCTATAAAAGGAACCACGCTTCTGATAGTCTGTTGAAAATATTCTTTAAAAGAACCACGCTTCTGATAGTCTGTTGAAAATATTCTTTAAAAGGAACCACGCTTCTGATAGTCTGTTGAAAATATTCTTTAAAAGGAACCACGCTTCTGATAGTCTGTTGAAAATATTCTTTAAAAGGAACCACGCTTCTGATAGTCTGTTGAAAATATTCTTTAAAAGGAACCACGCTTCTGATAGTCTGTTGAAAATATTCTTTAAAAGGAACCACGCTTCTGATAGTCTGTTGAAAATATTCATTAAAAGGAACCACGCTTCTGATAGTCTGTTGAAAATATTCTTTAAAAGGAACCACGCTTCTGATAGTCTGTTGAAAATATTCTTTAAAAGGAACCACGCTTCTGATAGTCTGTAGAAAATATTCTTTAAAAGGAACCACGCTTCTTATAATCTACGGAAAATAATCTTTAAAGGAACCACGCTTCTTATAATCTACGGAAAATATTCATTAAAAAGGAACCACGCTTCTGATAGTCTGTTGAAAATATTCTTTAAAAGGAACCACGCTTCTGATAGTCTGTTGAAAATATTCTTTAAAAGGAACCACGCTTCTGATAGTCTGTTGAAAATATCCTTTAAAAGGAGCCACGCTTCTGATAGTCTGTTGAAAATATTATTTAAAAGGAACCACGCTTCTGACAGTCTGTTGAAAATATTATTTAAAAGGAACCACGCTTCTGATAGTCTGTTGAAAATATCCTTTAAAAGGAACCACGCTTCTGATAGTCTGTTGAAAATATTCGTTAAAAGGAACCACGCTTCTGATAGTCTGTTGAAAATATCCTTTAAAAGGAACCACGCTTCTGATAGTCTGTAGAAAATATTCTTTAAAAGGAACCACGCTTCGTATAATCTACGGAAAATATTCTTTAAAAGGAACCACGCTTCTTATAATCTACGGAAAATATTCTTTAAAAGGAACCACGCTTCTTATAATCTGTTGAAAATATTCTTTAAAAGGAACCACGCTTCTTATAATCTACGGAAAATATTCTTTAAAAGGAACCACGCTTCTTATAATCTGTTGAAAATATTCTTTAAAAGGATCCACGCTTCTGATAGTCTGATGAAAATATGCTTTAAATGGAACCACGCTTCTGATAGTCTGTTGAAAATATTCTTTAAAAGGAACCACGCTTCTGATAGTCTGTTGAAAATATTCTTTAAAAGGAACCACGCTTCTGATAGTCTGTTGAAAATATTCTTTAAAGGAACCACGCTTCTGATAGTCTGTTGAAAATATTCTTTAAAAGGAACCACGCTTCTGATAGTCTGTTGAAATATTCTTTAAAAGGAACCACGCTTCTGATAGTCTGTTGAAAATATTCTTTAAAAGGAACCACGCTTCTGATAGTCTTTTGAAAATATTCTTTAAAAGGAACCACGCTTCTGATAGTCTGTTGAAAATATTCTTTAAAAGGAACCACGCTTCTGATAGTCTGTTGAAAATATTCTTTAAAAGGAACCACACTTCTGATAGTCTGTTGAAAATATTCTTTAAAAGGAACCACGCTTCTGATAGTCTGTTGAAAATAATCTTTAAAAGGAAACACACTTCTGATAGTCTGTTGAAAATAATCTTTAAAAGGAACCACGCTTCTGATAGTCTGTTGAAAATAATCTTTAAAAGGAACCACGCTTCTTATAATCTACAGAAAATAATCTTCAAAAGGAACCACGCTTCTTATAATCTACGGAAAATAATCTTTAAAAGGAACCACGCTTCTGATAGTCTGTTGAAAATAATCTTTAAAAGGAACCACGCTTCTTATAATCTACAGAAAATAATCTTCAAAAGGAACCACGCTTCTTATAATCTACGGAAAATAATCTTTAAAAGGAACCACGCTTCTTATAATCTACGGAAAATAATCTTTAAAAGGAACCACGCTTCTTATAATCTACGGAAAATAATCTTTAAAAGGAACCACGCTTCTTATAATCTACGGAAAATAATCTTTAAAAGGAACCACGCTTCTTATAATCTACGGAAAATAATCTTTAAAAGGAACCACGCTTCTTATAATCTACGAAAAATAATCTTTAAAAGGAACCACGCTTCTTATAATCTACGGAAAATAATCTTTAAAAGGAACCACGCTTCTTATAATCTACGGAAAATAATCTTTAAAAGGAACCACGCTTCTTATAATCTACGGAAAACATTCTTTAAAAGGAACCACGCTACCGATAGTCTGTTGAAAATATTCTTTAAAAGGAACCACGCTTCTTATAATCTACGGAAAACATTCTTTAAAAGGAACCACGCTACCGATAGTCTGTTGAAAATATTCTTTAAAAGGAACCACGCTACCGATAGTCTGTTGAAAATATTCTTTAAAAGGAACCACGCTACCGATAGTCTGTTGAAAATATTCTTTAAAAGGAACCACGCTACCGATAGTCTGTTGAAAATATTCATTAAAAGGAACCACGCTACAGATAGTCTGTTGAAAATATTCATTAAAAGGAACCACGCTACCGATAGTCTGTTGAAAATATTCTTTAAAAGGAACCACGCTACCGATAGTCTGTTCAAAATATTCTTTAAAAGAAACCACGCTTCCGATAATCTGTTAAAAATATTCTTTAACAGGAACCACGCTTCTTATTATCTACAGAAAATATTCTTTAAAAGGAACCACGCTTCCGATAATCTGTTGAAAATATTCTTTAAAAGGAACCACGCTTCTGATAGTCTGTTGAAAATATTCTTTAAAAAGAACCACGCTTCTAGTAGTCTGTTGAAAATATTTTTTAAAAGAAACCACGCTTCTGATAGTCTGTTCAACATATTCTTTAAAAGGAGCAACGCTTCTTATAATCTGTTCAACATATTCTTTAAAAGGATCCACGCGTCTTATAATCTACGGAAAATAGTTTTAAAAGGAACTACGCTTGTAATAGTCTGTTGAAAATATTCTTTAAAAGGAACCACGCTTCTTATAACTTACGCAAAATAGTTTTAAAATAGTTCTGTTGAAAATATTCTTTAAAAGGAACCATGCTTCTGATAATCTACGGAAAATATTATTTACAAGAACCGCACTTCTGATAATCTACGGGAAATATTTTTTAAAAGCAGCCACGCTTCGGATAATCTACGGAAAACATTTTTAAGAGTAATCACAATTCTGAAAATAAGCGGAAATTATTCTTTAAAATGTACCACTCTTCTTGTAAACTACAGAACATGTTCTTTAAAATGAACAAGGTTTCTGTCTACTTAAAATATTCGTTAAAAGGAACCGCGCTTCTGATATTGTTCGGAAAATATTCTTTCAAATTAACCACGCCTCTAAGAGTCTACGGAAAAAAATCGTTAAAATTAACCTCAGAAAAAAAACTTTAAATCTAACAACGCTTCTAATAGTCTACGGAAAATATTGTTTAAAACGAACCACGGAAAATATTCTCTAAAATGAACCAAGCTTCTTTGGAAAATATTCTTTAAAACGAACCACGCTTCTGATAGTCTACAGAAAATATTCGTTAAAAGGAATAATACGGAAAATATTCTCTAAAATGAATCAAGCTTTTTCGGAAAATATTCTTTAAAAGGAACCATGCTTCTGATAGTCTACGGAAAATATTCTCTAAAATGAACCAAGCTTCTTCGGAAAATATTCTTTAAAAGGAACCACGCTTCTGATGGTCTACGGAAAATATTCTCTAAAATGAACCAAGCTTCTTCGAAAAATAGTTTTTAAAACGAACCACGCTTCTAATAGTCTACGGAAAATATTCTTTAAAGGAACCACGCTTCTGATAGTCAACGGAAAATATTCTTTATAAGGAACCACGCTTTTGATTATCTACGGAAAATGGTGATTAGTTAGTAAGTGATTTTGTTACGAGTAGTTTTGCTGGAGTTACACTTGCCGTGGACCCTTAAAGATTTCCAGGAAGACCTGAGGGTGAAAATAATCATCAATGCCCTGAGCATGCATAAACTTTTCTTAATCGCTGTCCCTAATATAAAATAAATTTGGTTATTCATTAGAATCGCAACGAAATGAATTCAATTCAAATATGACACCGGCTAACCAACCAGGCAGTAACCAAATGTGACTCTCACAATAATATTCCAAGTGGTTGGTAGGTCGGTTGCTTGGTTTGTTGATGCTGCAGCAGCAGCAGTTCATACCACCACCGACCACAAATGATTAGAAAATTGTAAATTAATTGAATAAAAAGGGGCAATCACATAGAGCTCGCAAACACACTGAGAGTTAGTTCAAGTCATTGTAGTGTCATGGCTTTTAAAAATTTTCGATTAAAATTCATTTTAGTTGTGCAGCGAGCCTGTGTGTGTGTGTTCGCAAGTGTGTTTCTGACTATATGTCGCATATAAAAACAACTGACAAAATAATAGTTATTGAAAATTACCATATTTGTGCATATGCGACAACAAACAATTTTGTTGTGACGGTATTTTTTTGCATTAGAGTCACATTGTAGCAATGAAATTGGTTGGTGCCTGTAATTTTTGCCATTTTAGATAACCCCCGACCAAATGATAAATGCAACTCAATGCTCAAGTTCAATTAAATATTGTCTGGGTGCATTACTGCACAGTTCATTTCGGGGTTCTCATGGATGTCAGTGCTCAGCCAAATGCAAAATCAATTTTAATGTCATATTTAATTTGGAGAATAATTGATTTTATAGATAACTTATATGTATACATGAATATGAAATTGTATCTCCTCTATGGGGTTAAGATTGGATATGTACACGAATTTTGAAATTAAAAAAAAAATCTGCGTGCCCTACCCATTCAAAAATAAATAAAATAAAAATAAATATAAAAATATATGAAGAACGGCATTATAATTTCTGATGTCCTCCCTCAAAAATAGATAGAAGATACATATGTATGTAGCTTTATGTCTTTGTCATATGCCTTTTTTATCACAGTTATATCTTTGAGTTTATCTTCATCTAAAACTCACATTCTCCAATCTACCATTAGGATACACCCATGTATTACAAATTTAAATATCTGCTACTATTTATTTTGCCACCTTGAACTACTGCAGCTATCGTTTACTTCCAGATATAACCTCTTCGTAGCTTTGGCACACCTGTTGCAAAATGTTTTGAAAAGTTCCGCTTTAGAATCAACAACCACAACCTATTTAATAAAATCACGTTTTCACAGCTTCGTGATCCATCTGTCGCATTGTTGTAATGCTAATCATCGTTAGCAAAGTTCATTGCTGGCTGTGTTGCTGTTGGTAGATTAAAATGACAAATTTGCATTAGATGTGGAATATTGATGAGCCCCAAATCAATACTTCAATGTTGTGTTAGGTCTAATCGAATTTTAAGCAGGGTTTAAATAATGCTTGAAAGTAAAGGTGAATAAAAAAATGTATATGGAGGAAGCGCGTTTACGGTGGGGTTTCCTAGGGTGACCTTCTCCCCTAAAGTTGGTATATTTTTTGAAATTTTTGTATATTTCACTCGCAAAAAGTTTAAATTTTGACCTTTGGTGTGGAGAAGAATTTCTGACTACGTCCCTGTATGAATGTCGGTGAATATGAAACATCACAGATTCAAACACAATTTTGGGTTTCATTTGATCAGATAGACTGATTGGCATAGATACTGAAGATGATGAAAATGATAACTTTATAGTAGATGATATCGGAAGTAAGGGGTGTAAATGCGGTGATATACAAAGCATGCCCGGTTTGCCTCCATAATGTCGTAAACCAGATTAGAAGGCATCACCTGTTTTTTAGACTCTTTACAGAGTAGCTCTGATGTGGGTTTTTGGTTAGCCAGGGGTCAAAACGACTCTTTTTCGGATAAGCCCAAATTGAAAATATCAGAGCAGTTTCACTTAACTGTAGGATAATTTGGCTCCACGATGAAACATCCGACAACGAATAAGGCTAAAAGACTCCGCGGTGGCGAAAAAATAAAAAATGCTAGTAAGCAGACATAGAATAAAACATCTTGATATACATAATGTCACATGGCTGTCACCAGATAAAGTCACAAGAAAACAAATCGACCATGTCGTGCTAGATGCAGCAAAGGTTCAATTGAGCGTTGCAAATAGAGTATGAGTAGATAAAGTACGACTTGATTCTCCAGAAAGTCCAGCAGCAAAGCTGGAAGTCGTAAATTAGGAAGTTGGTAAATAAAAGCACTCCTCGTGTCACCAATATATCGGCGTAATGGGAAAGTATTGTCCACCGGCCGACAAATCCATGCTTAGGTAACCATGTAGAGTTGGTTAGTTCACGAACGAAATGGTTTAATTGAACGATTCATTGAAAAGAGCATAGGAACTTGGTCATCGGATATAGTTCATTGAACTAGTTCACTGAACTCAGACGTGATCAAGATGAAGGAATGAACGATCAACGAAGGAACGGTTAATGTAAGAACGAGCGATTATCGGTCCACTTTACCATGCCATTCTTCACTTCTAAGAAATTATATTTTGCTCTAGGAATTGAATAAGAATGTCCAGATGTAATAATTTTCGTTGCGGATTAGTTTAATAATTCCTTAACTTAAAACACCTGGTCTCCAGCTTCACACACGTGAATGAAAGACTTTCTACAATTCGAATAAAAGCAAAATTCTTCAACATCAGCTTTATTTGCGATCATGCTCCCACTGAAGACAAGGACGAACAGACCAAAGATATATTTTATGAGCGTTTAGAAGAAACATATGACCGTTGTCCTGCCCATGACATTAAAATTATTCTAGGCGATTTTAATGCCAAAATTGGAAAAGAAAATATCTTTGGCCCAACAGTCGGAAAATTCAGTCTCCACAATGAAACATCTGACAATGGCATGAGGCTGATAGACTTCGCAGCGGCAAAAACATGGTAGTTAGGAGCACCAGATTTAAACATCTCGACATCCAAAAGGGCACATGACTGTCTCCAGATCAGAAAACAAGAAATCAAATTGATCAGGTTGTGATAGATAGAAGACATGCATCTAGCGTGTTGGATGTTCGCTCGTTCCGAGAAGCAAACATAGACTCCGACCACTACCTAGTTGCAGCAAAGGTACGCGGCCGGTTAAACGTAGCAAACAAAGTACGAATAGACACAACACGGAAGTTAGACATCGGTTAGCTGCAATCACAACAGATAGCCACAGCATATTCCACTCAACTAGCCCAATTTGCTTAATCAAAGAACTCCTCATCCCGATAATATATCAGCGCAATGGCAAAGTATTGCCCACTCCATGCAAACAGCCGCAAAATCCATGCTTGGATACCAGAGACCTCCACAAAGGAATCCATGGTATGATCAGGAGTGTCGTGCTGCTACCGAAGAGAAAAATGCGCCATATATGGCTACTTTACAGTCCGTAGCAACGCGTAGCGCACGAGAGAGATATCGGGAGAAAAGGAGAGAGGAGAAACGCAAGAAAAAGAGAGAGATGGAAAGGCGGGAGTGTGAAAAAATCAAGATGTACAGGAGTCAGAATGAAGTCCAAAAATTCTACCAAAGAGTGAAGCATCAAACTGATGGTTTTGGTACAGGCACCTCCTCCTGTAGAGACCAGCAAGGTAATCTGGTAACTGATACAGATAGAGTGCTCAGGATATGGAACGAGCATTTTTCAAACCTGTTGGTACCCAGCGAAGACGACGAAGATATCATAGATCCAATCCCAGAAGATGGTATTGAATGTATACCGCCCAGTCAAGATGAGGTAAATAAAGCAATAAACCGGCTGAAGAAAAATAAGACAGCAGGAGCCGATGGCTTACCAGCCGAGCTGTTCAAAAACGGAGGCGACACGCTGATAAGGTGTATCATCAGCTAGTTAGCACCATCTGGCAGGAAGAACGAGTACCCGACGATTGGAACCTGAGTATCCTGTGCCCCGTCCATAACTAACTATAAGGGCATAAGTCTGCTCCGATAGCCTACAATATCGTGTCAGGGATATTGTGCGAACGACTAAATAACAACGAGATAATTGGGCCATACCAATGCGGCATCAGACCTGGCAAGTCCACCATTGACCAGATATTTACCCTGCGGGAAATCCTGGAGAAGACCCAAGAGATACAGATCGACACCTACCACCTTTTTGTCGATTATAAAGCAGCCTCCAACAGCCCACTACGTTTAAAGGTATTCCAGGCCATGCATGAATTTGGTATCCCCGCAAAGCTCATTCGGCATTGAAAAATGACTTTAACGAGATCCTCAGTTAAAAAAGGAAATTTTGTACCAAAAGAGGTTTCAGGCAAGGATACAGCCTCTCGTGTGATCTCTTCAACATCCTGCTGGAAAAGGTTATTCGAGAGGCAAACGTCAAAAGAAGTGGCACAATCTACACCAATAGACACATGTTACTTGCTTATGCTGACAATATAGACTTCATGGGACGATCAGTAAAAGAAGTAACAGATACCTTTATGAAGGTCAAAGGAGAATCAGCTAAAGTGGGTCTGGCGGTAAACGGCGGGAAGACTAAGTTGATGGTGTCGACGCGCGATGCGTCCATAGAGATCGGGCCAACTGTTGACGTTGGTTCCTATAATTGAGGTAGTAACAGACCTCGGCACCACCGTAAACACAACTAACGGCATCAGTTGTGAAATAAAAAGAAGAATTGTATTGGCCAACAGAGGCTACTTTGGCTTAAGTAAGCACTTTAAAAACAAAGCCACATCTCGTCAAAGAAAAATAACGCTTTACAAAACACTGATACTACCCGTGCTAATGTATAGTTCCGAAGCCTGGCAGGCAAGCAGATAAGGCAGGGCTTGGTGTGTTTGAGAGAAAAATTCTTTGAAAGATCTACGGACCAATCTGCGTTAACGGTGAATATCGAAGTCGCATAAACCACGAGCTGTATCTGCTATACAGCGACATTAATATAGTTAAACGTTTTGAGATGCAACGATTGCGTTGGCTAGGCCATATCATAAGAATGAGTGAGCGCAAACAAGATAATGAAGAGATGACAAGGCGCGGTATTCCAGAAAGAGCAGCAATAGACAGAGAGAAATGGAGATCTTTTCTTAGTTCGGCCTATTGAACAAATGTTCTGTAATGGGCCAGGTAAGTAAGTCAGATATTCGAGAAGAATAGCAAATTCAGAGATGGCCTTCATCGATCCATTCCTTCGGGTAACTCCGCCACAAAAGTTAAATTTTTTTAACAAAATGTAAGTGCTTTTAGAAAATCGTTTTGGAATTTTTACCATAGTTGATTCATTGAAGAAACGAATGAAAGGTGAATGGATGTGCGAAGAGGACAAAAAGCTTTAATCTGCAAAATGAGAGCGAAGGGCGCATTAGTTACGACAAGCCTGTTGTTTTAGATATCAGCAACCCATCCAAGCGCATGAGGCATATAGAAGCGACTATGTCCACGCTTACGTATCTCTTAGCTGAAAAGCGTACACATAATCGCTTCCATTGTCCTCATGCGATATTTCACAACCTGATTCTTTCGAAAGTAGTAAGGACTTATGCGACAGCAGTACATATAGTCCTTTGGAAGATGACAATACAGCATCATCGAGTAAAACAGCAACAGGATGTCACCAGCATTATACTGTGGTCATTGGAATCCCAACCCCATGTCAGTCAGGAATCTAAAAGGAAGCTGCTCAAGTGACGCAGTACTTGGTAAGTATCTGAAGAAGTGGAGCGAGCAAGCAAGCACTTTGACGATAATGAATCTCTCGAAATTAAGTTGGCTCAAACAATCACAGAGCGACTCCAAAAAGTGTTCTATTATAGCCTAGTCAAAATAGTTATGAATATAAGGGGAAAATAGCAAAAATTCCCACAACGTTAAATTTTGGTGAAGAGCTAGGGTTTAAAATTAGAAGCAACGTCCTAAAAGTCCTCATCGATCCCATGTGTGCAAAAATGTTGTAGATTTAATACTTGTCTAAAATAATGGCCTTCACGATTTTTAAAAAGACTTACCATTTCTGATTTAACGCGATATAATACATTACATAGGTACAGTCGAACTTCTCTATAACGAATTTTTATACCCTCAGCATTTATGCTAACGAGGTTATATACACTTTCATACGGGCAAAATGTGCCTCATCGAAATAATGGTTTTAGACCCCAAGTATGTTTGGACGAAATGTGTTTCAGACAATTTGGAGTCGATTGAGCAATGTCTGTCCGTCCGTCTGTCTGTCTGCCTGGCTGACTGGAGCGCACGATAACTCTGGAGCGGATGAACTGATTTGATTAAAATTTTGGCTTTCGTAATATTTTGTCCAAACTTAGTTCAAGTTCGAAGATGGGCTATATCGGTCCACTCCTTCCGGTACCTCCCACACAAAAGTTCGAAAATGTTCGGAAAATTTGTGCACACGATAACTCTTGAAGGAAGTAACCGTTTTGGTCCATACCTTGCACATCCTGAAATGTGTACCAGACTTAGATAAGGTTTCAGTATGGACTCAATCGGTCAACTCCTTCGGGTACCTCCCACACAAAATTTCGGAAAAGAAAATTGCAAAAACCCCCTATGACACCGTGTGAGGTGGTTGGAGCGCAAGATAACTCTAGAACAGATCTGCCGATTCGGTCCAACATTTGGCCTTAGTAACATTTTGTTCAAACATAGTTTAAGTTCGAAGATAAGCCATATCGGTCCACTACTTCAGGTACCTCCCCCACAAAAGTTCAAAAATGTTCGGAAAAATTAACCGGTAACCCTTAAAGGGAGTGGCCGAATTGGTCCATACTTTACACATCCTAATATATCTACAAGAAATAGATCAGGTTCATACTGTATATGTCCACTCCATCCCGTACCTCCCACACAAAATTTCGGATAATTTCACTTTAAGGCCTGATATCGAATCACTTTGATTTTTGTTGAAGAAACTTGCATTCGCTGCTCCAATTACGATGGTAAAATTTTGTAAAAACCCCATAAGCACCATATGTAGTGGCTGGAGATCCACTTCTATAATGGTCAATGTGGGTCCATTCCTTTTAGTATCTCCTCTGCAAAACTTTTGATCTTTAATCCTAATCAACATTTTTGTCGGTTCAAACGCCCAAAATTTTTAAAACCCCCTAAATACATACGTTTTTTGGGAAATAATTGTTTCAATATACACAGGCTGAGGGTATATCTCTGTCGGCAAAGCCGACTGATACTTTTTTACTTGTTCTCTATAACGAAAAAATGGAAAACACAACTTTTTCCCACACATTTTCACCTATTTTAACACCTCTATAGCGAACTACCCTCTAGCGAATACTTCTCTATAACGAAGTTTTTTTAATGCAGAAGTGGAAATTCTCGCACAAAATAATCTCCCGATAACGAATTTTTGAAGAACGTTATTCATTTTTTTCTCGGAATTTTTTTAAATGATAGGTGTAATTGCGTTCTTCAAGGAACATATATATTTTTTGTGGGGGCAGACCTGGTTTCCCCGGTTATTTTAGCCGTTTCGGCTGAATATGCGCATATTCCCCTTATACATATGTTCATACAAATTATGTGTTTTCTAGAAGCGCTATATTTAGAGAATGGTCCCTTCTAGGAAAAAATTATAAAGACCACACTAGTAGCTAATTTTCCTGTCTACAATATTTACTGTAGTCACTTTTTGATTAGACCAACCCTTTTCAAAATAAGATCCGAAAACCTTAAAAACCCTTTAAATTTGACCTTTGGCGCCAAATTATTTTTATACCCTATACCACAATGTGGAAAAGGGTATAATAAGTTTGTTTTCCCAAAAATTCATGTAACGCCGCGAAATATTCGTCGTAGACCCCTCATGTGGTATACCAAACTTCATATCTCGACGAGATAAAGCGATTTAGCTATGTGTGTCCGTCCGTCCGTCCGTCCGTCTGTCCGTCCATTAAAAATTGTAATCAAGCTACAGGCCGCAATTATGGACCGATTGTCACGAAATTTAGTATGAAGGTCGGGGTTGTACCAGAATAGAACTGATTAGTTTTTGGCGATGATCGTGAAATGTTAAAGGGATGAAATGGACCAAAAACAAAATTTTTGGTCGATTTTGTAGCCGCTCTGTAGGTCGCAATAATAGTTCGATCGGCGCGAAATTTTAAACAAAGGTTAAGTTTATGATGGAGAAGGCGTGTGCAAACCAACATGAATATCAGATAATATTTAGCGGGTTAAATGGACCAAAACTTTTGTGTGAAAATTGGTAAAATTTGTAATGTACAGGTTATATCTTTATCCATGGAGGAAAGATATTGCAAATCTATAGTGGTATAGGGTATCACATGGTCGGCCTGTCCGACTATAGCCTGCTCTTACTTGTTTTTTCATACATGGGATCGATGGAGACTAATGGCAAACCAGAGCTCTCCACCAAAATCAGCTTTGTGGGCATTTTTGTTATTTCAATGTCTATTTTGACTCGGCTATATGTGTTCAATCTGTGACGACAATTGTTGCAGCCGCTGGCTGATTCAATACGGTACAAAGAACCAGCTACCGTGGGAGTGGGAGGCATCAATAGGCCGATACAACAAGCGTTAATACTCAGAACAAATTTCCTACTAGCTATTCATTAATTTCTCACGCATGGGCTGACCTACTGAACCAATGGTCAATTATTCCGCGCTGAAGATTTTCCAGAACAATATGTAGCTCTTTGAATAACTAACCGCAAGCTCAGAAAGATCCACTGGAAAAATATGAATCTCCAATCAGAATGGTCTAAAGCAGCATCCGGCACACGTGCCCTTGATGAGAACAACAGCAGAACAACCACCATTCAGTCTTCGTTCAGAAGTCAATGAAGAAGGTTTTGCTGTCGCTTGTTTCAATGATTTTTAGTTTTAGCAATGTATTAACGCACACGCTGTTTGTTGAGAGACCGAGAAAGAGTCGTAAGCGTGAGATCGCATACAATGCGTTTGTATTAGTGCCGATACCTGGTCCAAAGCAGCGTCAGGCGAGAGAGCGCCCACGTGCGTTCATTGAACGGTGCTCTCTCCACACACACAACTCAGCCAATTGAAAAAGCATGCACTAACACAATGACACCCCGTAAAGTAAGCAATAGAAAATTATGGTGCCTGACGCTGGTCTAAAGCAACCAGTACTGTGAGCGTGCAATCGAACTTATGCAAGACTTATACAACTCGTGCCGCAAGAAGAACATCTCACTGAGATTCACCCCTAGCCAACAATTTTTGTCGATGGCGCTGATATCAATTTTTTTCCGAGATTTCGTAACCTTTTTTCTAATTTTGATTCGTTTTCTTTCCGAATAATTTCCGAGTACTCTGCACATACTTTGTAGAGAAATTTTATTTCGATTTTTTCCGATTAGTTTCCGAGTACTCTGCACATAATCAGAAAAGAAATTTTAATTCGTTTCTTTTTCTCACGAACAAAATTCCCGAACTTCGGTTGAGAGTTGATTGTCTACAAAAAGCGGCAAGGGATATTTCTTTGTTTTGTTTGCATGCTGTAGATTTTTTTTTAGTTATTTCGCAGCAGTTAAGTAAGTTAGACGTAGCGGAACAAATGAAAATGGGAAGTTTGCATACACATTTTGTAAAAAGTTATTTATAATAATAAATATTGTTAGTTCTATTTTAGATACGCCAAATAAAGAACAACAGCGTGATGGCATATGGACACCTTATTAGGAAAGGCTGTGTTTTATAATGAGTACTATAAAATACAATTTATAAAGTTCAACAAATAAAGAAACTAATTATTGAGAAGTTCGCATCAAACATCCGAAAATTTTCCGAATTTCGTATAAATCAACAGAATTTCGAATAAAACTTTCGAAAATATTCCGAGTTTTTCCGATTATCGGATCAAACATCCGACAATTTTCCGAATTTCGGATCAAACATCAGAATTTGTTTCGATATTCTGAAAAAAGTATCCGAAATTCATGCTAGTTTCTGTCCATATTCGAATGTTCTTTTAGAGTTTTTTTTCCGAAATTGTGCAGAAAATCGAAAATTCCCTTTATGTTTCTTCCGATTTTTTCCGACAAAACTTTCCGAATTCGTGGGCACCTTCACACAAATTTGTTCCGATTTCGGAACGAATTCGGCATCAGAATCGGAAACTTGTGCAGAGTTTCGTTCCGAATTCGGAAAAAATCGGAAAAAATGTTAGCTGTGCCTTTTCAATTACAACTGGAATATATATTTAACATTCATTGTGTTTGTGTTATATCGCTGAAATTCTCAGGAGACATACGTTGAAAATGTGAAGTTGATTGGCCTCGGAATTGAAACCGGATGGATAGCGTGTGTGCTTAGCACTGCACCCCAGACTGTATGACTGGGCCAATACTTCCTTTGATAGTGTCCCAATACTTAATGCCACTCATTCATAAACCTTCCACATAAAAGTCCAATTTTGTCTAAACTTTTATTTCAGTTAGTCTTTATAGTCTCAATTACAATGCTATTGTTTCATTCTTCATATTTCCCTCGATAATTGCGTGAAGTTTCCAGTCCAAGTGGATTTTATTGATTGGATATATCGGTGGATTAATAAGGCCCACTCTTCCTCATTCCTACACCATAAACGCCTAAAAATGTATATAATTTTTGAAATTTGGGATCTGTTAATAGGTCATGTAGGTGCACTAATCCGGTTTTTGTTTTTGCACATTTATAAGCTGAGAGCATTTGGCTGTCGATTGTTTTATTACACCATGGTGCAATTGCCAAAATTCCAAATAATTTAAGAGGTTGTGGAATTGTGTTTATATGATCGCGATATAATATGTTTGTTCTATAGTTATCTTATATGTATATCATCTAAGCATTAATTAATTTAAATTAACTCACCTGTTTTCTTACACCTGGAAATATAACTAAGAATGCAACATAAAATGTTGCAAATAATACAGATACGGCTACTATCGATACATCTCCCGTTACGGGCGTACGATTTGAGAATGAATATAGTGTGGGTCCACCATCGTCTCGAAATGCATCAAACCAACCCTTCATGCTTTGTAGACGTTATAATGCTGTAAAAAGAAAAAAACAGAAAAATTGTTTAATTAATTACATTGAGCAAAGAGAATAAATAGTATTATTTATAAAAAGAAAAAAACAACAAAAACACACTCAATTCACAAGCTAAAATTAAATTAAATAAAAATTTGGAGTCCTATTTATTATTAAATCCTTTTGGTCATGTGGCGTTTTCCCTTCTCACTATTTAACATAAGGGGAAAGGTTTCAAACAATTCTGAGAAAAACAAATTGGAACAGAAGCATCGCATCTAACAATCTAACGAAAGAGGAGACAAAGCGAGGATACGAACAGAACATTCTAATCAAACTATCTATTTTTAGTTATAAATTTAAAATGTTTATTATAATAACAAATTATAATTAAAAAGCACTAGCAGCAGAGGCTATGGACTTAAATTTAATTAAACTAATTCCATAAAACACATTTGAGGGGACAAATAGAATGAGAATAGACTACATATAATTGAAATGAATAAGCGCCCATTGCTGTTCATATTTTCTATGCCACATAAATATGTTTTTAATTATTTTTATAAAAAAAAACAAGTACATAACACTTGTAACTTGTAAACATAAAATAAAATAATTCACATTTCAATTCAATTAATTGATAAATATCACAATTAGCTACCATTTGGAGGCTTCAAATAACGTTTTTATTTATACTAAACAACACTTTTTTCTATGTATTATATTTTCCAATACTGAGATTTGTTTTAACATTTTTATAATTTTTTTTTCAGAACTTTATAATTATGTTTTTACTACCGCAATTTTATGGTCCATTCATGTGTTCAAAACAAGCAATTATACTTTTTTTTCATTTTCGATTAATAAAAAACTCCATTCAATTCAATTAGATTTGCAAGAATTGTGAAGATTTATTATCAGAAATTTACATTGCGTTAATTAATTATTAATTTTTTTCCAATAATCATGTGTGTCGTTGTCAACAAAATTGAAATAAATGAATTGTTTTCGTGACTTAATAATCGCAATTAACCGGTTCTATTTTAATAATGTTCTAAGCAATGGATAACTGAAATTGGGGGATAAAGACCCCTACAAAGAACAATTAGAAAGAAATAATTATTATATCATTTTCAAAATACCGGAATTTTGTGGATTTTGAATGAGAATGAATTGTCAAAACAAAAAGAGTTGTAAAACACGTCACGTATCGGTGTGAATGTGAAGTGTATTTCGTAGACAAGATGGAACGAATTGCTTTAAACAGCCAATCGAATATAGTCTTGAAGAGTACCCGAACAAATTGTTCTGGAGATCGATTTGGGTAGCCGACTTTCACAAATTGATCTACAGAAAAATATCTGTTGGTTTCTTCAAAATTCCATTATAATTTATGTTTTATTTGGTTTTTGAATAATCTATAAAATTATATATTTTTAATAACAATAAGGTATGTATGTACCTGGTGGTGCTTGGTAAATGCAGAATGTCTCGACCAATGTTGTTAGCTACAAACAGGTTATAATAGAAAACCACAACAGAAGATACAAGCGATGAACGGAAGGAAGTATGGACTCAAAATTGACAACTAAATTAAACATATATGTTCCAGAACCGGCAAGAAGCTACTAATTTTTACTGCAATAGCATTTTTAACTTTTTCATATCAGAAAGAAATAAAAAGTGTTAAGTTCGGCCGGGCCGAAATTTGTATCCACTCCTCCATGCAATATTATGAACCAAAATGAAAAAAAACCAGTAAGGAAAGGATCATAGTCGGGCGAGGCAGACTACATGATACCCTACACCACTGTGAATATGTAAAATATAGGAGATATATGTAAATCAATTTGAACTGAGTTCTATATAATATAGTAAACTTATTACTAGACAAAATGCTGGGAGCTATATCCAAATCTCAACCGATTTCGATATTATTTGTCACATTTATCTATAGACCGAATTCCGTCGTAAATTCCAAATTTCATCAAAATTGAATAGATATAGCGTGTTTGGTGCATCAAATACCTCAAATCGGACGAAAATATATATGGGAGCTATATCCAAATCTGAATCGATTTTCGCCAAAAGCAATAGCGTCACTCCGACGGCTAAAAAAATGATCTTGCCCAATTTTCAGCCAAATCGGACAACAAATGCGACCTGTACGTTACGAACGGACGGACGGACATGCATAAATCGACTCAGAAAGTGATTCTAGGCATATCCCTAGAAGGAACCATGGGTCTATCTCTTTTCCTTATGCATGTTACATACAAATGCACTAACACATAATACCCCTTACCACAGTTTGGTGTAGGGTATAAAAACAAGTAAAAAAGTGTCAGTCGGCTTTGCCGACAGATATATACCCGCAGCCAATGGGAAGTAAAACTTTCACCTACGGACAGTTCGAATGTATTTAAGGCCTCTTCAGAATATTGTGGCCCTTTTTGGACATTTGAACTTGCCGACAAAAATGTGGATTAGGAATTAACTGCACTAATGTTGAACTTTTGTGTGGGAGGTACCCTTAGGGAGGACCGATGTGGGCCATTTTAGAAGTTAAAATAAATTTTGACAAAATATTAGAAGATCCAAAATTTGGACCAAATTGGTTGCGCCATTCAGGTGATATCGTCCTAGCATTTTAGTGAAATTTTTTAAATATTGGGGAGAAGTACCGGAAGTTGTGGACCGGTATTGCCCATGAAACTAAGTTTGGATATAATATGACGAAGACCAAATGTTGGACCAAATCGGTTGAACAGTTCAAGAGTTATCGTGCTCTCCGACCGCCACATACGGTGACATAGGGGTTTTCTACACCTTTCGGGCTGTTTTCCCAAGAAATATGAACTTGCCCCTGGAAAACTTTTACCGTCGTAATGAAGGTAGCGAATGCAAATAGCTTCAACAAAAATCAAAGTGATTCGAGAGCAGGTCTTAAAGTGAACTTATCCAAAATTTTGTGTGAGAGGTACCAGTAGGAGTAGACAAATATAGTCCATATTAGAGTTGTATAGTTCATGAACGAACTAGTTCAATTGAACGATTCATTGAATAGAGCGTATGAACTAGATCAGTCGATATAGTTCATTATAGTTCAATAGTTCACTGTACTATAATCAGTCGGCGACCGTACGATCAACGAACGATTCACAATCTAGTTCAACATGTCATTCACATTTGCATGAAGTTACGCCGTCGTCAGTGTTAAGTGATGCCTTCGTAACGTGATGAGTTTGTTTACGTTTTGCATCAAGGTTCAATGAATAGCTGTTCGAAAGTGAAGATTTCTTCCAAAACACAACAAATTCCACATATTCCCATATTGAATGTGCCTTGTTCTGGATAGAAAAAAAATAAGAAGAAACACACACGCTCAAAGCTTTTCGCATTGACTGTTTCTGCACACACACAACATAAGATTTTTGCCAGCCACCTAAATGAAGGACGCTTTTTCTTAAATTAATATCAACTTAATCTTTCTTTATGAATGAAAAATTTAAATGAAAAATATTTCCTTTATAATTTTTTTCATTTGACAGTTTTCTCCTTTATAAAAGTTTTCATTTCACATTTTCATAGAAACAGAACAGTTAAATTATATTATTCTATTGTTTGTTTCTATTTGGTGTATGTATGGGTTTGATTGAACGATTCTGATCCGAATGATTGAACTGGATAGTGAACTATGAACTAGATTACTGAACTAGTTCAGTTAAAAGAGCTGAACTATTGAACTAGATCTTTCAATTGAACTAGATTGTACAACTCTAGTCCATATTCGAACCTGATCTATATCTGGTAGATATATTAGGATGTGCAAAGTATGGATTACATCGGTCACTCCCTTCAAGTATTATCGTGGGCACAAATTTTCCGAACATTTATGAAGTTTTGTGGGGGAGGTACCTGAAGGAGTGGACCGATATAGCTTATCTTCGAATTTAAACTATGTTTGGACAAAATATTACGAAGGCCAAATTTTGGGCCGAATCGGCAAATGCTTTCGAGAGTTATCTCGAGCTCCAACCACTGCACACGGTGTCATAGGGGGTTTTTGCACCTTTTAGGCTATTTTCTCAGGAAGTATGGACTTGCTCCAGATAAAACTTGTACCGTCTTATGGGGGCGGTGAATGCAAGTTGTTACAACACAAATCAAAGCTATCCTAGACGGACGGACATTGCTAAATCGACTCCAAATTGTCTGAAATACATTTCGTCCAAACATACTTAGGGTCTAAAACCATTATTTCGATGAGGCACATTTTGCCCGTATGAAAGTGTATATACCCTAGTTAGCATAGATGCTGAGGGTATAAAACAAATCGGAAGTACCGTAATATGGGGCCTACACCAAAACATGAACCTACACTGAGCATTTTTGGTAAAGCGTTCTAACTCAATTATGGTGAAAGCTAGACTGACTACAACAGACATGACAATGTCGACTCAGAATTGTATCCTGATCATGAATATAAATACTTTATAGGGTCAAAAACGATTATTCCAATGCCTTACAAACGGAAAAACAAACTTAATATACCATATATAAAAATAACTTAAATACATATCGCTCATTTACTCAAATAGTGACACATCTCAAAAAACCCAGTTTCGAGAAAAACACGTTTTAAGTTGGCGATAGAAATTTGACTTCCCAACTTAAAAATATTGTTACACAAAAACTAAAATAGCTACTTGGTTAGCCAGATATTAGTGCTAAATTTCTGTGAAAGATGAAGCATGATTTGATGTTTGTTTTAACTCAAAAAACTGTTGTGTTGAATTATGCGAAGCTCGTAGTAAAAGAACTGTAACTCGTGGAGTTTTAGAGATATCAGCATGAAAATTTGACACAAGATAAAGTAGAAGTCGTAGAAAAAAACACAAGATACAAACTCAGAAAACGTGTTTTTTGAGTTATGACACTCTTTGAATAAATGAGCGATATGTTCCCACAACATCCACGGAGGGACAATGGAAACTTCTCTCATACGAGGGTCACAAGAAAACTATCACGTAGTGTCGCCAGGCGTCATTTGAATTTTTTCGGAAAGTTTGACAGTTTTTAGCCTAAGCGTACCTAGGACAGTTTGACATACGACCATGTGTTGGCTTGTTTACAGTGACTTGAAAAAATCACTTTGCAAAAAAATAAAATTTACTTGCGAACATTTTCTTTCGTTTATTTTATGAATCGATCAAACTTTAATCTTTGTATGTCGATAAAGGACCATCCTACAGAACTATGAAAAACTAGTTTAATGAATTCAATCGTGACTGGCACTCGCCAAACACGAAGTTCGTGAGGGTTATCCAAAAACGGCCGTTGTGCCTGAAAAAATTAAGCCGCGTGTGAACGAATAATGCATGATCGCCATGTTGTATACCATGAGATAGAGACATCCTTGGGCATTTATTCCACCAACATTTGATATTGCATGAACACTTGGCGGCAAAAATGTGGTTTTTCTAGTTGGATCCCGTGTTGATTGGTGCGGCGCTTCAAAAGACGTTTAAAGGATGGATCCAGGTGACGAATCATAGAACTATGCGGTTCATACGTGAACCCGAAAAATTGCAGCAATCCCCAGAAGATGCTGTAAAAGCGTTCAAAAAACCATGTTTTGGAGGTATCTCAAACAACCCAACACATGATCGTATGTCAAACTGTCCTGAGTACGCTATGACTTGGCCTAGCCAACGCAATAGTTGTATTTCGATACGTTTAACTATACCGATGTAGTTGTATAACCAATACAGCTCGTGGTTCATACGACGTAGATCTTTCGAAGAAGTTTTACCTCAAACGCACCAAGCACTGCCTTATCTGCTTGCGAAAGTAGCCAGGCTTCGGAACTATACATGAGCACCAGTAGTATCAGCGTTCTGAAAAGTGTTGTTTGACATTTACGGTTCCGAGGTAAACGCAGTGTTTAACTAACTCAAATTTGTAATTACCAAATTCCACGGTTGGTCCGAGTTCTATGGACGCATTGAGCGTCGATACTATCAACTTTTGCAAATAATTTTGCACACTTTCTAAAATTCTCTTTCGAGAGTTATCAGTTAGTAATGCATAATCGAGTAACATATATGTAGATATTTTGTATATTGTGCCATTTCTGTTAAAATGTGCATCTCGTACAACCTTTTCCACCAGAATGTTGAATATTTCATACGAAAGGCTGTCTCCTTCTCTGAAACCTCTTTTGGTACTAAACCGAGAGATTTTTTCTTCTATTTTAATCGAAAACAGTGTAAATGTCATCTAATAATGACGAATGAGCGGAATGAGAAAACACTTTTAGATATTTTTCAAGCCTTTGTATGTATAGGACTGTCTAAAGCTACTTTATAATGAGCAAAAAAATGGGAAGTGTAAGATTTGCCTAACCTGCAAAAATCTGAACTACCATAGGCTTTGGTCGTTCACACAATATTCCAGATACTACCTTCTATGGAATAGAGAGCAGGCTTACGACCCTATATTTTGAGGACACAGTCATACCTCACGTTCCAACCATCAATACCCTATCCTATTTCCAGATGGTGCTGCCCAGCTGAAGCGTACATCTTATCGGCGTTTCGCACATTTCCATTTATTTTCACTCCCGCTTTTTCATTTTTCTCTTTCTTAATTTCCTTTTTCCCGATTGAAGAGTAACCCTATGTGCTGCATTATTGTCTTCGGTACCAGCATGACACACCTGGTCACGACATGGTTTCCTTGGTGGTGACCTTTGGTATTCATTTATGGATGTTGCAATATGTACTTTGTGACTGCACTGATGTGTTATCGGAACGAGGAGTGTCATCGTTAAGGGCAATTGAGTGCAATATGCTGTGACTACCTCTTGTGGTTCCAACTAACCGATATCCAACGTCTATTGCGTCGGATCGTACTTTATTTGCTACGTTTAATTGGGTGGGCACTTTGCTACAACATGGTGATGGTCCGAGTGGATGACTGCTCCAAGAAACGATAGTATATCCAACTCTCTCGAGTAATGTTTTCCATCTATCACATCGTGAACAATTTGGTTTCTTGTTTTTTTATCTATCGACAGCCAGCAACCTCAAATTTGGTGCTGATAACTACCATGCTGTCCGATTTTTCATGGTATTGATTAAAATGATAAATTTTTTTCCGAGGGCGCTGGTCTATGCTTCCCGACATATTGACCTAACATCTAAAAAAGTTGTTGTCACCAAATGAAATGACTGATGAATTAGTATTTTCATTTGGCCGAAACGTTGTAAATCGTGATATTTTTTTTTCAAAATCACATCAAGATCCAAGTAGGTTTACATCGCTATATCTACATTGGTCAACTCTCTCCGGTACCGCTCCCAAAATCTAAAAATTGTCGGTTAAGTGCCGTTTTTGAGGATCGGTTTGAAAATTTCGCCGAAGGCAGTATTTGTGGCAATACTTTCTTTCAAAGCATAAAAAAAATCCTGCGGTCATGCGCAAGTCCACATTGCAGTGTCCTACTAATATGGTTGCGGGGCACTATAACTATCGAAAGGACTGATTGACATTTGTCCAACATAGTAATATTTCTGTTAAACATAATTTAAGTTGCAAGTTGTGCTATTTTGGGCAATCTTCCCCTCAAAAGTTCCAAATTATCGCTTAAGTGCAGTTTAAGGGTCACGGTGCTCTTGAAGCAACTTTAAATGAAAGGTGTTACACCTGGGAAGTTTTTGCGGATTCTGAAAATACAATGTTCATAGATGAGAAAAATCAAAAAACAAAAAATCTCCGTAGCGGTTCTTAAAAAATCGCGATTCAAGTTGGCATTTTTAAGGGTTTTTTAGGTTTTCTCAATTTTGTTTGGAAACCCTATCGAAATGGGACAAAATAAAATGTTGTTGCTATGAAAATTTTCTACAAGATTGATCTATATATTTTTTTCGTAGGTTTTACCGTTTTTGAGATATAGAAGCTCAAATTGGGACAATGGACTGACTGTATCGTTCCCTTTTAAAACAATGTCTTGTACGGTGTGATATAACTAACTTTAAATAAAAACCGCTTGCACCTGAGGGATTTTTAAATAAATTGCGGTCAAAGTTCACATTTTTAGGTTTATTTTAGGTTTTTGTGATTTTGCTTGGAAACCACAAGTTTTATCGAAATGGTGCTAAAGAAAATGTTGTAGCGTTGAAAATTCTCTAGAGGACTGACCTTTTTGATTTGTTCCCAGGTTGTACCATTTTTGAGATAAAGAAGCTCAGGTTGCATTTTTAGGTTTTTTTTTATTTTTGTATGAATACGACAAGTCTTATCGATATGGGACCTGAGGAAATCTTATAGCTGTGAAAATTCTCTACAAGACTGGCTTATGTAATTTTTCCTAGGTTGTACGTTTTTTTTAGATATATAAGTTTAAGTTGGGAAATTGCAGCCATGACATTATTTTATAAGGAGACGATACAGTCAGTGAATTGTCTCAATTTGAACTTATATATCTCAATAACGGTAAAACCTACGAAAATACCATAAAAGTCAATCTTGTAGAAAATTTTCAAAGCTACAACATTTTATTTTGTCCCATTTCGATAGGACTTGCGATTTCCAAGCAAAATTGTGAAAACCTAAAAACATTTAAAAATGGCAACTAGAATCGCGATTTATTTAAAAAGCGCTTCGGCGATTTTTCTCATCCATGAAAATTGTAGTTTCAGAATTCGCAAAAACTTCCCAGGTGTAAGCGCCTTCCATTTAATGTTGCTTCAAGAGCCACGGTGCTCTTGTTGTTTGAAAGCCTGTTTAGATTGAAATATTTTTGCCCTGTTCCATTGGCATGTATTAATCTAAAAATCACCATTCCGCTGTAACAAACTAAAGTGACAAATAGATAACATAGCTATCGAAAGGAGTGACACACATCGGTCCAAGTCGAACATTGTAATATTACTCGCAAACTTAAATCAAGTACGAAGATGGAGGAAGAGAGAAGATGGATATTGAGCAAATGTTCAAAATTTTCGCTTAAGCGCAGTTTAGTTCCCTGACATCATGACACAAAAACTCTTAAAAATCCCACAGTGGTAACCAGAAATAAACACAATAGCTATCGAAAGAAGTGATTTAATTATTTAGAACAAGTTCAACAATAGGAAATGCCTGTACATTGCTTCAGGTACCTGCTTTTTTGCGCATAAATTAAGTTCAAAGCATATTCTAGGATTGTGTTTACATTTTTTAAACATCATAAGAACATCAAAAAAACATCAAATTTGTTTTTGTTTGGAAGTGAAGTCTCTCGAGTTTAGGTAGTGCCAAAGAAATTCTCGATCAGAGTGTTTCTTTGCACACGTATCTATTTGGGCGGGCAATTGACACTTGGGTATAAAAAGTTTCTTGTTGAAAAACAAGAAACAAGGGAACTGATGAAGATCTGTGTCTTCCCTGCCTTACCCCTTGGTAAACATCACCAAATTTTTTCCCACTAATAAATTAAAGTTGTTTTAATAAAATACTAAAACAACGACTATGGGATTAAGCCTGACTAGTTTGAAAAACAAAATCTATTACAAATCTTAAATTTTTTCTCCATACTTGCCTCGATAATGAACCGAGAGTGCCAAAAACTACACTTCTTTTGTCAACTACGATTGTATAATCCCTGTCTGTCCCTTATCCAGACTTTGAAACTATTAAAGCAACTAATAACTGGTTAAAGACGTTAGTCAGTTGCTTCAAGATGTGTAGAAAAATTTCATAAATGCATTGTCCTTTGTGTGACTTCGTACTTAGGATTACAGTTCCAACTTGGCCCAATGCAAATTATATCACCAATAAGCCTCTCTATTCATTCACCTTGCAAAATTGGTTATATCAGTTGGATGTAACCCGTCATATGACATAAGGCAAATTAGGTAACTGGAATGCCTCGAAAATTAAGGTACGCTTCTATGGGGAATATAGGAATCCGCGGACCTATACTGATAATTCTCTTCTGGAATATTTTATCACCCTATGGAAGACTAAATAACAAATTTCAGTATTTTGGTGGGATATTGACATCACAACCTTCAGAAATACGAAAATCGTGAGTCAATGTTATATGGGGGCTATATCGAAACGTGGACCTATACCGACGAAATTCAGTGAGAATGGCTTTTACATCCAACAAAGACTAAATACCAAATTTCAAATTTCAAATTTCATTTCGGTGGGTAGCCACAACCTTCAAAATACCGAAAACCGGGAGGTACCCTTCTATGGGGGCTATATGAAGGCGAAGCGACCTATACCAACATTTTTCTGGGAGAAAGTTGTGTACCCCGTAAGAAGATTAAGTAAGCAATTTTGGTGTAATAATGAAGCTAAACCCATCAAAATACCGAAAATCGGGTGGTACCGTTCTATGGGGGCTATATGAAGGAGTAGATCTACAAATTCCATATGGAACGTTTAATACCCTAAATGAAGACCAAATACCAAATTTCAGCCATTTCGGTGGAATATTGAGGCCAAAACCTTCAAAATACCGGAAAAATAGAGGTACCGTTTTATGGGGGCTATACTAAGGCGTGGCCCCCTACCGACAAGTTTCCGGGGGAAAGTTTCATATCCCGTACGAAGTCTAAATACCAAATTTCAGCCATTTCTGAGGAATATTGAGGCCACGACCTTCAAAACACCGACAATCGAGAGGTACGTTCTATAGGGGCTATATGAAGGCGCGGACCTATACCGACAAATTTCATAAGAAAGGTTTAGTAAACCAAACAAAGACCAAATACCAAATTTCAGCCTGTACCGACAAATTTCTGGAGAAAAGTTTTATAGCCTCAACGAAGACTAAGTACCAAATTGCAGCCATTTCGGTGTGATAATGAGGCTTAAATCTTTAAAATACCGAAAATCGGGTGGTACCGTTCTATGGGGGCTATATCAAAACATGGGCCGATATAGCCCATACCAAACATACTAGGAGTAATAGAAACTTCTATACCAAATTACAAAGCTCTGTCTTAAAAATTGCGAGCTGTATCTTGATTTCAACAGACGGAAAGGACAGTCAGACTGGACATGGTTATATCGACTTAGAATTTTACCCTGATCAAGAATATATATACTTTATAGGGTATCCGATGAATATTTCGATGTGGTACAAACGGAATGACAAATTTAATTATACCCTCCATATTATGGTGGAGGGTATAATACGCATAGTCCTAAGCGTTTATGAATTAATTGAACATTTTGAAAACAATTACCCTTTTCCCAAAAGCAGAGTATTCTATTGACGTATGTATGTTATTCTTGAAATCTAACGATGTTGACCTGACTTATATTCCAAAAAATAATTACCTTTGGAACAAAACAGTTTAACTCATTACAAACCCTAAGGCAATGATGTACCGTTTTGGGAGATTTCATCTAAATTATACAGATTTGTCTTCAACAATTCATTAACCCAATTAGATATAATTCCAACTCCGGTTCAATAATAATAAGCGACACAAGCCAATCCAGCCGCAAAGCATCGTGAGTAGGCGAAAAACCAGAAAAAACATCAGAATATCATCTATTCATCCAACCAGCTAACCCATCCATCCAATCCATCAACAACCAAAAATCCCATTTCAACCACATCCGACAAATAAAAAAATAGAAAACAAAACAGTAATACAACTTCACATATCCACATTCAAAATAAGAATTGAAATTCCCGCACAACGGCACGACAACAACAACAACAAAACGGCAAAGAAACTGAAAGCAAATGAAGAAAACAACTAAAAAACAACAATTTCAACCGAACAAATACCAAATATCCGCGTAAAAAACACTCAATTTAGTTTTTTCTTTCTTTTATTTCATTTCGTTTTGTTTTTTTGCCCTGCCACCAAACAAAAATCCCAAAGCAAACAATCACACCAACAAATGGTTTGGCAAATGATTGAGAATATTTGCACTGCTGCTGCTGGTCATCATAGCCGGATAGAGTTCATTTTGTTTTTGTTGTGGAAGAAGCGTGGATGGAATATCGGTGTTGCCACTTAAATATTTAATGGCCAATTGATGTTAGAAAAAAGCAACATCTCTAGAACGGAGATAAACGATGGACAATTAAATGATTGATTAGTAGGGGGAGAGGAGGGGAATTTTTAAACAACATTCGAATATCCAATTAGAACTTTTAAGATCTGGAGGTTGATTATCTATAAGAGACCACTTAAAACTTCAAACACAACGACAAAAATTCGAAGAAGTGACATGGATAATCTAACATAGCAAAATCCAAAACTTATCATGGCCACTTACATATATTTCAGACATAGTAGAGTTAGTGAGAACCTCTTGACATCCTGCTGGAGAATGTTATACGAGTTGCGAAAGTTAAGTGACATACGAGTTCTATACACAAAACTGAACATTTTATGACGATACTAAGCGTTCAGTGGAATCCTTCAGAGTCAGAGAGACTATACAAAAAAAGAAAATATTTCGTACATATTATGAATAGTGTCCAAAAAGTGTTGCCAATATTGATATTAATTCCTATTATGAACGCTGTTCCTAAATCGTGAAATACCGCTTACTTCTGAGAGAGTCTGATAAAGCAATTGTAGTGATCTTTAATTCTTATGACACTGTGAAGATAACTTTTAATATTTTATTTTGGCACCAACCGAATAAAAACGAATAATTCACACATGTTATGAAGTGCGTTCAAAAGTGTTGCCAATGTTCAAATTCATACATGTTACATGTTATGAACGCTGTTGTTATACCCTCCACCACAATATGGAGGGTATTTGCACTGCTCCCTCCACCATAATATGGAGGATATAACTGAATTTGTCATACCGTTTGTAATACATCTAAATATTCGTCGGTGACCCCACACGGTGCGCCTTAACTAACTTTAAATGAAAGGCGCCTATACCTGGGATTTTTTGCGTATTCTGAAACTACAATGTTCATAGACGAGAAAAATCAAAAAAAAAAATTGCCGGAGGGATTTTCAAAAAAAAAAATTTGACCGTTATTTATTAGAAAATCCCATTTTTTCACACCCTAGTAGTGTTTTGTCCTGCCAGATCCAGTTCAAATTTTATGGCCTCATCTAAACCGGGCTAAAATGGAGAAAATTTTAAAAACTGCTGAAGTTCTGGTCAGTATCAGCTAAACTATTGGGAGTTGAATCAAGTAACCTTTTTCAAAAATCTTCCAAATAAAGTTCTCAGCAATTCTTTAGAACATTCTGAAACTCTAAATTACTTCATGTTGTTTCAGCGATATTTTGCACGATATCTTTTACAACACGTATTTCAAACACAGTTCACACCAACAGTTTATTCTCGCACTTCGGATTTCACTACATTATTGACATTTTTATTAAATCGTCGTCGAAAAATGTACTGAAAACAACGGCATAGAGACAAGAACAATGACATGTTCTGAAGAGTTGTGTATTACATTCCAGGGAATATTTTTCTAAAAGAAAATATTCAGAAAAAATTAACGCTTTTGGAGATACGGTGCGAAATGTATAAAAATTGTGGAATTTTTGCATATATTTTGAACATTGAGGCAATAAATGTAGTTTTTCGAGTTCATTATTTCTCCAAATATTTTATTCATGACCTTATCCACAAATTTGCTTCAGAGACCAGATGAAGATTCACATAGGTTTCAGAGATATAGCCCAGAATTGCTTTAAAATGTCAATATATAACCATGTTTAGATGGGGTCATAAAATCCAAGCTGGATCTGACACAACAAAACCCAACTAGTGTTTTTGTCGTTTGGTCCTGTACTTTCAAAAAATCTTCAGCTCTAATTGTTTGCACAAATTTTCCTTAAAAATGTTGCACAGTGTTACTCTTAGGATATTTGGTATTGAAAATCGGCGCCATGGAACGGTACCTCCCGATTTTCGTTATTCTGAAGGGTAAGCCTCATTTTCGGTATTTTGAAAGTTGTGCCCACAATATTCCACCGAAACGGCTGAAATTTGGTATTAGGTATAGGTCCACGTCTTCATATAGCCCCCTTATAACGGGGTATTTTGAAAGGTTTAGCCTCATTGTAACACCAAAATGGATGACATTTGATATTAAGATTTCGTTGGGTATTTAAAACTTTCTACCTGACCTTATATTCACGTCTTTATATAGCGCCCATAGAACGGTACCTCCCAGTGTTTATGTATTGTAAAGGTTGCTGCCTCAATATCACTATGCGACACGAAAATTACACTGTGATACAAAATTGGACAAAATTTTTTTGCAGGATTTCTGATGCACAAATTCGGTTTTGTGGGAGTCCACAGAAGACGAAAATGCCTTTGGTTTCTTTGGGTCACTTCGGTTTTTCATTTTATAACGGTAAATGTAGTGAAAAATTGGCACACTGTTTTTCATTATAAAGGGGAGAGTAATGCCTTTCGAACAAGCCATAGATTTTTAAAATCGGTTAACAAATGGCTAGGTAATAGTGGTTTAAGTGTGACAAAAACGCATTAAAAACAGTAAAATGTTTTTCCTTGTGCTCTAGGCTGCGTAAACGACACCTCACAGTACAATAATTTACAGTTAGCAAGTAGGATATTTAGTTGGCTTTCCAAAATGGGAAAAACCAACGAAATCGGTTGGAAAATGAATGCGTTATGGCATTTTTTGTGTTTCAACTTTTTGGTTTTTTTTTCATATTTTCCTTTATAAAAGATGTGTATCTTAGCATGTATGATTCTAATTGTGATTATCCTGCTTAACAATTACGCACAAGGTATCAATCTATATATATAAAAGAGTTCAGTAATGATGAGTCACTGACTGACTGATAACACTATGCAACACTGAAAATGCAAACAACTTCTCGTGTGCATTTTTTGAAAGTACATATTAAGACTATAAAAACCCTAGTGGGTTTTTGTCCTGTCAGATCCAGTTCGGATTTTATGGCCTCATCTAAACCGGGCTAAATCTACACTTTTTTGCATTTATCAGGCCTTTATCTCAGAAACGAATAGGAATTTGGCTTTGCTGTCTTTAGCAATATTGTAGCCCTAAACTAGTAGAACTTATCTTTTGAGAAAACCACAAAAGAAAAACTCCATCTAGGGCATCAAAATCTATAAAATATAGAAAAATTTACATAATTGCTGAAATTCTGGTCAGTATCGGCTAAACTATTGGGAGTTGAACCAAGTAACCTTTTGCAAAAATCTTCCAAATAAAGTTCTCAACAATTCTGAAGCTCTAAAATGTTTACTTCATGCTGTTTAAGCGGTATTTTGCATCATATCTTTTACAACACGTATTTCAAACACAGTTCACATCAACAGTTTTTTCTCGCATTTCGGATTTCACTACATTATTGGCATTTTTATTAAATCGTTGTTGAAAAATGTACTGAAAACAAAGGCATAGAGGCATTTTACAACAATGACATGTTCTGAAGAGTTGTGTATTACATTCCAGGGAATATTCTTCCAAAAGAAAATATTCAGAAAAAATTAACGGTTTTGGAGATACGGTGCGAAATGTATAAAAATTGTGTATTTTTTGTATATATTTTGAAATTTGAGGCAATAAATGTAGTTTTTCCAGTTTATTGTTTCTCCACATATTTTATTCTTGTCCTTATCTACAAATTTGCTTCAGAGGTCAGAAGAAGATTAGCATTGGTTTCCGAGATATAGCCCCGAATTTCTTTAAAAACTCAATATTTAACCATGTTTAGATGGGGCCATAAAATCCGAGCTGGATCTGACAAAACAAAACCAAACTACGGTTTCTTGTCGTTTGGGTCTGTACTTTCAAAAAATCCTGAGTTCGAATTGTTTGCACAAGATCACCTTAAAAATGTTGCACAGTGTAATCAACGCCCAGGCTAAACGGCTGGAGCTAGAATCTTGAAATTTTGGTTGAGGGTCACTCGTGGTCCGAATAGGTCAGATAAGGCTCGGTTTTTGGAAATTCGAACTAGAACAGTACGAAAAGTACTAAAAGGTACTAAATATGGTACCCTTAGTATTAGGCAAACGCGAAGAGCTAGAATTCTGAAATTTGGAATGAGGTTCACTGATGGAGAGTTAGAAAGATGTACCAAAGGGTTTTTGGAAATTCGAACTATAAGTGTACGAAAAGTACTAAAAGTTACTAAATTTAGTACCATTTAGTATAGCGTGAACGGACAAAGCTAAAATCTTGAAATTTGGAATGAAAATCAAGGTTTAGAAGATAAGTTGATATTAGGAGGTAGTTTTGAAAATGTGTACTCATGTGTACGAATAGTACTAAATTTGGTAAAATGTGAATTTGGGCAAACCGATAAAGTTGGAATTCTGAAATTTGGAATTACTAATACTGTTGGAGTGTAGGTTTGAGATATGGAGGTAGTTTTCGAAATTCGTACATATGGGTACGGAAGGTATTAAATAGTACCAAATAAGGTACAATTTGGATTTGGGGGAACGGATGGGCCTGGAATCCTGAAAATTAGAATTAGGATTACTGTCGGAGTGTAGGATAGAGGTAGTTTGGAAATTCGTACTTTTGGGTACGAAAAGTACTAAATGGTACCAAATTTGGTACAATATGAATTTAAGTGATCGGATAGAGCAGGAATAGTGAAATTTGAAATTATGATTACTATTGGAGTGTGGGATTGGCATACTTGTGAAAATTTGTAATTATGGCTACGAAAAGTACTAAATGGTACCAAATTTGAATTTGGTACAATTTTAATTTGTGTGATCGGATACATTTGGAAATTCGGAATTACGATTACTGTTAGAGTGTTGACAGAAGTAGGTTTAGAAATTCGTACGTTGGATACGAAAATTACTAAATGGTACCAAATTTGGTACAATTTGGATTGCGGTGATTGGATGCAGCTGTAATCCTGAAATTTGGAATTAAGATTACTGTTGGCGTGTAGGATTGAGGTAATTGTGGAAATTCGTACTCATGGGTACGAATAATACTAAGGTACAAAATTTGGTACAATTTGGATTTGGGTGAACGGATATAGCTGAAATCCCGAGATTTAAAATAAGGAGTACTGTTGGAGTGTAGCATTGATAAAGTTGTGGACATTTTTAGTTATGGGTTGAATAAGTACTAAATGGTACTAAATATGGAACAATTTGGATTTCATTGATAGGATACATTTGGAATCGTGAATTTGGGAATTAAAATTAATATTGCAGTGTTGATAGAGGTAGGTTTAGAAATTCGTACTTTGGATACGAATAATACTAAATGGTACCAAATTTGGATTTGAGTGATCGGATATATCTGGAATCCTGAAATTTGGAATTAAGGTTATTGTTTGAACATAGCACTGAGATAGTTTTGAAAAATTTAACTTATGGGTACGAAAAGTACTAAATTGTACTAAATTTGGTACAATTTGGATTTGTATGAACGGATAGAGCTGAAATCCTGAAATGTGGAATTAAGATTACTGTTTAAGTGAAGAATTGAGTTAGTTTTCGAAAACCTTACTTATGGGTACGAAGAGTACGAAATGATACAGTTTGGAGTTGGATGAACGGATACACCTGGAATCTTGAGATTTAGAATTACGATTTCTGTTTTTATTTTGTATTCCAGTTCGTGTAGGATTGAGACATGTCATCGAAAAACGTGCCATAAATGTACTCAATTTGTTGGGTGTAGAGACTGTGCTGGAATCTGTATGTTTTGGAGTTAGAGTGAGTATTGCAACGTTTGTCTCGCTGTAAATGTGTAAAGCTGATATAAGGCTGATCTTTTTGAAAATCGAACTAAAAAGGGACGAACAGAACTAAAATAAATATTGATTAAAATTCGCCATTTTCATATTATATACTGTTATTTGTTTTTATACCCCTTCCGCATACGAAGTAGCGGGCACTTTGCTAGTGTTTTATAAAGGAAAATATGAAAAAAAAACATAAAGTTGAAACACAAAAAATGCCATAACGCATTCATTTTTCAACGGATTTTGTTGGTTTTTCCCATTTTGGAAAGCCCACTAAATTTCTTACTTGCTAACTGTTAGGTGTCATTTACGCAGCCTAGAGCACAAGGAAAAACATTTTACTGTTTTTTAATGCGTTTTTGTCACACTTAAACCACTATTAATTAGCCATTTGTTAACCAATTTTAAAAATATATGGCTTGTTCGAGAGACATTTCTCTCCCCTTTATAATGAAAAGCAGTGTGTGCAAATCGGTTGTGGAAAAAAGAAGTAATGTCCGTTTAAAGTTGAAAATCCAAGAAAGCCAATTTTTCACTACATTTACCGTTATAAAATGAAAAACCGAAGTGACCCAAAGAAACCAAAGGCATTTTCGTCTTCTGTGGATTCCCACAAAACCGAATTTATGCATTAGAACCCCTGCAAATTTTCACTGTAGCACAGTGTTATTAACCATATTTTGACACCGCATCATGATAGAAAAACGAAAATACGAAGACACATGATTCGGCGTTTTTATACCCTCAGCATTTATGCTACACTTTCATACGGACAAAATGTGCCTCATCGAAATAATGGTTTTAGACCCCAAGTATGTTTGGACGAAATGTGTTTCAGACCATTTGGAGTCGATTGAGCAATGTCCGTCTGTCTGTCTGTCCGATCGATTCGGTCCAAAATTTGGCTTTCGTAATATTTTGTCCAAACTTAGTTTAAGTTCGAAGATGGGTTATATGGGTCCATTCCTTCCGGTACCTCCCCCACAAAAGTTCGAAAATGTTCGGAAAATTTGTACGTACGATGAATCTTGAAAAGCTGCAACCGATTTGGTTCATAATTTGCAACTCGTGAAATGTCTACCAGACTTAGATGAGGTTCCAATATGGACTCAATCGGTCCATTCCTTCGGGTACCTCCCACACAAAATTTCGGATAATTTCAGTTTAGGACCTGCTCTCGAATCGCTGTGATTTTTGTTTTAGCAACTGGTATTCACTGTCCCCCATACGACGGTACAAGTTTAATCAGGGGCAAGTCCATACTTCTTGAGAAAATAGCCTGAAAGTTACACAAAACCCCGTGACACCGTGGGGGGTGGTTGGAGCGCAACATAACTCTCGAACGGATCTGCCGATTGGGTCCAAAATTTGGCCATAGCAATATTTTGTCCGAACATAGTTTAAGTTGGAATATAAGCCATATCGGGCCACTCCTTCAGGTACCTCCCCCACAAAATTTCAAAAATGTTCGGAAAATTTGTTCGTACGGTAACTTTTGAAGGGAGTGGCCGAATTGGTCCATACTTTACACATCCTAATATATCTACCAGATATAGATAAGGTTCAAATATGGACTATAATTGTCCACTTCATCCAGTATCTCCCAAACAAAATTTCGGATAAGTTCACTTTAAGACCTGCTATCGAAACACTTTTTTGTTGAAGCAGCTGGCATTCGCTTCCTCAATTACGAAGGTAAAAGTTTCTTCAGGGGCAAATCTACACTTCTTGTGCAACAAGACGAAGTGTGGTTTTCCTCAATTACGAAGGTAAACGTTTTTCAGGGGCAAATCTACACTTCTTGAGCAAACAGCCCGAAGTGTGTAAGAACCCCCTATGGCACCATATGTAGTGGTTGGAGATCCACTTCCGTAATGGTCGATGTCAATCCATTCCTTTAATCCTAATCAACATTTTTGTCGTTTCATAAAATCCATTCAACCTCATCTTTAGGGTCAAAATCGTCAGGATCAAATTTCCATTATAATTTTGCTCGGATTTTAATCCACAGATATCAAACCAATCAAAATTGAAGCAAACAACCAACTAGAAAAATAGTCCTTCCCCCATTATTATAAGTCTTCTTTTGTTATAGTTTGCATTTACCGAACAGATTTATAGCGTTCCGGTTAACTTAAAGTTAAAAGTGATGATTGAATTTCAAGGAGGAGCTTCTTGTCGTTAACTTTCAATGTGAAAATTATATTTTTAATGCCTCCAAATTAGTTTGTTTTGCATTTTCAAATCCATCAGATAGTAAAAGAACACATGTAATAATGGCCCCTTATGTCTCAATAAACAACTTTCTAGAACATGCGAACCCTGTAAAATGGTTCTCCTCTCTTCTCGGTTTCCGCTCCATAGCTACTAAACCGATCAAAATTCAACAAAACAATTAACCACAATAATGGAGCAAAGATATCAGCAAACAACTTTCTGGAACATACGGTCTCAGTATCCAACCGGAACGGCTGAAATTTGGAATTTACTTTTCGTTAAAGCTACAGAAAATGTTTACAGATACAAAGCATCCCTTGCAAAAATTAGACAGTATAGGTCCACGTTTTGGCCCTAATAAAAGGGTGCACCCATTTAAGATTTTTTAAAAATCATAATTACATTTTTCTACCTATTTGGTTGTTAATTGGATTTTTGTGTTCCCGAAAGATAGAAAAGTTACTCACAAAAAACTATCCATGTCCGGGTATTACTGTAGGCGGCACTTCCAAATTTTATGTATTTCGAGGGTTTTTTTGTAAAATTTTCGAACCGAGGATACTGTAATTCTATACCGTGTGTTACCATGTTTTGGAAAGAACAACGATGATGCCCCATATGAGCTCATTTAAAGGGAGTATCATTAGTTCGGATACTCTGCTGCTGCAAGGAATAAGATAAAGAGCTTAGTACCTTCATAAACGAAAGGATTCTAATTGTTTCTTTTACTTCAATACAGTTCGTAGTGGAGAGTATAAAAAGTTCGGCCCGGCCGAACTTAATACCATTCTTACTTGTTGAGGCGTAAATACTGTGAGTGAGACTGGTTTCTCCGGGTTCACTCAAAGACATTATCATGGGTCCAGCCAGTCTGGCACTTGTACCAGAGGACCTTGAAAAAACTTGGTTAAAATTTACCAGTTGTCAGTACTACAACAAAAGCAAAACATTGTCTTGAGTTTCCTAGTATTACACGATCTGGCATCTTCATTTCTATCGTCGATTTCACACTCAGTTAGCCCTAGACAGCTCCAGTTACTACCCACATGAAACGAAAATTAACTTAGACCAAAAAACACACAAAGATAAACAAACAAACAATAGTCATAATAAACAGTAAAAATCCGCCACCACATAACTTGGTTGGTGTTATGGTTACAAAATGAAGTGGTCTGCTTTAAAGAAATTTGAAAAAAATATAAAATGAACTCCGATTGTTTATGTTTTTTTGTGAAATTTTATAAATGAACAAAAAACGATATTCCAAAAGACAATTCCATACAACAAAGTAATTTAAAGAGAATTAATAATAGAAGAACAAAGAATTAAACAAACAAATGATTTAAAAGAACGAATGTCTTTTGTTATTCCATGCAAAATTGAGGGAGCCCCACTTCGAGGAAATCAGAGTGGGCTAATACCATGAACAACTTAAGCTTCAAGCCCTCCAGCGACAAAGCTAGGAGCCTTCTTCGTAAGTTTAAATCCGCACCCCCTCCTTGTCAAAACCATCACTGGATACAAGCGTCATCACTGCTCACATAATTAACATATCTAAAGTTTATGGGGACAAACTGTTCCCACACAAGCCCACGGCGACCGGATATCTGCACCGGATTGATTCGGTGGAATCTTCGACCAGGTGCCTTTACCTCAACAGGTATTTGTTTGTGTTCGTTTATTTTTTCACCATGGTAGCGGCAATACATCCGGTATGCCTGCTCCGAGCTCATTTGTTTCGTACCGGCACAGAGAACAAGTTCGGGCCAGATCCAGATGCCAATTTATGTATTGTGTATGTATTGTGCGGCTGCTCTTGTTTTAGCTTTCTCCAGGATTACACCGATAGGAGAATTGTTGTTGTTTGCTGCGCCAAACACCTTCCAACGTGGCACCAAATTCGTCATCGGAATACGAGACACTACCGCAGTATTCCCAAAAACAACAAATGCAGCATCTAACACCACATGTTGTTGTTCAGCCAACCGGAAATGCATCATTTCTGCAATTCATTTGCCATGGTCTTTGCAACAAAGTCGGCGAAATAGGACACCATGGTCTCGCCATCAAAGTTGCGATAGTTAAAACTTACTTGCCCTCCTTATACTCCAGTCTGTCTAGTATTGATCTATCTCGCATGAGTTGGACCCTAGTCACCCGTGGATGGAATGTATAGAGGTAGCAGTAACGTGTTGTACTGCCGAGATAGAGCTGCTTAATGTGTACATAATGTGTCTTGCGTTATATACCCGACATTAGTTCGCTTTTGGGGGACAATATGCTTCTGCATTCCGCCCTGTGCAACGACCAAAGGGGTTCAACGCTGCCCGAGCAAATCTATAACTCCTCCTAAGAGGATAAGAAGTGATTGCCACAGCTCGACAGATGCCACCGTTGTGGCACTGTGGTCTGATAATTGATGTGTCCGTTAGGACACCACCCGACTTCACAACCTATGACCACCGTACTGAACCATGGGAAAGCTGATTGACAGGAGTTCAGAGAATTTACCAATAACAGCTTCAGAGATTTGAAATGGGTAGATCCTCGGGTAGCTGTGAGGTGAAGGAACTAGCAAATGAGCGTGATGACGTTCGTCGTACGAACCATGAAGACCCAGAAGTTAAGGAGCTTACGCTTGAAGTCAACTGGCCAGTATGCGTACATAAGCGGAAAAGTGGCTAGACCACCTTAAGCAATGCAACATTGGTACAAAATAAAGTAAATTGTGTGCAACGGTTAAATCACTCTTGAATCCGGGAAAGAGGGATGATATAACGGCTATTACTTTCAATGGCGTGACATTAACAGACCCAAAAAGGTGCACGTGTTATTTTTAACGGTAGTTTGTAGAGCACCCCGATAGTGATGATAGTGATATGACAAAGAGGAGTGTGCTACACCGTATAAGAAGAGCTTTCCCAACCGAGGAGGTATCATCACAATTTACGAAAGGCGATGGTGCAGACGTCATTCTAAACGAGACATTATTGAAAGCATTAGGGCCACATGATATATTAATGGTAATGCTTAAGCAACTAGATGAACCCGGAGTTGAGAATTTAACATATGTCTTCAAATCAAATCGATCGATCGGAAAGTTGGCAGGGTGATTCCGCTTCTGAAGCCCGGAGGCGAATCGTACATGCCTATCTTCATCCTGTCGCTAGGAACGAAGTCTCTAGAGGCACTACTCCTTACCATGTTGAGAAACAGCGTCCCAATTGTCTATCATCATCCGGAAAGTGCACAGCGCCACAACAGCATTACACGCCAAATCTCACAAATAAGTTGAGGACTGATCCAGAGCAGAAGTGCGGAAGAACAATTATTGTGGTTCCTGACCTAACGAAGGTTTTCGATACCGTCAATCATGCCAAGCTGCTCGAGGACATACAGACTTCCAGCCGTGTTTGAAACCTTGGATAAGAAGTCTATGTCTCGCAGAGAGAAACAGGGAGTTCCCCAAGAAGGAGTGATGCCTTCGGAACTGTTTTACCTCCACCTTTCAGAAATTTTACACCCTCCAGACCATATATAGATCAAAATGTATGCGGATAATAGCACAATCTTGGTGTCGGGTTCTACAGTCGGTGACATACATATGTGATAGGTTAAATGCGTATAAAGCTGACTTGTGCAGTTCTTCAATCTGAGGAGTATGAAAATATGCGCCGCTAAATACCTCACCATTCATCACCAGGACAGCAGAAATTAAGCTCCCCCTGAACACATTTGTGAATGGTGCCCTTATTCCGAACGCTAATTACCCCAAGATATTGGGTTAACTTTCGACAGAAGGTTTGAGTCGTCCGCGCAGGACAAAGCTATTTGCGACAAGATTAGAAGTATGAACTAGGTTCTCAATGCGTTGGTAGGCAGCACTTGCGGTGCTTATATAGAAACCTTGTTGAGCACTTACAAGGCAATGCGACGACAGTGTGATGTGGAAATGTTAGTGCTACGAAGTGGAAAAATATTCAAACTTGCCTGAATGCCGCCCTGAGGACTGCAACAGGTTGCCTTTTCATAACGCCAGTAGACCATCTTCATGAGGAGACGAAGATTTTACTGATGATCTGCAAAACAAAAGTTGACGATGTTGTACCTGCATGGGTGTTATCAGAGAGCCAGAACCAAAAGGTGTAAGAGAGATCCTGTTTATAAAAGAGTCTATCAGGCGGGCTTAAATAACATTCATGCTGAAGCAGTTGCGCAGGCAATACAAAGGTATAGTGTGAATGCTGTTCTCTGAGACCATCACCCATCCAACGACAGCTGCCAAGGCAAACAGGAGTGGTTTTTTAGTACAGTTGAAATCCGTACGATGCAGCCACATCAATTGATGTTGGGCCCGAATTCAAACTGCATTTGTTTAGCAGGCCGGCAAACCCAATCACATACATTCATATGTTGCCACAACATACCCTAAAGGACAATGGAGACTTATCTCATATTAATGAGTGCACGTCGATTCATATTGGCTCAATGATATGGGACCTAATTTTTACCGCCGGGTCCTAATGGCGTGGTGTCGTAACACAACTCGTAGAGAAGTTTGTCATGACTGGAGTACTCAGGAAATGTAAGCCAGGAATACATTGACGCTATTTGCCACCGCCGAAAATGTTGATGTTCTGGTTAGGGATTGAACTGCAGACCTTCTGAGTGCAAGGCACTGCACCACGTTGGCACCCAACTAAATAACCAGAATTAGATAATTGAACAAAATATACTAACTAACAAATTTGAGTTCCAACAACAACAAGTACTTTATATCCAAAACTTTCCAGAAAATGATGTCCGCAAGATAAACTGAACAGACTTTAAACTGTCACAATTCGAAATGCAAATTAAAACATAGTCTCTCAAAATCCGCGGTATTCTGTTTTTAACTTGATCATTTCGAGCTAGACAGAAAATTATCTATCCACTTTAACAAATATCTTCATATCGATTTGCTTTCGGAAAAGGCAGGCTATAATTTAGGATATGGCTACATATCGTCATAAGTTCTGTTAGTTATTGTTTCGCTTAAACACAAACACAATAATATTAAAAATATGTTCATCTAAATACACTATACAACACTGAAAATGCAAACAACTTCTAGTATGCATTTTTTGAAAGTACATATTTAGACTACAAAATCCCCAGTTGGGTTTTGTTCTGTCAGATCCAGTTCGGATTTTATGGCCTCATCTAAACCGGGCTAAATCTACACTTTTTTGTAATTATCAGGTATCTATCTCAGAAACGAATAGGAATTTGGCCTTGCTGTCTTTAGCAATATTGTAGCCCTAAACTAGTAGAACTTATCTTTTGAAAAAACCACATAAGAAAAACTCCACCTAGGGCATCAAAATCTATAAAATATAGAAAGCTTTACATAATTGCTGAAATTCTGGTCAGTATCGGCTAAACTATTGGGATTTGAACCAAGTAACCTTTTGGAAAAATCTTCCAAATAAAGTTCTCAACAATTCTTTAGAACATTCAGAAACTCTCAAATGCTTACTTCTTGTTGTTTCAGGGGTATTTGGCATCATATCTTTTACAACACGTATTTCAAACACAGTTCACACCAACAGTTTATTCTCGCATTTCGGATTTCACTACATTATTGACATTTTTATTAAAACGTCGTTGAAAAATGTACTGAAAACAACGGCATGGAGGCATTTTACAACAATGACATGTTCTGAAGCGTTGTGTATTACATTCCAGGGAATATTTTTCCAAAAGAAAATATTCAAAAAAAGTTAACGGTTTTGGAGATATGGTGCGAAATGTATAAAAATTGTGGAATTTTTGCATATATTTTGAAATTTAAGGCAATAAATGTAGTTTTTCGAGTTCATTATTTCTCCAAATATTTTACTCTTGTCCTTATCTACAAATTTGCTTCAGAGGTCAGAAGAAGATTCGCATTGGTTTCAGAGATATAGCCCCGAATTTCTTTAAAAACTCAATATTTAACCATATTTAGATGGGGCCATAAAATCCGAGCTGGATCTGACACAACAAAACCCAACTAGGGGTTTTTGTCGTTTGGGTCTGTACTTTCAAAAAATCCTCAGTTCGAATTGTTTGCACAAGATCACCTTAAAAATGTTGCACAGTGATATTCAACATATAGTAGTTTCCCACTATTAGAATTATATATCGTATGTATGTAATATTAATATTTTAAATTTAATTATACACATCTGCCTCTGCATTTGCTAATTGAAAATATTTACAAAAATAATTTAAATACGCAAAATGCCACGTATCGTTACTAAAACAATTATTTATTTTTTCGAAAATAATTTTTCGAAAAATTTAATAATATTTAATTAATGTAAATAACAATGATTTTATGAGCAATTATATGGAAATATAATAACATAATATCGACATTGCGACAATGTGTACGCATTTTAGCTATAGCACATTTACTGTAAACATATTGACATTTAATAGTAAATATTAAAAATCAGTTACAATGAAACTTTAAATATTACAATAATGGGTGCTGAGTTTTATGTATTTGTAGCAACTTAAATAATTTCTACTTGTTCAAATTTATCAGTGTAGCATTGCTTTTTTTAAATGTGTATTGTCATTGAAAATATGTACTTAGAATATTGTATTGAAAAATTTTCACAGCCTGTTTTCAACCACTTTAATAAACGTTGTCATACTTTTGTAAAAACCTCGGAGTACTTTTAATTTTTTAACAGAATATGGGCCTTAATCAGTAACCATTGCGAAGAAATAGTGTTGAATATTTCCAACAATCCATAACGAAGAATCAAAGAATAGAAATGGCCAATTTTCCATTCCATTGTTTAATGGGTCAAATTACGTCACATGGAAAACTCAAGAGGAAGCAGTTCTTCAAAAGGCAAGATTGTTGAAATATGTAATTGGGGAAGAAAAGAGGCCTATCGTTCCTGAATTACACGAATACGCAACACCATGGAAAGAAATTGGATGAACAAATAGCCCACGATGAATTGGCATTCGCTGTTCTTTCAGAAATAATTATTTCCCTGGACGCAAATATAGTAATAATGGTAAGGAATTTCAAGAGTGCTCGAGAAATCTGGAAATACTTTCAAGAAACACATGAACAAAAATCAACGAGACGTAAGGATGAAAATTTTCGTAAGTTACTCATTCTGAAAATGGCCCCTTCCAAAAGTCTGTCCGAATATCTCATTGAATATGATATTTGTGTATCGAGTTAGTCTAAAGAAATCTGAGCCGATTTTGAGACTACCAATGAGTTGCCATCGGTCAATGTGTTAAGGTGATGAAGATGCAGAAAATGCAATGAAGGCAAAGAAGTTTCATCCAAAGCAAAGCAAACTTTCATGGCATACGCTTAGCGTAGCTATTGAAAGTTATGAGTTTGGTTCTGAACACTAACACGCCGTGACAACACTTTTTTCCATGTGTTTTTCAAGGACGTGGGTTTGAACCCCAGCCTGGCTCAAGCTGATTTTTATTTTTATTTGAAAAATTTGCCTATTAGGCGAAGGTCATTTTTTATTAATTTTTAATTAATTTCTCGTTAGAGACGAGCTTTTTTTGTTAGCACATCTGCAATCATCTCGCTAGTTGGCAGATATTTGATGTTACTAGGCGTTTACACCAAACAATTTGCCTTCAAATACAACTCTGATTTACTAACACATACATACATACATTTGTCGGCTGTTTCACAGCTGTCTATAATTTTTTCACAGACAGTGGGGTTAAACGTTTTTTGACATTTTTGTAAAAATAAGCGAGATAATAATTGAAATGTGTTGAAAACAAAAGAAAATGAACAAAAACAAAATATGTAAAGGAAAACAAAAAGAAATCGACGATTTTCATAAATAAGTTTACAACTGTTTTTGCAGTTGTCTGGACGCTTACGTCACACAGGCAAGTTTTGGGGTTTTGAAAATCAATCTTCTTAATTAACTTGGAATCGAGCTTAATGACCAATGATGCAAGCGAAAAAGGAAAGCCGAAGATACGAATCCACACAACCACCACGATGTGACATGCATGTTTCGCCTTTGGCAGAGGCTCTTCGGACATATCGACTGTTTTTTTTTTGTACAACAACAATGGGTATTTGCCCATTTAGTTGTGCTTTCATGACAAACGCTTAGTACTGCCTTTGAAAGTAATGCGTTTGGCTCTGAACGCTAACACGCCGTGACAACACCTTTTTTCTTGTGTGTTTTCAAGGACGTGGGTTCAAACCCCAACCTGGCTCAGCTGATTTTATTTATTTGGAAATTTTGCCTTTTAGGGCGTAGATCATTTTTAATTTTAATTTTTAATTAACTTCTCGTTGGAATCGAGCTTAATGATCAATGGTACTTGACGTATGAAATGTTATCTGTAATCAATATGCTTCGTACGGGAATGATGTCCTCCAAACTTAGCAATAATTTTAGAGCTTTGTGAGTCGTAGTAACGTTTCGTAAATAGTGCGCCTCTTTCGCTGCTTCAGAAAGTGATATATATTCTGATTCTGTGCTCGAAGTAGCAACAATACGTTGTTTGCGTGATTTCCAAGATATTGCAGCACCCGCTAATAAGAAACAAAAACCTATTTGAAATTTTCTTTCATTAGTGTCAGTGGCCCAACTTGCATCCACATAGCCAGTTATTGGTAAACCATATTTGCAATAATTAAGTTTAAAATTTGGAGTAGAATTTAGATATTTTAAAACATATAGCACGGGCATCCAATGCTGCTTTCGGGGATCGTTATTCAACTGAGACAACAAATTTGCACCGGAAGATATGCCTGGTCGGCTAAAAACTGAAATATGTAGTAATGATACAAGAAGTTCCTGATATTTTGTATTATTTATCTTTTCGGATACTCCTTTAATTTTTGGTTCTTTCTCCAAGGACAGTTTAGGTTGCATTGGTACTTGTGATAACTTCGAATTTTCTTGACCATAGTTCTTAATTAAATTATTGGTGTAACATGGTGCTGGATTCTTGTTCTATGAACATTTGATATGAAAAGTATTTTTTTCAATCTGCAAACTTTCTTTTCATCTTCCACAAAACCTTCTGGCTAATTCTTGCAAATTTTTTCTTTAAGGTTTCTTTTGAGAAAAGCTGACGAAACATCCAATTGTCTTAATTTCAAATTGTGTTCAACCGATAATGCATATATAAGTCTAATAGTGCTTTGACGAACTACTGGTGCAAAAGTATCCATATAATGGAGTCCATATTCCTGAACCTTGCTTTTGGATTTTCAACACTGACATCCGCTCTACTATTAGTTTGATATACACATCTGCAGTCTATTGGTTTTTCTACCATCAGGCAAGGCAACATGCTCCTAAACATCATTTTCAAGAAGAGATCCAATTCTTTCGCCATTGTTTCTTTGTCAATGATAAACGACCTTCTTTCTGTTGACGATTTCGAAAGGAGGCCCTGGAGAAAATTTGCATGCCAGCAATTCTCAGAAAATGCAAACCAACATTACGCAAGGGGGCTTCACTGTCATTAAAAACGTTTATATGGACTTGCTAATCGGTGGCACCGACTTGCAGTCCAACAAGGAGAACAATAAAGCAACCACAGATAACATATATCAAGGAAAAATAAATAAACTTGAAAAGTTATGAAAAAGGACCAGTTGGATATTCTGAGACTGTTTACTCTAAATCTATGACGGTAGTGGACCTATGGCTCCATAAACAGATTCGTTACCGCCAATACGAATTAAATCCTTCTTGCCACCAATTGTTAACCGTTTGTTTGGGAGATATCAGAATAGAGTGGGAAGTATGAATTTCCCCGATTGTAAAATTACACATCGGTAATGTACTAGGTGAAAGACTATATACCGCCGATATGGTTCATCTTCGAAATAAATCTAAATTTGGAATAATTTTATGTTGGGTGTTACAATTTCCCAAACAATGATCTAACGTCCAAATAAACTCAGACATAAAGCCCACTTTATGCTGTTAGTGTTCTGTGGGTACCCGACTTTGTGACGTTATCCAAGACTTTCACTCTGAAACAGAATTAAAGTTGGCATGTCGTTGAAAGACGTTTCCCCTTTGTAGAATTCCTATTATGTTGTTTTAGGAATTATGATCCTTAAAGATTATATCATGTTCCTCAACCACATCAACGCCAGAATTATAAAACTAACAATGGCAGTTAATAGTGACTGTTTCTATGGGCTTTGACCACAAAGCATCTGAAGTAAGTTAGGTAGGTTTGTCTGTGGATGATAAAATTATGTAGAGTGCCTTGTGGACCTATACAAAACGCCAAAACGTAGTTAAGCCAAAACTACTCAGGTTCGCCGAAGCCGTTGCCAGTCTTCAGCTGCGACAGATGGGGATGTATTCCCAGGAAGGCATTCACACAATAGTCGTTTCTGCGACTTCATCTGTGCCAATGCTATTCAGTCCTGTTTGATAGGCTTTTTGATCTAGCGGGATTTTCTTTCTTTGTATTTTTTTCTCTAGATCTATTGAACTTTCCTTGGTGTCAAATGATGATTAGGATGACGAAGTCAACAAGGTTTCGTCATCTTCTCCCCAAGAGCTGCCGGTGTGACAATTAAACATTTTGTTCCTTCACCACTTTTCCGCGGATAGGTGAGACATGTATCATGGGATATTTGGTGGTCGGAAATACTACTCCATTTCAAAATCAGCGGCATTCTCACCTTCGCAGTCCTTGTGGTAAATAGTGGTGGATACTTGCATATTCCTTGAGTAGAAGTATACTCGTACTGATAGAAATATTAAATAGAACCTTAAGCTATCACAGGTACCAAAAACCAAGATTGTACAATCGACTGGTTTTAACTCAAAGGGAAAATTTCGATGTCGGTTTTTTTAGGTGGCACGTGTTAACATATCAGACTGTGCTTAAACTTTGGCAATCTTAAAATCTAACAAAACTAAACACTTTAGGGGGGTGTCGAATAACAAATCAGACATCGATTTTTTAAAACCACTCTATTGTACAATCAACCACATAAAACGATCTAGAGGTAGATAGAGGGTATAAAGTTTCATAATTTATCATTGATCTTTGGGAAATTCCGCGTAGCTATGTATTCTTCTTTCTGTTCACGAAAGTGAACGAAAGAGTTGTTTGCAGATGGTCAAAGTCCTTTTATAGGTCAAGCGCCACCAACCCAGTTCTATGACACGGCGTGTTATTGTGAAGTTCAAAACTGGTATTCGTAGAGATGGCGTGCAGTGTTGTTGTCGTGGTGCCAGAGTAATCCCTTCTATTTCAAATGTTTTTAATTCTGATTATCACAAATTGTATAGTTGTTTTGATGCTGGGGACAAGTAAAGCCTCAAGGGTTTTTGTTACTGGCGATAAAGTTGAAATTGGTCAGTATAATTAAACATCATACTTTTCTGGCTTCGGGCGGACTTTGGAAACGATGCGGCTGACTATCATATCTAGCTCATACAGTTGTTTCTGCATTACAATTGAGATTTCACCTAGGTCCAACGCTTTCGAGGACTTAGCGTAATTCCCCGCACGGAAGAGATCTTATGCGGCATGATATTCATAACTTTGTCCTATCACTGCTTGTCCTCCTCTTCGGTGGACTATCAACTTGACGCCTCCAAAAATAACATGAATCTTATTTTGTTTCAATAATTCGACGATCGGGAAAAAAATGTATTCAGCGTTCAAGTGTGCATGCTCGGCAACAAGTCATTTAAGAAAAATTACGAAAAAAACGTAGTTGTATTAATTTTTGAACTTAAAATACAAGGAACCGAAGTCCCTGCGGAACAAGGAACCGGAGTCCCCGTGGAACAAGAAACCTAAGTCCCATCGGAAAAGTGAAATAATATTTCCCCTCTGGAATAGTGAGCCAAAGGTCCAGTGGAACAGCATACCGACATTTGCGTTTGTATGTCTTGGCCACCACAAATTAATCAGTATCCGTTCTAAAAGAATTCCCAATGACACCGTGGCATAAGCTAGCAAAAAATAGTCGTTATCAAGAGCTGAAATTATTATGTGACAAAGGGTGAATGAGAATTATTTCCTTGTAAGCGGTTAGCGTCATTGATGAAATTGCAACGAAGGGAACTTAATCCATATTAATGCTGGTTTGTATTACGGCCGGACAGTGTTAGGGAGTAGCATTTAGTGTGTGTAATATAGGGTGTTTATGTACGTGAATCATTGCATTACAAAGCAAATTTATACTCGCCACATCTTCCTCAACATTTTCACAATTAACTGCTGCGGTGTGGTACAACCGCTTTATATTCTGCATATCTGTCCTTAGATAAACAAACAACTAAAAAACTATTAGTCAGCTGGGTCGACAGAGATATACCCTTGGACTCGGATGTAAAGACAATACTTCTCACATCTATAGGGTTTTTGAGTTTTTGGGCCAATTTCTCCAGAAATATGGACTTGCTCCTGAAAAAATCCAGACGAGTCCTTAAACTGCACTCTTTCCCAAACTATGCCTGAGAGTTACCTGAAAGAGTGGTTCGATGTAGTCAATATTTGGGCATAATCCGTGTCTTTAAAAAATAATACGATTTATATCGTTTGGATCAAATCGGTTACTCTCTTCGAGGGTTATCTTACGTACTACGCACTTTAGGCGGTAGGGTTTTTCGGAGCTTTTGGACAATTGTATCTGGAAAATTGCGTCGTCGTAACAGGTACTGCAAGAAGAACGTGTTGCAATTAATTACGAAACGATCCGAGACGATCTGATAAACTATACTTTTTCCTAACTTTGTGTGGGAGGTACATGAAGGAGTACGTATACCGATGTAGTCCATATTTCAACCTGATCTATGCTTGGAAGTAATATTACTATATGCAAAGTTATGACCAATTCGATCACTCCCTTCGAGAGTTCTTGTGCGCACCATTTTAGCGATCCATTTAAAATTTTGTGGGAAAGGTAAGGAAGAAGTGGGCCGATATGACCTATCTTCTAAGTTGGCCAAAATATTACTATACCCAAAATTTTAACCAAGCCATACAGGCAGACAGAGCAATGAACATGGCTAAATCAACTCAAAATTTCGATCAACTAAATCAACTCCAGATTTCGCACAATCATACTTGGGGTCTAAAACCATTATTTTAATGAGGCAAAATTTTGGTCGTATCAAAGTACCTCGAAGACTGAGGGTATAAAACGACATAGATGGTTTAATTGCAATTTCCCCGAGTTCTAATATGCTTTCGTATACAAACTGTATATGTTTGTGCGTTTCCTCCATCAATCAATCTGAAGTTTTCAATATTAAATGTAAAAAACGGTCCATTGTAGATGACATCCCTTTAGCCTATGGTTATTTCTCTTTTGACATATGCATGTTAATATTACCCGCCCAACTAGGCCAAGTCTTTTGGTGGTTTTCCCATAAAAACCATTTCCTGTCCGACAATATTTGTTTGTTTTGATGTGATGACTCTGCTAATGATGACATTAATCATAACACATAAAATGGCATCTCATCAAAAAACCAAAATTATTTCCAAGGTCAAACAAATATTGTGTGTGGTTGTTTTGTAATTTGTCGCTACAATTTTATGGATTTATCAATTAGTATTTTTATTTATTATTATTATTATTATTATTATTATTATTTTTAATTTTAATTATTTATAAAAACAATTTTGACTTACCAAACTTGTCAACATATATGAAATGAAAAAACCAAAGCTACAGCAGCAGTACGAGCAGTTAGATAGACAAGACAGGCAAAGTCAAATCCAATACTCGTCGATTGAAATGTGCAGTCAGTGCGTAATCCGGTATTAATCAAATTTAATTATTGTGATTTCTAGTTGTGGTTGGCACTTTTGTGTGTGTGTGTGTGTGTCTGTGTGCGTTGGTTGAAAAAATTTGTTTGCAAATTTGTCAACTGCTATTGCTAATTGAGATGTTAACTTTATTTCCAAATATTTGTATATTTTTTTTTGTTTGCTTTCAACAACTTTTCACAATTTAATTTAATTTACTTTTTTTGTTTCAGCCCAACACATCGACCAATTGGCACATCATAATTAGTTGAATATTTGTTATATTAATTAGCACTTCTCTCACGCGTTGTTAAAATTTCGTCATCAGTAAAAATTAAATATTTATTCGTTGTTATATATTATTAATTTGTCTGAAAAGAGAGAGAGGGAAAAAGAAGAAAAATTATTTAATAATTATTATTTAAGAGAAATTAATACAAAATAAAAAATAATTTTAATATTATTTATTTAAAATTGTTTACACATCAGTATTTTATTATAAAGTATAGCAAAATATGCTATTTGGCAAAAGAGTTCCTTTATTTATAAAATCAACGACTATAGAAGTATATTACAAATATTTAAAAAAATATCCAAGCCTATGGAAGTCCCTTAAAAATATTTTAAAAAATATCCAAGCCTATGGAAGTCCTTTAAAAACATTTTAAAAAATATCCAAGCCAATGGAAGTCCTTTAAAAATATCCAAGTCTATGAAAAATCGCTTAAAAATATTTAAAAAAAATAGAAAAATATCCACGCCTATGGAAATCCCTTAAAAATATTTTAAAAAATATCTACGCATAGGAAGTCCTTTAAAAATTTTAGAAAAAATATCCGCGGCTTTAAATATATTTTAAAAAATGTATATGGCAATGGGATTCCTTTGAAAATTTTAGAATATCCACGCCTATGGAAGTCCCTTAAAAATATGTTAAAAAACATTCACTCCTATGGAAGTCCCTTAAAAATATTTTAAAAAATATCCAACCCCATGGAAGTCCTTAAAAATTTTTTAAAAATAAAATATCCACGCATATGGAAGACTTTTAAAAATATTTAAAAAAATATCCACGCCTATGGATGTTCTTTAAAAATATTTTAAAAAATATATACGCCTATGGAAGACTTTTAAAAACATTTAAAAAAAAATATCCACGCTTATGGTAGTCCTTTAAAAATATTTAAAAAAATATCTTCGCCTTGGAAGTCCCTTAAAAATATATTAAAAAGTATCCACGCCTATGTAAGTCCATAAAAAATATTTTAAAGAATATCCACGCCTATGAAAGTCCTTTAAAAATATTTAGAAAAATATTTACGCCTATGGAAGTCCCTTAAAAACATTTAAAAAATATCCACGCCTACGGAAGTGCTTTAAAAATATTTAGAAAAATATTCACGCCCATGAAAGTACCTTATAAATATTTAACAAATATCCACGGCTATGGAAGTCCCTTATAAATATTTAAAAAATATCCACGGCTATGGAATTCTTTTACACATTTTTTAAAAAAATATCCACGGCTATGGAAGTCCTTTACACATTTTTTAAAAAATATCCACGCCTATAGAAGTCCCTTATAATATTTAAAAATTTTCACTTAAAAATATTAAAAAATATATATGGAAGCCTTTGAAATTCGATTAAAAATATATAAACAAATATCCACGCCTATGGAAGTCGCTTAAAAATATTTAAACAAATATCCACGCCTATGGAAGTCGCTTACAAATATTTAAAAAATATCCACGCATATGGAAGTTCGTTAAAAATATTTAAAAAATATCGTCGCATATCGTCACCATAAATGCCGAAAGACGTAACCCACAAAAATAAAACTTTACAGGAGAAACAAAAAACGTTATAAAATTAAAAACTGTTTTATAGAATATTAATCTTATGAAGGCGAGTATATGGGATATTATCGATCATATACGAAGGGGAATTAGTAGTGAAACCAAAACCGCTGAAGTGCTTAGTTTTGAGATACTCCATTACAACTAAAACGGCACTATTATCCCATTTTCCGAAATGCCATTTCTTGAGTAGCATCGTTGTTTTTGAACGTAGAGGCTTGAAATTTTGCCAGAGCATGTATTTTAGCTTTATGTATCAGATTCCACCAAAAAACTAATTTCGATTTTCATGTCGGTTACGTCTTCCGGCATTTACGGTGACGATATGGAAATCCCTTAAAAATATTTAAAAAAACATCCAAGCATATGTCAGTCCCTTAAAAATATTTACAAAAATATCCACGCCTAGGGAAGTCCTTAAAAATATTTTAAAAAAATATCCACGCATATGGAATTCCCTAAAAAATATTTAAAAAATATCCACGCCTAGGGAAGTCCTTAAAAAATATCCACGCCTATGGAAGTCCTTGAAAAATATGTTAAAAAATGTCCTCGCCTATGGAATTCCCTTAAAAATATTTTAAAAAATATCAACGAATATTTAAGTACCTTAAAATTTTAAAACACATCCACGATTATGAAAGTCCCATAAAAATATTTTAAAAAATATCTACGTTTATGGAAGTGAATTAAAAATATTTAAAAAAAGTCAGGCCTATCTACGTTTATGGAAGTACCACCATATTGAATGACCTTAAAATATTAAAAAAATAACCACGCCTATGGATATACTTTAAAAATGTTTAACAAATATTCAAGTCTATGGAAGTCCCTTAACAATATTATAAAATATTTTTCGCTTATGGATGTCCATATTCACGAATATGGAAGTCCCTTAAAAAAAATTAAAAAGTATATATGCCTATGGATTCCTATGGAAGCCCCTTGAAAATGTGTTAAAAAATATCCACGCCTGTGAAAGTCCTTAACAATATTTTAACAAATGTCCACGCCTATTGAAGTCCCTCAAAAATATATCCACGCCGATTGAAGCCCTTAAAAATATTTTAAAAAATATCCACGCCTATGGAAGTCCTTAAAATTTTTTTTTAAAAATATCCACGCCTATGGAAGTCCCTTAAAAATATTTTAAAAATATCAACACCTCTGGAAGTGCCTTAAAAATATTGGCAAAAAAAAACTATAAAATAAAAAAATAATGTTAATATTATTTATTTAACATTTTTCACATCAGTATTTTAAAATAAAAACATGGCAGAATATCATATTTAGCAAAGGAAGAAGGGGACCTTAAAAAAATTAGTTCAGCTATTAAATTTAAATTCACTAATGTAACTAAAGGATGTTACTCTTTATTAACATAAAATATACAGTGGCTCCAAGCGAAAGTCGTACACCTAATGAAATTTTTTTAATTGACTTATATCTCCGGCACAAAAAGGGATATGAAGAAAGTATTTATGCAGCCTTTTAGTGCATTTAGTCGAAAATTTAGAAACACGATATAATAAAATAATCAACTCGTTTACATTGTTGAAAAATTTAATTAGCTAAAATACTAAGAATTTTAGCACCAAGCGAAAGTCGTACAGCAATTATAAAGACAAAGTATTTGTTAATATAATTAATTCTAGTACATGTTCCTGTTTTTGTTAAATCCTACGATCGATTTAGTGTAACATCTGTGCTTTTTTACAATTGAGAGGGTCAATTCTGGAAACTTGTATCAGGTTAAATGGGAAAGAAGCGTAAAAATTAAACAAAAATTATTTTTATGAAACAACATGAGAAAATGATTTATTCAACTTTACAAAAACATTTTTTTTAGATTCAGCAGATATCGAAAATTAAAACTGCAAAGTTATTCAATACCTTGATGTCTACTAATAAGAAAGAAACACATATGAAATATTTAAAATAACTCAAACATTAAAAAAATAATATTTTCTTTTGGGTAGTTTAATACACGAAGTGCAAAATGAGTTGATTTTTAGTGTCCCGACACTCTAATCGATTGAGAAAAATATTTGGAAGCTTATTTTTCCAATGTGCAGTCAAATTTTTGCATCATAAATACCTTGTCAATTGGTAATAAAAACAGACGTAAAAAAGCTGTACAGAAATTTATCCAAGAGAGATGTTTAGAATATCAAAACAATAGCGATGAATGCAAAAATTTTCTTAAAAGAGTGTAATTTTCATAGATCCAACAAGTTCTGTGCGAAACCTGACATTACATTGTGAAAAATCCCACAAATTGCATCATGCCTAATACACGAATAATAGAACATAACGCATCAGTGTATTTATGAGTGTGTGGGGCTTATCTTTCAGATTTGAATCTTTGTTTTATAATTTTTTTGAAGTCATTGGGAATCAAACTGTGAGATTTTATAATTAAAATGAGTTCTCACTACCTGGCGAATAATGTATTGGTCAAGGTAAGCGTTGTTCTTACTGCCAAAACTCTGACTTCAAGCATAAAAGCTTATTATTTGCGACCACTGGTATTAAATAATTGTTTCAATAACATGGGTTGGCTGGACTGTAGTCCAAGCTTGAACAATAAATCGTCTATAGTGGTTCTATAAATGGAAAATGTCTCCAGACGACTTATACTTCCAGACATCCTTATAGGAGAGATTTTCAAAACAAACAGCGACATATTTTAAACTTCAGCTGTTCAAAACTGGTCAAAAATATTCTAAATCGATTGCAGAATTCAACTGAAACCAGAAATATTCCGTAGGACGATTAATACTAATAAATATTTTGTCTTTATAATTGCTGTACGACTTTCGCTTGGTGCTAAAATTCTTAGTATTTTAGATATTTTAATTTTAAAACAATGTAAACGGGTTGATTATTTTATTATATCGTGTTTTTAAATTGTCGACTAAATACACTATAAAGCTGCGTAAATACTTTCTTCCTATCCCTTTTTGTATCGGAGATATAAGTCAATTAAAAAAATTTCATTAGGTGTACGACTTTCGCTTGGAGCCACTGTAGGTACATTTTTATTTTGTATTAATATAAAATATATTTCCAAATATATTTCTACTCTTGCATTTATTAATCATCTTGTCCTCTTTTATTTGAGATTTTGTTCTTTAAATCTTCTTTTAAATAGTTTTTAAAAATTTGCATTTTATTACTTTTATTGATCATACTGCACATTTCCATTCCTCTCTTTTTCACAAACATTCGTCATTGTCAATATTTGTCTTCGCCCTCTTTAACATCCATCCATCCCATCCCGCCTAGACATCGAACTGATTGTCTTTACATCACACTGTTGTTTGTATTCAAAAAAAAACAAACAAAAAATCACATTTGCGGTTTGAAATGTTTACATTTTAATTATCGTCTGCATAAACAATCAAAAATTAATAGTTAACAATTTTTTTTTACTGTTTGACAACACGCTAAGATTACCGTAATATTTGTACAGCAAAGTAATGTGAGTGGTTAACTTTTTCCGCATCTTTCACAACCACTCCCCCATAAAAAATGAACAAAAACAAAATTATGTTTACGATTGCAATTAATTTCAAAAGATGTAGAAATGTTTGTTTTTTGCTACGAAAGCGATGTAAAGTGTAAAGTAATGTGAGCTTCTTTTGATCCACATTACCTTGAACCATTGTATTTGTAATCATATTGAAGATGAAGGCTTTGATCGTCGTCCCCTAACTCAAGCCGTGCTAATTGTTTGCGAGCTTCTTTCTAACATGTAAACACTCCCAACTTCACTACAGATTTGTAGTAGTGATAGATACCAATGAAAGGTTGCGATCGGCACGATAAGCCCGACAAGACCCAATATTTACCTTGGTGCCTCTATCAGAATCAATTACATAATGCTAGCAATTATTTTTAATTTTATGGGAGTAGTAAAGCCTCAAAGGTTTTTGGTGGTGTTAAAGGCTTGAATTCCTTACACCAGACCTATTTCGCTTGAGCTTGACTTTAGTGACATATATATGTACATGGAATTTATGGGGGTAGCAGTAAAGTGTGGGACCGCTGAGGTAGCGTTGTTTAACGTATACATAAAGCGGATGAGTTGTTGAGCCCTGCGTTAAATTTTGGAGGACAATAACCGTCTGTTGCTAGGGGACTTCAATGTTCATCATGAGCTTTAGCATTCCGTCCTAGGGCTATAGCGCTTTTCCGACTACACATTTTGCATGGTGAAGGAGGACGCTCCCACGAGCATAAGAGGAGATTGTCACAGCTCGCCAGATATCACTATTGTGGCACCCTGTCTGATAAATGATGTGTCCTGACAACTCGTCATTTTCCTTGACTCAGATCATCTTCCCATCATCGCCTCCGTTAATAGACCACCCTACTTCATAGCCTCCGACCGCAGTACTTTTTTAAACCATGTGAAACCTGATTGGCAAGGGTTCAGAGAATTTAACAATCACCGCTTCAGGGAGCTGTCCATTCTCCTAGATCCTCGGGTAGCTAAGAGAATTTTCCAAGACATCTTTACAAATGCAGCCGCTCCAAATTTTCCGTCAAAGGCAAGGAGACTAACAAATGACCGTGATAGGCGATGGTACGAACCCTGAAGACACAAGGGTTAGAGAACTTATTCGGAAGTCAACAAGCTAGTAGATGATCTTAAGCCAAACAAGTAAAAAAAGCGTTGAGTTCGGCCGGGACGAACTTTTTATACCCTCCACCATAAAATATTCCGAGCTAAGACGGAATAAGTATTTTCTTTCCTGTCCACAATTTTAGGCGGAGATATTTTGTGGCCGCTGATACCTAAATAAGCTAAAAACAGTTTTGTGACAACTAAGAACCTCAAATGTCGAATTGCAGATACATGGGAAAAATTTTAGCTAAAGTCCAAAAAAACCGAAAATCGGGAGGTACCGTTATATGGGGGCAATACCAAAACATGGACCTATGTTGACAGTTTTTGTGGAGATGTTGTGTGACCACTGGGAACCTCAAATGTAGACTTACAAATAGTTCGGTCGAAAATTGTAGCTAAAATCTTCAAAATACCGCAAACCGGGAGGTAACTTTACACGGGGGCTATACCAAAACATGGACCTATGTTGACAGTTTTAGGTGGAGATGTTTTGTGATTACAAGGAACATCAACTGTCAATTTACAGGTAGTTCGGTCAAAAATTTTAGCTAAAATCCTCAAAACACCGAAAATCGAGAGGTACCGTTATATGGGGGCTATACCAAAACATGGACCTATGTTGACGGTTTTTTGGGGAGATATTTTGCGGTCATTGGGAACCTCAAATGCTCAACTGCAGGCAGTTTTGTCAGAAATTGTAGCTATAATCCTCAAAATATCGAAAATCGCAAGGTACCGTTATATGGGGGCTATACCAAAACATGTACCTATGTTGACGGTGTTTGGTGGAGATATTTTGTGAACACTAGGAACCCCAAACGTGAAATTACAAGTAGTTCGGTCAAAAAATGTGACTAAATTCCCCAAAATACCGAAAATCGGGAGGTACAGTTATTTGGGGCTATACCAAAAGGTGGTCCGATATAGCACATCTTCGAACTTGACCTGCCCATGGAAAAAATACACTCGGGTGCAAAAATATAGCGCTCCATACTATGGTGGAGTGTATAAAAAGAGGCATAGGTGCATGTCAGCTAGTTTATAGACCACCCCGAGAGCGATAAGGCGAAGAGGATCGCTATACGCCGTATAAGAGACCTCTCGCCAATATCAAAGATTCGATTCCCAGTTGTTCAAAATCAGCATGGTTTCCGGAAATTGTACAGCATTACACGCCATGTCCAAACATGTGAGTCAAGGACTTAATCATAACAGACTGGGCGACCGAACAGTTATGATGGTTATTTAACTATCGATGGCCTCCGATACCGTTAATCATGACAAAATACTTTCCTCCAGCCATGTTTAAAACGTTCATGCCAGTCGTTTGCGGAATTCGGAAATAAGAAGTCAAAGACAGGGAGTTCCCCACGACTGGGTGATATATCAGGAATTGTCTATCCTCTACCTTTCTGAAACTCCACATCCTCCAGACGGCATAGATATCATAAGGGACGAGTATGCGATAAAATCTTGGCGTCGGGTCCTATCTTCGATGACATAGTAGAATTTTTCAATCTGAGGAATATGAAAATATGAGCCGCTAAATCCACTGTTTACCAATTGACCGGCTAAAAAGAGGCTCCCCCTGAACATACGAAGATAAGAGGAGATAACTAAGTACTGCATCAGGGTACCTGCTCATGATACTAGTGGACCATCTTCCTGAGAAGGCGAACATTTTACCGGTACATCACCATCACAGATGACGTTCCCGCTTGGTGGTTATCAACGTGGGCATGCCTACCACAATCTCGTAAACAGGCTCCTCAAACCCAATCACGTGTATGTAGAGATCTTCCTGATCCAGAGAGAAAGCTACCAATGCAAACATGAATGGATATAGTCCAAGTAAGGTCCTAACGATACATATGCCTCAATTCGTATTGGTCCTGAATTAAAGTCGGACGATATAAGCGATAGTCGTTATAAACGATATTTATAAAAAAGGTGAAATTATATTATGTATAGTGAATTTTGGGTATAAATACGCTGTTTTATTAAGTAAATATAAAATTCAATTCAAATGTCTTAAAAACAAAATAGTAAAAATAACGATAATAAGTTAATTCTGCAGCAGATATATTACGTTAATATATGATATGGTTCTATATAAAATGGTCTGTTATTTTAGTTTCGGCGTTTGTTATTTTAGTTTGGGCCAACATACATAAGTTTTAAACTGAACACAGATCAGAGTTTTAAAAGGGTTTCCAAAATACTTTCTTTGCTCGCAACATGTTCTGAGTAAATACATTTTTGAATATTTTCTACTGCTAAAGACGCCTCTGGCACTAACGGTTTCCGGAAATGCGATTTTAATGATTTTATTACACCTTGGTCCATGGTTGTAAAACAAATGTGTTATTGGGTGGCAACAATTCAAGCTTAATTGTCTTGAGACAGCCTACATGTGAGTCGTAATTCAGTTCTCCAATCCCACCTTCGAATATTTTGTGCATATGTTTGAGTTTGAAAAAATAACATTCATCAAAATATTAGAGAAAAGTGTTTTCTTCGACGTATAACCGATAGCAGAATTCAAATATTTCACAAAAACAGACATTACAACTGGTATGACGTTATAAGCGATGACGCTATAAGCGATATTTATTTGTGTGGAATATAAAGGGTTCTGCTCTTTCGGGACTTTCGGATTTCGTCGTTATAAGCGATATGACGTTATAAACGACGACGTTATAAGCGATTTCGACTGTACAACATTATGATGACGAAGTTGTCACAGAAATCAATTCCAGATGATGGTGTTGAAAGTATGTCGCCTAAAATGAGCTCAAGACTGCAATAACTCACCTGAAGGTTAATAAGGTGACATTAGGTCCGAAATAAATTTCATATGCACACTATTCTCCGCTTACAAACACTAAGGATTGTTTAGACGCTTACATGTACATCAACAATTCTTCGTATTTTTTTAACCAAAATTTATTCAAGACCGTAGGTGTTGAACTCGCATTCTCGGTATGCAATTGCTTAATTTCTCAACTTCCTGTCTTTCACCGCCTCCATACTCCATGATCTTGACTATCGGAATAAACGTCGTTTAGGGGTACATCTATGACAAGAATGAAACCATACCATAGGTAGTTATTGGAATCCTGATTATAATGATATATAATTTTCCAGATGAAAATTCATAGATGCCGAGATCAAAGAAGTTGGGCACGGAAAAAATCTTTCTTTTAAATTGTTAGTTTTCTTTAAGTAGCAGGTTCTAGGTCAGATATTTAGAACAATATTTTAAGGATAGTTGTAAAAGTCGGATGCATGCACAGAAGTATTCTCTATAAGCTCTGAAACGACATCCCATATTTCCACGTTAGAATAGTAAAATGTCATAAACCGTAGCTGGGGGCTATTGACTTTCCCCGCAAAACTATATATCATTGTGATCACAACAGCAAGTATTACCGATCAGAGGGCCCCTCTCTGTAAACAATGTAATGATAATAAAGTAAAACATTTCAGGAAAATTCAAGACCCGTACCTCGGGAAGTGTGGACTTCCCTATGATAAAAATTTCAACCCGATCTTAGAGATGTCCCTAAACGACATTTAAGCCTTTGGCTTTCTCCATTTGAGGAATATATAAATATCCTCCACTTAGTCTCCATGGATGTAAATGCAGCTGTAATGCAAAATATTTTCGACAACTTTCCCGAGATCTTTTGGTTATATGTATTCTTAGCATGTACAATAGGGTTATGACTTTTTTAAAACCTCGTATCCCTGTATCAAATCTTGATGAATTTTTACATAAGATTAGAAAATATCCTAATTATAAGGTGATTCAATAAAAAAGTTCACGTCCATTGATTTTTTATATGCGATTTTTTGACAAACTTTTGAAAAAACAAGCAATAGACACACCTAGAACGACCAAAAAGAATTCCTGGCTACGCCCATGTAGTATCCAGGAATTCTTTTTGGTCGTTTTATGGGGGGAGGGGGTTTGAAATGCTTGTTTTTTCGTAACATTTATAATTTTCTACATACCTACAAATCAACTGTTTTGTAAGATCTAGAGGGTGGCAGCTGCCCCTCCCTAGCTATTCCTGGCTACGCCCTCGAGTCACTATAAGACATACAACTGAAAATAAGCTACGACATAATCTCCCACTAAATTTATCATCATTTCATTACATATACATAGTGTTACAAGTGCCACGCATGGGGAAAAGTATTCTGAGAAGGACGAATATGACATACATACATATATAACTTGTAAGCTTTGAGAAAGGAGGAAGTATAACAGATACACTATTTCTCAATCAAGGCAGTTTAGAGAATAGTGTATATTTTAAATATTTATTTACCCATTCATCATCATCATCAAACATTTCTTATTTCACATTACCTTTCCAAATCACAAAAGTCTGTCTCCACAGACATTGACAGAGCACCACTCTCAATACAAAAGCCACTGAAGCATATCGTTGTCCAATGTTAGCAAACTTTGCGTACAAATATCGCGTTTTGTTAGCGATGTAATAACCGCATAATCTGTACATTGATCGTTGGACTTGGCAGTAATGACAAAACAAAAACAATCGGCACAATAAGAGCATTTAAGAGACCCCCATCTACACTCACTTCATCAAAGCCAAAACAAAACAAAAACATGTAAGCAACAGATTGGTGTCTACTACAATGTCAAACAATTACACCACCGTTCAAACTTGAAAAGTCGGTAAGAAAAGAAAAACAAAAGAAAATCATAACACCCCAACAACAGTTTTTTTTTTCAATTGTAGTTTTAACAAAACACCACAAATTACAACAATAAATACGACAAATGAAAACACGAAACATACAACATAGCCCCGCCAACCAACCAACTCAACTTCAATGATGAAAAGTGATAAATGCCAAACGAAACAAAAATAAAACATTCAAAGACAAAGAAAAAACACACATAAATATTACATCGTTAGCTATTACATTACACAACGTAATGCCATGGTGACTTATGCTGCCTGCGATGGTCAGCGAGCGGTAGCAGAAGCAGCAGTTGGTTTGCCGGTTTGCACGTCCGTCTAGCTGGTTATTTGCCAGTCGATCACACTTTACCTCTTTTATACGGACATACATTCATCCGTTCATCTATTGCATGGGAGTTCCATGATATCATAATGCAGAGAAGAGAAGTGTAAATATCTCACATCAATGAACAACAACAAAATCACTTACCAAAAAAAAAGCACAAACGTAAATTAAAGGAAGGAAAAGCGAAAATAACATAAAAACCGCGCAAACATGTGATGATTTTTTTTTTGATTTTGTGGGGAGAAGCTGCAATATTGACGGACAACTAATAAACTATTTCATGAAAACAACAACAAAACCATGGCTTAAAGAAAAAACACGAATTTCACATGTGATTGAACACTTTTAACGCAAAATAACAAATAAATGCAAAAACGTATTGTAAGACACAGTGTTACGAGTTGTAATTTTTAAAACGGATCTTTAAGTTGATTTCAATGTAAAACTTTTTAAGACAGCATTTTTGGGCCGAATTATGTATGTATTAACTTAGGGACTACTAATGCGTTGTATTTTGTTTAGTATTTGCTCAAAAATCTTTATTGAGGAAAAGAAATCCGAAGCATAGTCCTTGGTCCCAACCTCACAAACAAAGAAAACCATGTACAGCGGCTTCACTACCGCATATCTCTGACCTATAAACTCGAAGTCGCCATGTTGAAACAGCGCTAGTGTGACCTTCGACTTACATGATGCGCAGGAAATCGATGTTTATGTGGGGAGCTCTTAACAGAAGCCTATGTTTGGAACATAAAACTGAAATCCTTGCTAAATATGTTTTGCAGCAGTGTTTTCAATTGGGGTATGTTGATTCTTTGCAATGTAAAGTCACATGACAGTGGGAAGTAGTTATTTAGTTTACATGTGCGGCTACGAGAGTTTTTAAATGTTCCTGTTGAATTCGCATTTAAACGAAAAGTGTATTTTGCCAGGAGTGTGCAAAAATTGTGCTCTTTCGTTCCACAGAAAACTTTGAATTTTGTTTTTGCAGACCAAATTTTGATAAGTTTGTCTAAAATTTGCGGAGTAAACGTCCTCTTTGCCAATATACATTGGTAAAAAAGTAAAGTTTTTAAAACGTTACGACGGGAGATTTTGTTCGGAATAATTGAAAACACGGTAGTGATAAGAAATTATAAGGATCGAATTAATTTTTCCGAACTTCCACCCTCCGAACCATTCCTCTGAACTTCCCCTCTCCGAACTTCCACCACATTCCGCCCAGAATTATTCGATTTATACAAGAGCGCAGGAGACTCTGCCGAACCTTCCGCAGAACTGGAAATCCGGAGAGGTTCAATATACTCAAAGCGAGTATCCTTAATCTTGATTGCATAATCGATGATTGTATACGCATCTTCGAGCTGGAAAGATTTATAGAATACCTTGAAGGCATTGAGGTAAATTCCAAAACGTTCAATAAAGTTAAAGTGGCTGCGGGCCTAGTAAAAAGAAAGCCAATAGGTGACTTGGTTGATGCAAACGGCAATCGGATAGCTGTCGATAGTCTCAATGCGGAAGTTTTGGCCGATCACGTGATGGGTGTGCCGCCGTCTTCGGGCGGTCTTGTCAACCCCTCCCTCAATAACTATGTTTTTAGAGCTGTTGAGGGTTTGGATGTTCAGACACCCGGGGAATCTTTCAGCGACACTTTCAGGGCAGATGACACCATTATTGGCAACATTGCACAATGGGTTGATAATGGTTTTATTAGACCCGATGTAATAGGGAACGTGTTGGCCCGCAGACGAGCCCGAAAATGTTGTGGACCTCATCAAATACCAGACGTGGCTTTAAAGAAGGCAGGTGAGGTACTATTTACTTTTATAACCATCCTTTTTAACCATTGTCTGAATTTATGTTATTTCCCCAGAGCTTAAAACCCCTATTACAGTTCCAATTTTGAAAAAAGGGGGCGAATTCGGAACACTGTGGAAGCTATCGACCAATTTCTCTATTATCGGCATTCGGTAAATTGTTTGAAAGGGTCCTAAGGGATAAGCTCATGATTATTGTAGAGGATTAACGGGTTATCAAAGATAATCAATTCGGATTCAAAGCAGGGCATTCTACTTCTCACGCCCTAATGACCTTTTCTTCTCATGTAGTGAAAAGTCTGGATCGTAGGTGTGAAACCATTGCTGTAAGCTTAGATTTAACTAAAGCTTTCGATTCTGTCTGGCATAATGGGTTGCTTTACAAACTCAAAACATTCGGGTTTGGCGAGCGCTTATGCCGGCTAGTTGAAAGTTCCTCCGGGATCGCCACTTTCATGTTGGACTTGGAGACCAACTATCGAGCCGTAGGCCAGTTCTAGCAAGAGTACCCCAAGGTTCCATTCTGGGACCTTTACTGTACAATATTTTTGTCAGCGATATTCCACATCTGCCCCATGGAAATATGCCTTTCCCATTTGGTTTGGGATTTCCTCACACCAGATGGAGAGGCTGCGCAGATGGGAGAGGAGTTTGCTTAGGGTATGTTTAGGTTTAAAGCGTTATGTAATACGGAATGACACAGTTAAATCTACCTCCTGTCGAACTATTTATCGTCTAGCCAATTTTGACAGACTGGAAAGGGACCATTAAATTCATTGGAACGAGCGAGCACCTGGACAATGCGTTGGTTAAAGAGTCGCTCAATTGCGGATACGATGGTCAATTGCTGCGAGACAAAAGACATCTACCTCCTGCTGCCATCCACCTGCTTGAAGAAGATGGATTACTTTTTGATGACGATCATCGCCTTTTATTCTACCACAGGCGATACAACACATACAACACCACTGATACAGTGTATATCGCTAATCAGTGAGTTGTATGTGTTGCATTTTGTGTATATGTAAATAGTCTAGTTTTTAGTTTTTTCTTTAATTTCTAGCTTTAAGTCAAATCCAGATTCGCTCTGTTTTTAATAATTGTATTTTTTCGGAGCACTACTATTGAGTGTAGGTCTATCCAAGAACTTGTTTGATTGTAGTTGTCAAAGCAAAACTTTGCAGCTTTTATGTATTACTTTAGTAAGTGGCGAAGTAGCTATATGTTTATTAAATGTAATTGATGGTAGTCAGTAAGGGGTAGTTTACACTATATGTAAATGTCATATGACATGAAATTTTCCATCGTTATATATTCGCTAATATATGTAATATTGGAGATTTTCCTTACGACATTTACTCTCTGCGTCCACACCAGCAAAAATGTAAAAAACTACGTCTCCACATTGCCTCCGTGGGTAAATATGGAATGTTTTTATTTCGTGTCGTATGACATTGATAGATAGTGTAAACTACCTCTAAGCCATGCTGTTTAGTATGTAAGGAAAATGAAATCAATAAATATGGCTATTTGAAAATGAAAATGAACTTCCACCCTGCAAACCACACCCTTCTGAACTTCCAGCCTGTGAACAACCCCATTCCGAACTTCCAACCTCCGAACTACCCCATTCCGAACTTCGACCCTGCAAACCACCCCCTTGTTCCACGTCCCCAATGTTCTATTTTTATTTTATTTTACTTTAATTTATTTTATTTCTATTTTATTTTTAATTTAATTTTTATTTTAAATTACTTTTATTTTTTTTTTAATTTTTTATTTTATTTTTTTTTGTTTTCATTTTGTTCTCGCATCCCAACATGCAAATAATGCAAAGATGATCAATTGTTCTGTGGAACAAAAATCATCCACACTTTGCAAGAGAACGGAGAGACATCATTATGGTGGAAAAATAAAGCAAAAGAGCACAACAGCAAGCAGAGAAACTGAAAAGTCATTTTGGTGGAACAAAAAAATTATAATTTTTTTCAAAATAATTACTTTTTGATAAGTGCAAAGTGAAAAGCGATTTGTCGTCGCTCTCTTTTAGGCGAGAACATAATTTTAATGAAGAATGAAAGATATTAGGTCTGTACGATAACCCAAAAAATTGTACAAATTCGTACAAATTTTTACTGAATGCTGTTCGATAACAAAATTGTCCGGTAAAATAGAGCGTGTTGAGAGAGATTTTTTGACAATTCTGTGACTTGCAAACTTTTTGCTGGCAAAAATTTGTCCCGCAAGAATTTTTAAGTTTTGTCAGCTGACTTTTAATCAGCGGTTCAATGTAAACAACTTGAAATGTTAATATTTTTGACCAAGAAAATTTCACATTTTTTATAGATTATAGAGCGTTGTGGATCGGATTACTGCTTTAAATAAGTAAACTGCAATTTTAAAATTTATTTTTTGTTCCATTTGGTTTAAAATATCAAAAGAAACAAAAACAATATTCATACATTTCTTCCAAAATGTTGTTTGATAAGTTTCTGCAGTTTTTCTTACTTGAAAGATTAAAATTCACTGAGAGAAGTTGCTGGAACTTGCTGAGTAATTATTGCTGGGAAAGTTATCGTACAGACCTATTGACAAAACGAACGATCTATTGTTCAGTTAGCTGATAGCAGTTAATTGAACTATAAAGAACAATTTTGACTGAACTAGTACAGTTGCTCAGTTGGGCAACTCGCTCGCGAACTATTTATCTTTAATAGAGTTGTTAAAACGCATGCATTTATTTCAAAAACTTTTCGTATTTGTTTTCAAAAACATTTTGATTTGATTTTTGAACTCACAACTGTCGACTTTAAAGTCGGCCACACACTATTTGAGTCATCGTTCCCAGTATTAAGTACCAAGTAAATCAATTTGTTTCGTATTATTATTTAGACTTCATAGATTTCATCTTTGGAAATCACATTTGTTCAGAATACTGTGCAATGCATGTTCACAACTATTTATTAACAGTCAAATGGACAAGTCAATAGCGTATGGATTGTTTTTTTTTTTTTTTTTTGTAGTGCAAATAGCAAACCAAAAGCCCCTTTCTTTTTATCATCAATTGAAATTGGTTACAAAAAGAGTTAACGTTTTGGGTGGTTCCGACCAAAAATTGGAAAATAAATCTTATAATATGAGACAGAGAAGCGCAGGGGGAGTTCAATATAAATCCAACTATCGGTAGCGGCTTTGAATCTGACTGTAATCGCCACAAAGCACTAAAAAGCTCACACAAGGAAGAAACGGCTGTCTGGGGGACAACGACATAACTAGTAGAGCCTATGGTAGCCTACATAAAGACCATTAGTAAAAGAATTCTGTAATTAATTTTTTGTGTTACCAACTAAAAATGGTAAAATTAGCAAAATTATGAATGAAAGGTTTTGTTTAAGTTGATAGGACTTTTAATATAGATACGACTAACGACTACAACCGAAAAATTTTTTAATTGCCGAAATTATAAGCAGCTTAATTTACAGATTCTTGTAGGTAACTCAATAAATAAGTTACAGAATTCCACTACAGCATACTATTGAAAACATTGTCAACAACAAACTCTTGGAACACACGCAGACAAATATATTTTAGAAATATGTTTGGATCCAAACAAATATTTGTTTGGGACTGATTGCAAACAAATATATGTTTGTGCCCAAACATATATATGTTTGCAACATTTTGTAACATATCTCAATTTTATATGTTTGGGCACCAACATATTTTTTATGTTAGAACATGTTTTTTATGGTTGGAGAGGATTTTTATCAAAGAGAGAAACAACAGGGCTCTCGCGGCTGCGGAATGCTGGTTTATATCAAGCATGGTCACATTTGACACGGTGGTGCCGATGATTTTCGGCAATTTACATGCACACGACCCGAATGCCCAGAAAGAGAACAAATGTTTAGTTTAGTATTGTTTTATAGCAGCGTCAGGCACGATACTTTTCTATTGCATACTTTACGGGGCGTCATTGTGTGGGTGCATGCTTTTTCAATGGGTTGAATTGTGTGTGTGGAGAGAACAACGTTAAATGAGCGCACACGGGCGCCTAATTGCCTGACCTTTTATAGCTTGCGTGAATACAAACTTACTAACACACTGGTATAAGTTGCCAATATTTTGAATACATTCACATTTTCTCCGTTCTCATTTTGGTCATGCCTGGTTTATAATAAAGAGCTGTGTGTATGGTGTAATAGCCCAGCAAACCAAATGTCTGATGTCCGACATGTCTGAATAATTTCGGAAGCAAAGCCGTTCAGATTTCGTTCCGATTTCTAAACGATTTTTCGGAGAGGAAATAGTTTAGCACACACACGAAATTATCTATCCCTCTCTAGATAAACATCGTGTGCGTTAATTCATTCCCTGTCAGCACTTGGAAGCGAGTTTCTCACTCCCTCGCCTAGGAAGTCACTCCAGAGACACGCCAAGGAAGATAGTTGGTGAATTACACAAACAATTTCTATAGCCTTATTCTGATTACGTTTTATCGGGTATGGCGACACTTCGGAGTGACTTCTGAGAGACTTCTAGGGCGATTGTTTACATTTATTTAATGATTCAACACATTTGAACAAATATAGAACATTTTTCTATCTGATGATTATATGAGACGGTGGTGCAGTGGTAAGCATACTCGCTTTGCACTCTGAAGGTCCGGGTTCGCTTCCCAAGTCAGGCAACAAATAAAATGACAAAATTAATGTAGGCGGAAATTGCAAAAAATAATTTCTCTACTCTAAAAAAATAAATAAAAATAAAAAAATTAAAAAAATAAATAGAAAAAAAAATAAAAAAATATATTTTTTTTTAATTCCAAGAACTATCGCGGAAATTATCTTCTAGAAGTGTCTCTGGAGTGACTTCCAAGACGACACGCCGGCGTGGTTCAGTTCTTCACAACGGAGGTCACTCCAGGGTGACTTCCGCGACTGTTTTCATCGCCCTGGGCGACACGCCTAAGTCACTTCCGTGATAGTTTTTGCTTGCAGGGTTGCTAAGACAAAGAAGATGATCGGTGGTGAGGGTAACGTTCAAACTCACCACAATTGCGATTGTTTGTGTTCACACAGACACGGCTCGCGAGCCCAGTGGTGATTAACACTGCTATACGGTAAAACACGTATGTTGCGTGCTTTGTTGTTGTTAACCAACGTAGCAAGCGAAGAGGAAAGAAAAAATTGTATTAATTATTAATCAGTTGTCAAAATACAGTCGTTCAGTAAAGACGGTAAAGTGAGTGAATAAATCAGTGTTTTGTCTTTTCTTAAAGAAATTGTGCTTTTTAGTAAATTAAATGTCCAATACATTTTATAATTGAATCAAAAAGGTGAATGGAAATATTTTAGTGGACAAGGAAGAAATCGCATTTAGGGTGTCCAAAACCGAAACCGGTTAACCGGTTACCCGGTTTTGAGTTACAAAACCGAAACCGGTTTTCGCCAAAAACGTTATTTTCGGTTAACCGAAAAAACCGGTTATTTGTGTCGGTTAACCGGTTTTAAAAAAATAGTAATATTTTTGATATTTCATTACAATTGCATTCTTGAAGGTAAACTAAATTAACTAGCACAAGGTACGGCAAAGTTTTAAATGTCAGATACCTTTAAATTTGAAAAATAGTTTGTGTAAAATGTAGAGTTGTGCAAATTTAGTTCACTACGCAGTTCCAATGGTCACACCATTTGTATGAAAAATCTGCGTATACGTTATATCACACGTTAGTTTTTATGAAGTTACTGATACATTTTTGAACTAATGCAGTGAACTAGGAACTAGAGCTACAAATTAAAACGAATGTTTGGTCCAACTTAGTCGTTATTCAAATAGCCCCGAATTTTCAGTAATTTCACGATAAGAAGAATCCTAACTTAATAAATTCTTTTGGTACACATTTTATATTTGTAAGGGCTTTTACTATACTTAGGGCAGAATTTCGGTCTTAATTTTGCTGTCCCCATTTCGAGGTTTATTGTCAAATAACAAGGATATTATGAGATAATTATATAATAACGAAGTCGTTATACTTAATTTACCCCAATTATGAGCAAATTTGTACCTATTTAACAAAACCGGTTAAAACCGCCCAGCAAAATAAATTGGAAGTAGTGCAATGTGGACTAGTTCTGTCACAGCATGTTTTGATGCAGTTCAACTGGAGTCGTGAAAAAGGCACTCCAGTCCTCACATTTTAACCGCATTTGGATGCAATCCAAAGAATCACATCCACTTGTCACATTTTAACAACATCCGGATGCAGTTCAACGGAGTCGTGAAAAAGGCACTCCAATTCCTCACAATTTAACAGCATCCGGATGCAGTCCAAACGGAGTCGTGAAAAAGGCACTCCGTTCGCTACATTTTATTAGCAGTTGTTAGAGATCCCTATATGTACATAAATCAGATTGTACATCTCTACAGGCAGCGGCTTTCATTTTCCAAAAAGAGATAAGCGTGTTAACATGTCCAAACATTTGTTAATACAAACTAAATAATATTTAATATTTAAATAATATTTAATTTGTGAACATTTTTCCGGCAACTCACCAGAAGAAAATTTCCGAATGGAGTGCTGTTGGATTACGTGTCGAAATCTTAACTGGTGATGGGAAGACAACTTATTTAGCAAATGAAGCAAAAACAGTTCAGCTTGGAACAAATGCAAGCGGAGGAAACACGCATGTTTGTGATTGAATTCAATGGAGAATTTTCATAATTTGTGTTAATGTAATAAAGTTGTTAATATTTTTGTTTTGCACAAATAATAAATGCATTTTATTTGTTCTGGCATATTTTGTAATGGCTTGCACAATTTCCGCAGAATGCCTGTACCAAACACGTGCTTTGGACTGCCTCCTATTCTACCCCAAAGGGTTAGTTAAAATGCAATGCCAAAGGGTCAGTTAAAATGCTGTGCCAAAGGATCGGTTAAAATGCAGTGCAAAAGGGTTAGTTAAAATGCAATGCCAAAGGGTCAGTTAAAATGCAGTGCCAAAGGGTTAGTTAAAATGCGGTGCTTTGGAGTGCATCTTTCAGTAGTCACGCTCTTGTAAAAATCATCAGTGAAAATGCATAATTTGATGCACATCCAGATCACTTGTACATATCATTTAACTGCATCTTTGGAGGCAAACATTTTGCTGGGCGGTTAACCGGTTTTCAAAATTTTTAAAAACCGAAAACCGGTTTTTGAAAAATTTGAAAATTTCGGTTAACCGAAAACCGTTTTGTTTGGAAAAAACCGGTTTTTGGACACCCTAATCGCATTTAATATTGGTAATTACATCAATACATTTTTCATATACATTCATACATATGTATATTTGAAATATGGATGTAGGTACCTATTTATTACATTATATAATCATTTAATTCCAGATGTCGATTTCCCGCTGATCATTTCAGCTTTGAAGAAAATGTGTTTTATTTCACAACTAAGGAGAAGCGTTCAACTACGTTTCTATATATTTTTTCTTTTTAAAAGTACGACTTTTTATTAATTATTTCATTGAGTTTTTGTTTTATTAAAGTCTGTTATGTATTTCTTTGGAATTTTTTATGTACCTATGTGTTTGTTGCTTTTTTCTATGCCTTTCAATAAACCACCTCCATTTATAAATGTGTGTATATGTTAGAGTTAGCCAGTGAGCGCTTACTCAGAGCAAGTGAACCTACATTTCAATGTGTTTCACATTAAAATTTACGCTCCCTTCCTCTCAGAATGCGCCCACATGTACATGTGTTTGTTTTTTGTGGCTTTTGGGTTTGTATTTGTTTGCAGGACACAAACATATGTTATGTTTGGGACTGATTGCAAACAAATATATGTTTGCTGCAAAATATGTTTGGGGCATATGTTAGAGAGGCGTGTTTTCTGCGTGCATATTCTACAGGGGTGAGAGGCCTATATTCCACCTTGACCCGCATGCGCAACTTGTCGATCTCGGGGACAAGGAAAGATTAGATCCCACGTCAGACCAAAGTGGCGTAGAACGCCAAATATTACAAACTCCAGAAGGAAAGCATGCTCGAGGTTTTTGGCAAGCAACCTTGACCTTGGTCGTGAAGGAGAATGACATTCTTATTGTGTTGGAACTCGACTTAAGACATTACGTGTTATCTACAGAGTTCCGAAATGCGAGTTTCAGTCTTACTCTATTTTGAACATGTTGACTCCCACTCTTATTTTTCAACAAAGACAAATCGCGAGTGCTGCCACAATTAATAGAAGAGTGGAAAATTAGGTTCTTGTAAAAATCGTACTCTTCGAGTACTCCCACTGGCGACTAAAATAGAGCAAATCGGAGCTCTAATTATGTCGGTTACATCTAAGCTGGCAATGTTATAAACGTAAAGGAAAAACTTGGCTTTGACTATACAGTTATACGATGATTAAGTGCATTATCTCGTTTTGCAAAACTTTCTGGTCTAGGCATCACGTAGTGCTGCCAGACGCCATTTAATTTTTTTATTTTTTTGAAATGTTGACAGTTTTTAGCCTAAACGTACTAAGGACACTTTGACTTACGATCATGGGTTGTGTTGCTTACAGAGACTTGAACAAATCACTCTGCAAAAACATGCAATTTATTTGTGAACGTCACGACAAGATTGCATCGATCAAATTAAATCTTTGTATGTCCATAAAGGATCATGCTATGGCACTATGAAAAACTGGTTCAATTAATTCAATCGTGGCCAACGCTCCCGAAAAAACGAAGAACGTGAGGGTCGCCAAAAATCGGCCGTTGTGCCAGAAAAAAATTAAGCCGTGCGTGAACGGATAATGCAAGAGCGCCATGTTGAACACCTGAGCGCAAATATGGATTTTTGTCGTTAGATCCAACAAAATTGTACAATCGCTCAAAAAAGGCCCTTGAGGATTGGTGCAAAGAAATTGTGAATAAAAACGATCGCGGTGCTTCAAATGATTTTTATAACATCGTCACAGACGACGAATCTTGGATTTGGATTTTTAGATTTTTGACTATAAAAGGTCGATTAACCGAAAGTCGATTTACCTATCCCTAAGCTGAACTAGTTACAAATTTTAGTCTTGAATAATGTCTAGGAGAACCGAATGTCTAACTGTATATCTCAAAAAGAGCGACACTTATTCCAATGACATCTTAAATGAAATGAATTGAAATAAGGAACTAATTAGAAATTATCTCTCTTCCTTGCTCTCAAAATTAAATGTTCCACTGATCGCATTTGAGCTTTGCTCCTTGGTCATATTTAAAAACAAATCCCCAAAAATATGACACGGCAACACTTGACACAAATTCTCCACTGTTTTGAATGCGGTATTAATGCAAAAATCCAAAACAGCCATGACAAGCTGGGTAAAACCAAACCAAACAAAACAAACAAATATGTAAGTAGCCGGTCTCATCGTGAGTTGAGAGTGCAAACATAAAATAATGAAAACGACATCTAAACCTGATTTCACATTACGAAAAAAGTGAACCACAAACCGGGAAACAAACAGCATGCAGAGAGTAGGAGAAAAAGGCAAAGCAAGGTGAAAAGTGATTTTGCGAACACTTTACTTTGACTTTGAGATAGAAAAGAAGAAAAAGAAAACTCACACTTACTCTCCGAGCCACTGTACACTGTCGATGATGAAGATCAAATGCAGTTATTACGCGATTTTGGTTATGTTATCAACTTCTTTGCCTCAGGTTGTACCCGTCGTTCCCTCCCAACACTTAGTGTTTGGGATTGGTGGTGTACCAGTTTTATGGATGACGTTGTTGTATGTACATTTTTGCTGGTGTTATTGTTGTTGTTATTATTAAAGAGGATGGCATTGGCCGTTGTTGTTGTTGCTATTATTATGTCTGCATTTCAAGACCAAAAGAAAGTGAAATTGTTTTCATGACGACAGCAAGCAACCAGTACCAGTGATCAGATGACTAAATGTTCGGGTAGTGTAGCTGAGGAAGAGAGAGAAGACCGATCATTACCACAAAAATATACGCAAAGACGGAAATGTTTGCATTTTTTACAACATGTTTTTGCCAAAAGAAAATAAAAATACAAACTGGACAAGCCGTCTGTCCTCCCATATGGCGAAAACCAGTGTTGGAATGAAACGAAACTAAAATGGGCAAACTATGCTTTTGAGAGCAACCGTTAATAATGAAGTCGATATATTCATTCGGGCGGTAATGTGTGATTGTGTCCATCCGTCAGCGCGTTGTGTTTACCTGTAGCAAGTGTTTTTTTATTTTTCTTTTACTTTAAATGTAAAATTGTCATAAATGCGGGATTGCGCGTTTTTCGTTATTTTTGTCATGACAGCATTTTAAGATAATCGGTGGTTATTTCTCTATCTCCCTCCGCTTAAGGCATGGATACCTCCGTAGATGGGCATATTTAGATGTTATTGGCAAATCAACAATGAGGATATGATGTAATATTTGTATAATCTTTTTTTCCGTTGATGGCAACTTTGTTGCTTAAAACTGTTTAACAGATTTGGAGAAGATTATGAGAGTGGGCAGAAATCGTAGGTTTTTTTGCTTATAGGAAAATATTTGTTAAATATTCTCTTAAATTGTATGTGGGAAAGTATTTATGTGAGACCATTCAAAAGAATGTTTTTTATCGTTTTTTTTTTTTTTTTTTTTTTTTTTGATTTAAGACATTAACAAAACAGAAATTTCACTAATTAACCAAGGATAACTCTTATCTGGTTAGGGAATAACTCAGTAATAGGATATTATAACAATACATCTAATCTTAAGCAAACATTATGAACACCAATCCTAACATAATAAACTGCACGTTAATCATTTTTCGTCGATCTACCTAGTTCACACGCTCTTCTCAATGAATCGTTCAATTGAACTATTTCCTTCGTCCAACTCTAAAATATTACTCAAGTATATTGACTGAATGATAATATTGAATCTTAGGAAGAATAGATAAATCAATATTCGACAGCTAACAATGGCAAACATATTGAACACCAATCCTAACATAATATACTACATTCATTCATTTTTCGTCGATCTACCTAGTTCACACGCTCTTCTCAATGAATCGTTCAATTGAACTATTTCCTTCGTCCAACTCTAAAATATTACTCAAATATATTGACAGAATAATAATATTGAATCTTAGGAAGAGTAGATAAATCAATATTCGACAGCTAACAATGGACGGAAAGAATCGCAGTTCAGAATAAGCTAGGGATCATACTCCGACTAAAAGCGAATCCTGGAAGCTACTCAATCCCCAGGCGTGACATCAGGAACTTTGTTATTATCTTCATCACAAAGGAGATTGCTTCAAATATTCGTGGGAAGCACTCAAGTAAAGTCCAAGACTTATCAAATCCCTAAGGAGATTTAAGTTTTTTTAAGACTCGGGACTCAGTTACCACCCGCTAGCTCGTCGATTCTCTAGGTTACAATACCCGCTAGTAACGAAAATTACAATTGTCGCAAGTTAAATAGTTCAGAACTAGTTCTAAGCCGTACTAGTACAAACTTGAACCCTAAGTAATGCAAATCGAAACAATCGAGACCGTTTTTATTAACAAGTAAAAGAAGTTGCATCTGTTGCGAATATTAACTCTCAAATAAAAACCACCACTTTTCTAAACAAAAATTAGAAGAGAGGAACGATCCAACATGATGGTATAAGACTGTAAACTTGGAACTAGTGCCGTACCATCTACGGGTATTGCATAAAGATTCAATTGGTTACTTCCTATGATATCCCCATGTAAAGGTTTACAGTAGATTTCACTGTGAGGAGTCTTAAGTGGAACTTTGATACAAATTGCGATTATATTCAATCACTGCATAAACCTGCGCTATTTTCCAGTTTCATGGAAAAGGACAACTAGAATCCCCATCCTGTAACCTGAGAGAAGTTAGAGAATGAAGCAATCCTATAGGAACTTCATTCAAGGATATCAGGGACTTCACTTATCAGGATAAAAACTTCATTCAAGGACATCAGGAACTTCACTTATCAGGATTTAATTATTCTTTATAGTATTTAAATCGATTTCATACGTAACGAATAATCAATTTCTGGTGAGTAATGAGGAAAGCATGCAAGTAAACTAAAAGACCTATGGGACAGTTAAAACAGCTTCTAACCCCTTGCTTATTCAGGGACGATGACACCGACAATACCCGTCTTCTCATCAATTCTCTTTAAAGGTGTAATTTTAAGAAAATTTTTCTGGGACTAGATCCATAATAAATGAGTATAATATATATGGCGACGCCATTCATTAAACCCACCATATTGGGACAGGGTTTATAAGAAGATCAAATTGTAAATCCATGTGGCCGTATTGAATCCCTAACATCGTGTTAAAGAGTACCGATGGGAAATATATTGCAATTATCTTCAATCACTGCATGTACCTGGCTATTTTCCAATTTAATGGAAAAGGGAAATTAACCGTCTTACGTTGTGTAAGTGTTTTAATATTTTGTTTGTTAGTTCATTTTCAGCTTAATCTGGCTCTGGGTATATCTTCAGTTCTAGGAATGTGATTGCTTCGATGGGATGTAACCACAGATCTACTGAAGTTAGTTGAGTACATTTGGCAGGACAGATGAACAGGTGCAGTGTACCGTCGGGGCCCGTGCCACATGCTGGGCAGATGTTTGCACGGTGTCATCGATCCTTGCCCTATAGGAATTCGGACGGCTGCAGCATCCCGAGTGTATTTGAGCCAAAACTACTCTGGTTTGCAGTGGCAGCTAACACTAATCATAAGCGATAGCTGAGGGATGTTCTCGGAGGACCGCATTCACACGATAGCTGTTTGTTTATGGAATTTGCGATTGCACCCGTGTGAATGCTATTTAAACCAGGCATGACCAAAAAGAGATCGGAGAAAATGTGAATGTATTCAAAATATTGACAACATATAACAGTGTGTTAGTAAGTTTGTATTCACGCAAGCTATAAAACAATAACAAATCAAAACATTTGTTCTCTTTTGTACGCTCTTTCTGTGCATTCGGGTCGTGTGCGTGTAAATTGCCGAAAATCATCGGCACCGCCGTGCCAAATGTGACCATGCTTGATTTAAACCTGTTGATAGGCTTGTTGATCTAGGGGTACTTTCTTGTAGCTTTGTACTGAAACAATCTTTGTCTCCTCATGTAAATGGAGGGGATTCTGACATGTTTGAATATATTTCCATCACTTTGCACTTATATTCGCGGACGAAACTGGCGACGCATAGCTTACCACAGACCAACCTATCGTGTTATATGTGGTCAATAAGGTTTCTTTATCTGCACCCCAAGTGCTGCAAGCTAGGGACTTGAGGACCTTGTTGCTACATCTTCTCGTAGATAGCTGTGGCATCCACGGTCGAATGTGATCCCTAGAATTTTGGGGAAGTTTGTGGTCGGAATTCTCCTACCATCGACCATGACAATTAACTCTGTACTCCCCTCTGCCATCCATGTGGTAAACAGAGTGACTGTAGATTCAGTGGCGGATATTTTCATATTTCTCGCGTGGAAAAAGGTGGTAAAATCAGTTAAATATGAGTTTAGCCTTTCACAAATGACATCTGAGACAGTACTTGACGCCAAGATCGTACAATTATCCGCATACGTTACTATCTCAATGCCACCTGGATGGAGAGGAATACAGAAGAAATAGAGGTTAAACAGTTCCGGAGATATCACCCCACCTTGGGGAACTTCCTGTTCCTGAAATCCACGTACGACATATAGTTGATTATACGACGTTTAAAACTTGGCCGGAGGGTTGTCTGTTCGATATCATCAAATGTGGAATGTTTGACAGTATAAAATCCTTTTGATAAGTCAAGCGTCAACATCACTGTTCTATAACACGGCTTGCTCTGGTTGAGTCCTCGACTAATATATGTAGAGGTGGCGTGCAGCGCTTTTGTCGTGCTGTGCTTCGTACGAAACCCATACTGATGATCAGCAACTGGATAGCTATTTCTGACGCTAGGGAGGATTCACCTTTGCTGACATCCTTGCCTAGCTTCAGTAGCGGGACCACCCTGCCCATTTTCTAGACTTCGGGAACGATGCTAGCGACAGGATGATAACTTTAGTAAAATGCGCTACTCCCGGCTCATCCAGCTAATTCAGCATTACCATAGAAATTCCATCACGGTCACACGCTTTTACGATTTAGTGTTCCTGATGACCTTCACAACATCATTCATTGTAAATTGTGGTGGTTCATCTTCGGCAGTAAGATACCTAATGCGATTTAGATGCTGTTGTCGTGCTGTGCTGAGTACGGAACCCATACTAATGATTGGCAACTGGGTAGCTATTTATGACCCTAGGGAGGACTAAAGGCCTGTGTACATAAGCTGCCGTGCCTGATTGCCTTGCTTTCCTGCTTCATTTCTGACATAATAAAAATAAATAAATAAAGAAGGCCGAGCAAATTTCGAACTGGGTTGCCCTTTTGTTTTTTATTCTTTTATCAGAAGCAAGCAAGGTAAGCAGGCAAGGCAGCTTATGTACTCACCCCTTAAGGTCTCGAGAGTCTTTGATACGGGCGACAAAAGCGAAATCGGTCTGTACGATTCACCTTTGCTGCTATCCTTGCCTGGCTTCAGTAGCGGGACCACCCTGCTCATTTTATAGACTTCGGGAACGATGCTAGCGACAGATTGAGAACTTTAGTAAACTACACTACTCCCGGCTCATCCAGCTGTTTCAGCATTACAATGCAAATTCCATCAGAGCCACACGCTTTGGATGATTTAGTGTTCCTGATGACCTTCACAACATCATACATTGTAAATTGTGGTGGTTAATCTTCCGGCAGTAAGATACCTAATGCGACGTAGTACTTTTCTCTTCGCCCTGTCACTCCCGGGGTGCTCGACAAATTATTGATTGAAATAGGCTGCGTACAGCGTAATGTCGACAAACGTGACTGAGGTCCTATCTTCGTTTTTTCCAGGGTTCAAAAGTGACCTCACTATTGCCCATAATTCACTTATTCCGGCTCCAATGATTTAACCACTTTCTCCACTTATACTCACCGACCAACCTGTAAACTTCCAGTGTCAGTTCCTTGACTCTGGGGTCACTGGGATTGGCACGACGAAGTTCATAACGCTCATTTGCTAATCTTGTCGACTCTGCTGGGAAGTTTGGTCTCACTTCGGGTATTCGGCCAGCGGGTGTATGGGAGTGATAGAAAACATATTAATTAAGAAGAATCTGAATTTTGGTACTGATGCGTGAAGTAGTTTTTGCTATATGAGGATTTAAATCCGACAATTTTAGTTAATACCTATTTTTGTGTTTTTATACCCTCCACCATAGGATGGGGTATATGAAGTTTGTCACTACGTTTGTAACTACTCGAAATAATCATTTTAGACCCCACAAAGTATATATATTCTTGATCAGCGTGCAATTCTACATCGATATAGCCATGTCCGTCCGTCTGTCCGTCTGTGGAAATCACTCTAGCGTCCGAACGGATTGACGTAGGTTGATGAAATTTTGGGAAAATATGTTATATTTACGTAGTACTTTTGGTATTGAAAGCGGGCTATGTAGGTCCACGCTTTCGTATAGCCCCCATACAAAATGACACGTGACGCGTCGTCGTTTTAAGGAATTTTTAAGATATTTGGCCCATTTTACCACCGAATTGGTTGTAATTTGGTACTTTGTGTCTCCAAAAAATATTCCTACCAAAGTTGGGTTATATAGGTCCACGTTTTGGTATAGCCCCCATACAAGGCCCCATATAAAGTACGCGTCATTTTAATATATTTTGAATGTATTAGACCCATTTGACCACAGAATTGGTTGTAATTTGGTATTTTGTGTCTTCAAAGGCCAGAAAACATTCCTACCAAAGTTATATAGGTCCACGTTTTGGTATAGTCCCCACATAAGACCCCTTATAAAGTACGCGTCATTTTAATATATTTTGAAGGTATTAGGCCCATTTGACCAAAGAATCGGTTGTAAATTTGTATTTTGTGTTTCCAGAGGCTAAGAAACATTTCTACCATAAAATGTTTATATAGGTCCACGTGTTGATATAGCCCCCATAATACAATATCTCCCGATTTTCGATATTTTGAACGTTTTAGCCTCATTATCACACCGATATGGCTGAAATTTGGTATTTAGTCTTCTTTAGGCGTATAAAACTTTCCCCCAGAAATTTGTAGGTATAGGTCCACGCCATCATATAGCCCCCATAGAACGGTACCTTCAGAATTTCGGTATTTTGAAGGTTGTGGCCACATTAATCCACCGAAAAGGCTGAAATTTGTGGTGGAGGGTATAAAACGTTCGGCCCGACCGAACTTAACGCTTTTCTTACTTGTTTTTTCTAAAATTAATAAATTATATTATGCGTTAATATCTAAAATTTAAAAGTAACGGTCGCAGCAAACATGGTTCCTAAGTTCTCTTGGGATGTAATAAACTTGGCTACACTTCTGTTTGCATGTAAATATTAATCATATGGTGTTTACATTTACCCAAACATGTATTACTAAGTTTATTAATTTTCGCAAGCAAATTTTAAATTGAGTTGAGTGGGAAAAAATGTTATAAAAGTGTATATCGATATTTTTTGCTGTATGAGTAGTAAAAAGTGAGTACTTCAAATATATAAAGGTCCCAGCTGCAGAGGTTTGCAGACGAATGTGTCATTTCTCTTTTTCAGCGACCACCTCACTGAGAGGATACCCCCTTTTTTAACAAATCGTTTTGCGGTGTTGCCTATAGCGCGAAAGCGAATGAACCGATCATCATACATTTTTGTGGGCTTATTAAGTACCTAATAATCTTGCTTTAAAACGAGAGAATTTTAAAAATATCAATTTTTAAAAAAATTGTGAACAGCGAAAATCAAATTTCGATTTTTTAAAAAAAAATTTAGGTTTTTCGGCCACTAATCGGTCAAAAAAATTTTTTTTAAAGGAAATTTCTCATATATAAAGACAGGAGTTTGATATATTCACAAACAATATGAAGACTAAACACCAAATCTCAGTCATATCGGGTGGATATTGAGGCCACAACACTCAAAATACCGAAAATGAGGAGGCACGGTTCTATGAGGGCTATAGGAAGACGAGGACCTATACCGACATATTTCTGGTGGAAGGTTATAAGTCCCCCAACGGCGACTTAATACCAATTTTCAGCCATTTCGGTGTGATAATCAGGCTAAAACGTCCAAAATACCGAAAATCGGGAGGTACCGTCCTATGGGGGCTATATGAAGGCGTGGACCTATGCAGACAAATTTCAAGGTGAAGGTATAATGCCCCCTACGAAGACTAAATACCAAATTTCACCAATTTCGGTGAAATAATGAGGCTAAAATCTTCAAAATACCGATAATCGGGAGGTACCGTTGTATGGGTGCTATATAAAAACGTGGACCTAAGCACACAATTCTCTGTTGGAATGTTTGATACCTCTGCCGAAGACTAACCACAAAATTTGAATACCTTCGGTTGGTCATTGTGTCTAAAACATTCAAAATACCGAAAATCCGGAGGTACGGTTCTATGCGGGCTATATCAAAACGTGGACCGACCAACCCAATTTTTTGTCCTGAAGATTGTAAGTTAATAATAGGTACGTGTACCAAAATTGATGCACCTACGACAACTCCTTCTATTTTTGGCCACAGTTAATATGAACTCGCAACATTGTGTGGCGTCCTCCGTGCAAAACGTAGAGCTATCAATCTGCTCAGCCAGTACTATACCCCTCTGGTCATTTCCGAGGACCCAATGCCACAACTCATGATGAGCATTAAAGTCCCCCAAGACCACATTGTTATGACCCTCCAAAAGCGTGCTATTGTTGGGTCTATAACCTGGAGTACAGCTATTTATCGGCGGGATGTGTACGTTCTGCAAATGTACCTTGGCAGTTCCACACCCGACTGCTACCCCCATATTTCCATGTACGGGTCATTAGAATAAATGCTGCTTCCAACACAGAAAAACGATACAAATACAAACATGTGTACACTGAGGTGGCAGCCGCTGGCCGAAACACTGGTGTTGTTTCGTTTCAAGTCAATCCGGTATCGAAAGAGCCAGCCCTCGTGGGATTGAAATAAGTCGCTACCATTTGCTTCGAAGTGATTCTTCTATGAAAAAACTTCGTTGGATTTGGCTCGTCCAGTAAGACTCACATGGTCAATTATTGTTTCTTTTTTCTCATACTCATAGATCCACGATACGTCACCTTATCGACTTGTATTTTTTTTTTCAAAATTTCTTTTCACCAGTAGAGCCGTTTTGTCAAATTGTGCTGGTTCAGACGAGGACAAACCTTTTTTACGGACAGGTGTTAATGCAATGAAAGTATGCTGGTGGAAGAAATGCTAAAGAATGCCTTTCTCTCACGGAATGTCACATAACGATTATCACTTCACGCACGGATTACAATGTTTCCTGCCAAAACGGTGGTTTTTATGTCAAAACCTCTAAAACTTTCCAATGGAAATGTCAAATTGCCCTATTAGCAGTACCTTTACTAATATTCGCACTACTTTGTTACTACTATAAACTATTGATCATCTATTATAACACCATTATAGTTGAGAATATTTACTACGTTGCATTTTATTTGAATTTGCATCTGCATCTAATTCTCATACACATTGTTAACCAAGATATGTAAGTATTTTAGAGTTTATCGCCGAAGTTGCCGAGCGCCAGAATTTGAGAACTGTTCAGGCGACATCTACGTGTGGCTCGTCAGTAGTTAACAGAAGTCTTCGGTCATGCACATCGAAAGCCCAGCGGGATAAATATTTCAGGGGTTATCACCGAACTTGTCATTTGATTGAACCCATCCATCCCCTGCAAACATTTTTCAAAAATATTAATCGCTTAATAATCAGCTGAGATTCGCGGGGATGATCAATTCAATCGCGGAAAAGCGCACCTAACAATCTTCTGCGAATCCCCAGCATAAAGTAACTGTGTCTGGGAAGCGAATCCCCAGAAAGAATCGCAGATTAATCATATGGAAGATCTTCAGAAGATCAACAAGTAAAGAAAAATTAAAACAAGTAAAAAGTGGTTAAGTTCGGCCGGGCCGAACTTTTTATACCCTCCACCATAAAATAGTCTTAATTAAAATGGAATAATTAGGGTCCTTTCACAATTTTAGGTGGAACAACTTTTCGACAATGGATAGACGCCTACTGCCTCCCACTATTGCTTAAATTACACTGTGAACACAAATGTTGGGGCAGAGATAATTCCTTTTGGAGATGAAAGCCATTGGTGTGTGTATATTAAAAACCCTGAAGGACAGATGCGCCGTGAGTCGAACTTCCGTGTTATGGCGTGATGAAGTTTTTGCAAGAGACCCTGTAAGCCGTCATGAATTAGCATTATATCTTTGTTTTTTTTTTTTAAGAGCACTTAAGCAACAGTGAACAAAGATATAACGCTAATTCCTGATGGCCCACAGGGTCTCTAACAAAAATTTCATCACGCCATAACGCGGAAGTTCGACTCACGGCGGATCTGTCCTTCGGGGTTCATAATATACTCACCAAGGCCTTTCTTCCCCAAGAGTAATTTTCCGTGCCCCAGACTTTCACCTCCATTTTGTTGCGCAGTGTTATTTAATCTAATCTAAAAAAATGTGTTCAGATAGGTGAAAGGTACCACCTACGGGGCTATATCAAAGAGTCAACCTATCTTTACATTTTTTGGCGGAAAAGTTTTATAGCTGCAGGGAACTTCAAGAGACAAATTGAGGGTAGTTTTATCAAAACAATGTAGACCCTCAAAAATGGAGCCATGTTGATGAATTTTAGTGAAGAAATTTCGTGACCATTGAAAATTCCCGAAAATCGGGACGTACAGTTATATGGGGGATATACCAAAACATGGACCTATATTGAAGATTATTTTTGAATAGACAAAATTGTAGCTAAAATTCTCAAAATGCCGAAAATCAGGAGATACCGTTATATGGGGGCTATGCCAAAACATGGACCTATGTTGAAGATGTTTCGTTGGACATGTTTTATGGCCACTGAGAACTTCAAATGTCAAATTACAGCTATTTCGGTTAAAAACTGTAGCTAAAATTCTCAAAATACCGAAAATCGGGAGGTACCGTTATATGGGGGCTATGCCAAAACATGGACCTATGTTGAAGTTGTTTCGTTGGACATGTTTTATGGCCACTGAGAACTTCAAATGTCAAATTACAGCTATTTCGGTTAAAAACTGTAGCTAAAATTCTCAAAATACCGAAAATCGGGAGGTACCGTTATATGGGGGGCTATACCAAAACATGGACCAATGTTGACGATGTTTGGTGGAGATGTTTCATGACCACTGAGAACCTCAAATGGCAAATTACAGCTAGTTCGGTTAAAAATTGTAGCTAAAATTCTCAAAATACCGAAAATCGGGAGGTACCGATATATGGGGGCTATGGACCTATGTTGACGATGTTTCGTTGGACATGTTTTATAACCACTGAGAACTTCAAATGTCAAATTACAGCTATTTCGGTTAAAAACTGTAGCTAAAATTCTCAAAATACCGAAAATCGGGAGGTACCGTTATATGGGGGCTATACCAAAACATGGACCTATGTTGACGATGTTTGGTGGAGATATGTCATGACCACTGAGAACCTCAAATGGCAAATTACAGCTAGTTCGGTTAAAAATTGTAGCTAAAATTCTCAAAATACCGAAAATCGGGGGGTACCGTTATATGGGGGCTATACCAAAACATGGACCTATGTTGACGATGTTTCGTGGAGATATTTCATGACCACTGAGAACCTCAAATGTGAAATTGCAGATAGTTCGGTTACAAATTGTGGCTAAAATTCTCAAAATACCGAAAATCGGGAGGTACCGTTATATACAACAGACGGGCAGACGGACGGACAGACGGACAGACGGACATGGCTAGATCGTCTTAGAATTTTATCCTGATCAAGAATATATATACTTTATAGGGTCGCAAATGATTAGTTCGATGTGTTACAAACGGAATGACAAACTTAATATACCCTCCATACTATGGTGGAGGGTATAAAAAGAATAGAACAATTGCCTTTTGTTTATTTCATTTGTTTTTTAGTTTTCTCCTTTCGTTTTCTTTTCTGCTTTGTTATGGTTTTTAATTATTCCTTTATGTTGTGGTTATTTGTTATAGGCACTGTACTCAGTACTGTTTCCTCAGTCACTATGTTGTCTTTTGGTTAAACTTGGCAAAACCTGGACATGTGTGGTTTATACGAGCCATTTATATCAAAGTTCTGTAGAAAGTATATCTGAGAATTATATGCATCAAAATCAAAAATGTTAGTAACAATCATCTGTTGCTCTTCCAGAAGAGTCTTCCGTGATTCTCTAGGGCGATCATTTAAAAAATCTAAGAAAAAAATTTAAACAATCGTCGAATGATCGCCGTTGGGAATCACAGAAGATTAATCTGAGCGAACAATCTTCCACAATTTTGAGAAATGTTTGCAGGGTCAATACCCTTTAGATAAATCATTTAATTGCTTTATAAACAGTGACGCGAATATTAGAGAGCGTATAATCGCCTCACTTTGTTACAACTAACAATTGTTGATCACCCATTAAAACTAATAACAATATAATAGCGGTGAATGCTTACTTTAGTGCGTTTTATATGAATTTGACTCAGGATGTAAACCCAGAAGACGCAGGCGCACCAGAGTTAGAAAATATTTACAGTGAAGCCTACGTATGGAATGCTCACAGTCTTAGTAACTTGTTAGTAGTTAACAAAAGTCTTCGATATTGCAAACTCAGATATACAAGCATTTCAACGTTTATCGCCGAAGTTGTCGAAAACCAGAGTTAGTGTATAACGTAACCACCCCACGTTTTTATGTGAGATCCCCACTGATGCCATCTACAGTACCCGGTCCTAGGTAGTTATATGCTCATTTGTCATAGATAACCCATAGAACAATTTATAGCTGAGACATTATAGCATTCGGAACGTCGTCTATGAAGATATGATTTTTTATTTTGAAAGATACCGTAAAAAGTGGTCTTTCCATTGAAATATATTATGTCCAAAAAACTATTTACATTTATATACATTAGGGTAGTGTATCTACCATCTGACCCAGATTGAGATTTAACTCAATACAATTCACAATACCTACTTATCTAACGAATCTCAAACAGAATTTGTACCTAATTTGTGTAATAAAATTTCAATTTCTGGGTCAATATATCTCACCTAGCACCACTACCAACCAGCACAACCACCACCAAATAACCATCCGTTCGTCATGGAACTAAATTTGACTTTGTTTGAATTTAATTAAATGTTCTTTCAACTCTTGACACCGTCGGCAATTTATTACAAAATTGCAACAATGAACAAATAATTCGCAACCAAGAACCGAAAATCCGATAACCCAAGCAATCAACCAAATACACAACAACAACAATAATAATACAATCGCAAAATCTCAAACATAATCCGTTATAAATCCAAAGGTAAAAACAAAAATTAAATTTGTTGTCGTTAAAAAAGCAAAAACACGACAACAACAAAACAATGGCACCAACAAAATTTATAAACATATGTATTTTGTGTTAAGGTTCAGAAGCCGGTTAAGCCTTCTTTTTGTTTATTTATTTATTTTTTACATTACGTCTTTTGGGAATATGGGCCCCAACTACCATTCATTGAGGACAGACACTTTATATTACAACACCCAGGCGGAACACACCTTAGCGCCAAAAAGACAATGAGCAAAAAAATTACCCACTGCTCCTATATGTAGTAGTTATTGAAGGTACCCAGCAAACGGAAAAGTTTCACTACGCCAGGTTGTAATTTTTTTTTCTTGTCCAAAAATATTTTGCGCAAAAAATAAGCGCTATTGGAAAAAAAACCTCAACAGGCAACTGTTAAACAAGTATCAATGAATGGATGAATGAATGTGATAAACGGTCAAAGGCGACAATGTTATACCACTCCATGGAATGCTGTTGTTGTTGTGGTGTTTGTTGTTATGCTGATCGCTTTAGATTTGGCTTATTGGATTGGATCAGTTGTTGGTTTGCTGTTGATGGTGGCAGTCTCTGCTGGAGAGACTACAACAATCTCCCCCATGTGTGTGGGCGAGTTATTTGATAGTCAATGCACGTTAAGTGTGATTCAACTTGTTTGAGTTGTATCTAGCCAACCAGCCAGCCAGCCTGCTTTATATGTGTAGTACTCGTGTATGGGTCAAAGTTGAACATATTTTTGAAATTGTTGTCTCTCTGCATGATGTTGTTGTTTGGCAGTTGTATCAAGATTTGTATCCGATGAATTGTGTGTATGGATTGAATACAAATGTCAGTAGAATTTAGATAATCACTTTATTAAAGTTCAAAACTTGTCACATAGATTTTTCTTACCACAGAAGGTCGTATAAAACCGCTTATATTAACAAACGTCTGGTATAATATTAGGTTATATAGTTGCCTAAGTTCTTTGGAGAAAAATGTTACAACTAACAGGTGAATTCATTGACATCTAGGAACGTTATAGTTAGTTGTACCTAGTGTGTGATTCCAATAACATAACCTCTCCTATTAGCCTAGAAGACATTAAATAAATTATTCCACTTAATAGGTACATGGAGCATGCGTGACCTATCCCAATTTATAAGATTTTTTATATTACAACATACCTATTTTATGGCAATACAAATTTGAAGAAGTATTACATAAACTTCTCTCTGTAAATCTTTCTTTATAAAAAGCAACAACAATAATGAAATGTGTACATGCCTTATGTCTGGTGTAAGTAGTCTTATTAAATTATTCCACCTTTTTATTGTCGTCATCATCCTCCTCCCTTTCAACGCACATTCAACGAACCATAAATCAAATGCTTGATGTCAAGCATGCGCTATTTTATAAATCTCTTTATGATTTAAGTCTGACACACAAACATAATCACTGACTGACATACAAAAAAAAAACGCAACAATAAACAAATTAAATGGTGACATCAAATATAATGTCAGATGAGGAACAAACCGAGAAAATTAATAAAAAATAGTAGAAAGAAAGAAAAAAATAATAATAGCAAAAATTGTCATTATTTTCAAATTCGTTTGCCACCGCGCAATCTGTAATTGCTATCATTGTTTGTTAACATCAGCTTCATGATCTTCATTGTTTGAGTAGTTGAAAACACAGGTCTTGACACTATTATTTACAAATTAAGAAATGGTTTTGAAACTCATATCGAATAAAAATTAAACAAAATATATGTATGTATTTTTGTTTGATAAAAATTACCTCCCAATGTACAGTGCGAAATATGAGCAGTTTAGCGGAACTTTACTAATAACTTTTAGAGTAAGGGGCGTAGATTCCTAAAATTTTGCAAAAATGTTTCTTATATTAGTGGATATTGTGGGGCTCAAATTGGGCCACATTGGCCCGCAGTTTCCCGTAGCGTTAATGTAACGGCGGCTGTCGTTTTTACGTTTTACATTCATTTTTCAATCGATTTTGCTGCAAATTGGTATATTGAGTTTTCAGCGGATAGAAAACTTATGTACAAAATATTTTCAATATAGGTTCGCGTTTTGGTATAGACCCCATTGAACGGTACCGGTCGATGGGACATATTTTAAATGTTACAGACACATTTTCCAACGTATTTGGTTGTATTTTGGCATTTTATGTTCTTCGTAGATAGAAAACCTCTGTGCGAAATATTAACATCGTAGGTACGCGTTTTTGGTATAGCCCCCATATGACTGGTTCCCTCATATTAGGTATTTTAAATGTTGAAGACAAAAATTGTAACAGATTTTGATGAAATGTAAATTTTAAGATGTTAGCGAATAAAAATCCTCCTCACATAAAAGCTGTCAACATAGGTCCACTTCTGGGTGAAGCCCCACAACCCTACACATCCATTAAGGAGTAAATGTCAATAATTTTTTGTTTTCATTTGTAGCTATAATGTTTATTGGTCTATATAGCATTAATTTTATTAACAATGTCTCTCAGATCAAGGTCAGGTTGGAACTGCATTACAATTTTTAACGTATATTGGTACTTGTACCACAGCATCCAAAAATGTTGCACTATATATAAATCACCAACATTTACAGGTCAAAACTATTAAAAATTGCGAGAGGATTCTTAATTTAACAGAAATCATCATTTGTTAATATTAGTGAGTCCATTTCTTCCAAACACAATCAACAACGGCGTTCATCGCCGCATTTACCTTCCACTTTCGAAAGTGCAATTAAATGAAGTTTCCGAAGTCATTTTAAAAAACTTGAATTTCTCCGAAGACCGCACGTTACCGCAGCTGTTTTATGGCTTTGCGAACAGAGGAGACCCCAGTATTTCAGATCATATATATCTTAAAACGTGAATGTACGGGAATCACTTTTGAAATATCCACGGAAAATAAAAAAATTATTTTGAAAAATTCAAAAAAGCACTTCTTTCCGATTAAAATTGCACGAAAACAATAAGAGTCTATGCATTTTTTTAAGAGTAAAATATTATAATAGTTTTGTAAAATATTAACCCATATCGTACCGAGACAAATTTTTTATTTATTTTTTAAAATCAAAGCACTTTTTTAGGATAATTAGGACCCACTGATGTCAAAAATCAACTCAAAAAAATTGTCCGATTTTTCGTTTTCCCGGAAAGTGGTGTTCGAAATTTCGAACACTGGCGCTTAAGCTACATAAATATAAGTAAATTAAAATTGATTTATTTGCCCTTTTATTGATTTATTTCACCATTTTTGTATGAAAAAATGGTTGAATATTGGTATTGAGACTTCTTTGGACCTACAAAACTTTTCCCCGAAATGTGTCAGCACTGGTCCACATTTTGGATTGCCCCCCCATAGAACGGTACCGCCCGATTTTTGGGAGTTTTCAAGGATTTATCTGCATTATGCTGCAGAAATGGCTGTAAACTAATACAAAGTTAGTCTTCTTTGAGGCTACTTTGCTTTCCTCCAGAAATTTGTCAGCACAGGTCCACGTTTTATGTAGGCTCCGTTGAACAGTACCTCCCGATTTTAGGGTATTTCAGGGTTTCAGCCACACTATCCTTTAGAAATGGCTGGAATTTAGTATTTAGTCTTCTGTGGGGCTATAATAATTTTTTTCCGCAACTTGTCAGTCAATTTCCACGTTTTGATATACCCATCGATATGTAGGTTAAGTACCAGCGTTCGAAATTTCGAACAGTCAACTTTTGACATCTGTAAAGTCGCGCTTGCGCATGTAAATCATGTTCTCTAAATTTTGTGAAACGGATACATATATTGGCAATAATTCCCCATGATTACTTTTTTAATTTCATTTTTTTATAATTTTTTAAAATTAATTTAAAAAGTATCCAAAAATATAGGTTTCAAATATCTACCCTTAACATCGAGGGGGAGGGGGGGGGGGGGGTTTTCAAGGGAATATTTTTTTTTATTTGCTGACAGATTAGACTTAATATATATAGACCAAAACTTATTTAAAATTTAACCTTTTTCATTCATAAATATTTTTTTGAAAAAAAGTGATTTTACTGTTCGAAAAATCGAACACCAAGTACGAAATGGGTTAAGAAAAATAAATTATGACATACTGACCTACCATTTGTCCGCGCCACGCTATTTTTTAATGAATCCAAATTATATTTTTTAGAACAAAAAATTATGAAACGAAAGTGCAACTTTAAGTGCATTTTTAAGTCGTTTCGCGGAGTAAATCGCCAAACTGAGTATGGGTCATTTGCAGTGGAGTACTTAGCTAACGAATTCAATTAAAATTTAATTAATTTTATGTACTTCCAAAATCCCTTAAAGTTCCACTAAACTTCCCATATTTCGCACTGTGCAATGGTCTGTAATGAATCTCTAACGATAATACATTTCTCTGCTGAACGGATTACATTTAATGTCATGAAATAGGGCCAAGGTTTTTAGAAAACAAAAAAATAATAAATTATGTTATAAGGAAAAAGAAACCACAGTGCATACCGATTCATATGGGATATGGGACTTACTGTTTATTGCCGTGTCCCAACGGCGAGTCTTACTACACCACTTTTAAAATGAAATGTCGCCAACATTACTCTGCCGGGTATTTTTTCCACCACTGATAATTTGATGTTATCTGGCCTGGGAATTGAACCTAGGCATTCAGTGTACATACCATTGCACCACAGTGCCACCCGTGAAAATTTGCCGAAATATGTTTTTCACAGCTACAGCTACAGCAACTAACTATTGACAATAAATGAAGGTGCACAGTAGTATTTTTTGGCGAATTCGTCATTTGGATAACCTTCTAACTGGGCCATGGGTATTCCAAAGCTTGACAATTAAAAAAGCCTAAAAGGCAAATCTCACCTTTCCAATGCTTCAAAGGGGTGATCAACGTAGATGTCGCTTTACTATACTTGTCGAATAACCTAGACCAATAAAAGTGTCCAATATTAAAGAAGTCTTTCTGAGCTTTAAATTCGCAATAAATGTGATTGCAATAGTGGTTCAATCTAAGTCTTATTAGTTCTTCCGTTGGTTTTTAGACTTTAATGGTCATAGTTCAGCTGCTCATTTCTTTCATTTTCCACTTGTATGGAAAGGAGTTCCAGAAATAGTTCTTATCGAGATGCCGCCTCCAATTTGGCTATTAATTTTGCATTTTGAGTGTTTTAGGGAAGTTAGAAAACGAATTATGAATATGTTTTTTCGTAAAAACATTGCCAATACCATCGATTATCATTATACCCTATACCACAATGTGGAAAAGGGTATTATAAGTTTGTTTTGGTAAAAATTCATGTAACACCGCGAAATATTCGTCGGAGACCCCCAATGTGGTATACCAATCTTCATATCTCGACGAGATAAAGCGATTTTGAGATGTGTGTCCGTCCGTCCGTCCGTCCGTCCGTCCGTCTGTCCATTATAAATTGTAAACACGCTCCAGGCCGCAATTATGGACCGATCGTCGCGAAATTTTGTATGGAGGTCGGGTTCAGATCAGAATAGATCCCTATTCTTATTGGTGATGATCGTGAAATATTTAGTGGGTGAAATGGACCAAAAACATAATATTTATCCAATTTTCTAGTGGCTCTGTAGGTCTCAATAATAGTCCGATCAACGCGTAATTTTAAATAAGGTAAGAGTATATCCCAAAGGAGAAGCTTGCAATTTGAGATGGCGATCGGATAATATTTAGAGGGTTAAATGGACCAAAACTTTTGTGTGAAAATTGTGCAGATTTTTAATATACAGCTTATATCTTAATTCCTGGAAGTGACATTCTGGTCAAGTGAGATATACTTGATAGTGGAACGCTTGACCTTTCAATTGATGCCAATTATGCTGGCGTGCATGATCAGATAACAGAGTTACAGCCTAATATATTCCGTTATTTGTTTGTAGTGTAATAATAAACTCGCTAGAAGTCGCAATTATACATCAATACTCACGAAATTTTGCATCGGGTAAAAGTATAGGTCGAAAAAGATACCTACAATTTTGAATGATGATCTGATATTCTTTAGCGGGTGAAATGGACCATTACTTTTGTATGAAAAATATAAAAATTTTATTTTTGGTCGATATTTTAATTCCTTGAGGACATATATATTTCGCAAAGTAGCCTACATATGAAAAAAAATACTGACCTTTCCTCTGATGTAAATTGCAATAAAGTGTTTGCTAGATAAAGGGCCTACTGCCTAATATATAATGGGTTCGGTGTAGAGAACCACAATTTTATCCCATGCTACATATTGTCTCTCCAAAAGTTAATGTAACACCACGAAATATTCGTCCTAGACCCCTTATTTGGTATGTCAAAATTCATATCTCGACGAGATAAAGCGATTTAGCGATGTGTGTCCGTCCATTAAAATTGTAAACAAGCTTAAGGAAGCAATTATGGAACGATTGTAACGAATTTTTTAAGGAGGTTTGGTTCGGGCCAGAATAGAAATGATTAGTTTTTGCTGATGATCGTGAAATGTTCAGGGAATGAAATGGACCAAAAACAAAATTTTAACCAATTTTGTAGCGGCTCTGTAGGTCAAAATAAAAACTCGCAAAATTTTAAACAAAGTTTGAGTTTATAATGAAGAAGCGTACAAACCAACGTGAAGATCAGATAATATTTAGCGGGTTAAATGGACTGTAACTTTTGTGCGAAATTGGTAAAAATTTCAACAACGTAGCGGTTAAACAACGGAGGTAGTAGTACTACATAAGTGGGTTTCATTACATTTTAGTTTGTGTGAACTAAATTTTCCTTTCCTGCTACAAAAATGTCTTTGTCATGCTAGATAACTTTTTGGTTTTGGTCATAAGTATTATACATTACATCTCTGATATTTGATAATTAAATTTTCACAATCATTGAAAAGAAGTTCCGTGGAGAGCGATTGTCCAGGGATAGTGGTATAGGGTTTCCCATGGTCGGCTCCGTCCGACTATAGACTTTTCTTACTTGTTTTAATTTGAATTTAAACTGTACATTTACCTCTTAATTATACCCTATATCACAATGTGGAAAAGGATATTATAAGTTTGTTTTTGTAAAAATTTATGTAACACCGCGAAATATTCTTCGGAGACCCCCAATGTGGTATACCAATCTTAATATCTCGACGAGATAAAGCGATTTTGAGATGTGTGTCCGTCCGTCCGTCTGTCCATTATAAATTGTAAACACGCTCCAGGCCGCAATTATGGACCAATCGTCACGAAATTTTGTATGGAGGTCGGGTTCAGATCATAATAGATCCCTATTCTTATTGGTGATGATCGTGAAATATTTAGCGGGTGAAATGGACCAAAAACATAATATTTATCAAATTTTCTAGCGGCTCTGTAGGTCTCAATAATAGTCCGATCAACGCGTAATTTTAAATAAGGTAAGAGTATATCACAAAGGAGAAGCTTGCGATTTTAGGTGGCGATCGGATAATATTTAGAGGTTTAAATGGACCAAAACTTTTGTGTGAAAATTTTTAATATACAGCTTATATCTTAATTCCTGGAAGTGGCATTCCGGACAAGTGAGATATACTTGAAAGTGGAACGCTTGACCTTTCAATTGATGCCAATTAAGTTGGTGTGCATGATCAGGTAACAGAGTTACAGCCTAATATATTCCGTTATTTGTTTGTAGTGTAATAATTAACTCGCTAGAAGTCACAATTATACAGCAATAGTCACGAAATTTGCATGCACCGGTCGAAAAAGATGCCTACAATTTTGAATGATGATCTGATATTCTTTAGCGGGTGAAATGGATATTACATTTGTATGAAAAATATAAAAATTTTATTTTTAGTCGATATTTTAATTCCTTGAGGACATATATATTTCGCAAAGTAGTCTACATATGGAAAAAAACTACTGACCTTTCCTCTGATGTAAATTGCAATAACGTGTTTGCTAGATAACGGGCCTACTGCCTCATATATAATGGGTTCTGTGTAGAGAACCACATTTTTATCCCATGCTACTTATTGTCTCTCCAAATTTTATGTAACACCACGAAATATTCGTTTTAGAACCCTTATTTGGTATGCCGAAATTCATATCTCGACGAGATAAAGCGATTTAGCGTTGTGTGTCCGTCCATTAAAAATTGTAAACAAGCTTAAGGTCGAAAAAATTTCAATAACGTAGCGGTTAAACAACGGAAGTAGTAGACTACATAAGTGGGTTTCATTACATTTTAGTTTGTGTGAACTAAATTTTCCTTTCCTGCTACAAAAATGTTTTTGTCATGCTAGATAACTTTTTGCTTTTGGTCATAAGTATTATACATTACATCTCTGATATTTGATAATTAAATTTTCACAATCATTGAAAAGAAGTTCCGTGGAGAGCGATTGTCCAGGGATAGTGGTATAGGGTACCCATGGTCGGCTCCGTCCGACTATAGACTTTTCTTACTTGTTATACCCTACACCACTATGTGGGGAGGGTATTATAAGTTGGTTTTGGCCAAAAAGTTTGTAACGCATCGAAATAATGGTCGTAGACCCATACTTATATATATCAAAATGAATGTCTCGACGAGCTGAGTCGATCTGGCTATGTGTGTCCGTCCGTCAGTCCGTCCGTCCGTCCGTCTGTCCGTCTGTCCGTCTGTCCATCTAAACCTTGTAATCACGCTACAGGCCGCAATTTTGATCGGATCGTCACGAAATTTTGGATGTTGATGAGGGTCCCGGAGGGGAAGAAGCCTATTGATTTTGGTGATGGTCGGATAATTTTTAGGGGTCGGAAAGGGCAAAAAACTTAAGTGGATAAAAAGACAACGTTTTTTTCCAAAGCCAATATCTCAGCTTCTATATGGGGTATACCAAAAGCAAAACCTGACAATAAAAGCAGAAAATATCACCTTTCTAATGATGTAAAGTAGGTGCTCGTAGGTGATCAAACAACGAAGATATCGCAATAGTAGCAATTAAAACCCCAATTTTCATTTTTGCTATTTTAATTATATTGACAAATATCACAGCTTTGGTTGAAAATTTTCCAAAAGCAAATCCTGACTATGAAAGAAGAAGATCCCGTCTTTACAGTGATGCAAACTAGGTCGGCGTAGGTAACCAAATAACGGAGATATCGCAATAGTCGGTAATACGTCCCATTTTTCTATTTTTTTGGAAATCACGCTACAGGTCGCAATATTGATCGGATCGTCACGAAAATTTCAGGGTTAATGGGGGTCTCACAGATGAAGAAGCATATTGATTTTGGTGATGGTCGGATAATATTTAGGGGTCGGAATGGGCAAACACTTATTTGGAGAAATGTCAACATTTTATTTCAAAGCCAATATCTCTGTTCCTTTCAGAGGTATATCAAAAGCAAAATCTGGCAAGGAAAGTAGAAAATATCACCTTTACAACGGTGTAAAGCAGGTTGTCATAGGTGGTCAAATATCAAAGATATGGCAATAGCCGATAATGCATCCCATTTTCCGATTTTTTTGTAATCACGCTACAGGTCGCAATTTTGATCGGATGGTCACGAAATTTTGGGGGTTAATGGGGGTCCCACAGAGGAAGAAGCCTACTGATTTTAATGATGGTCGGATAATATTCAAGGGTCGGAATGGGCAAAAACTTATTTGGAGAAAAGGTTTACGTTTTATTTCAAAGCCAAAATCTCTGTTTCTTTAAGAGGTATATCAAAAGCAAAACCTGGCAAGGAAAGTAGAAAATATCACCTTTACAACGATGTAAAGTAGGTTGTCGTAGCTACTCAAACAACAGAGATATCGCAATAGTCGGTAATGCATCCCATTTTCCGATTTGTTTGTAATCACGCTACAGGTCGCAATTTTAATCGGATCGTCACGAATTTTTTGGGAGTTGATGCGGGTCCCGCATTGGAAGAAGCCTATTGATTTTGGTGATAGCCGGATAATATTTAGGGGTCGGAATGGGGAAAAACTCATTTGGAGACAAATTCAAAGTGTTATTCTTTGTGAATATATTGGCTTCTAGTAGGGGTATTCCAACGACAAAGCCTGTCAATGGAAGAAGAAAATATTACCTTTACATTGGTGTAAAGCAGTTGGCGAAGGTGGTCAAACAAGGGAGAACCCACAATAGTCGGTAATGCATCCAATTCTTCCATTTTTTTTTGCAATCAAGCTACAGGTCGTAATTTTGATCGGATGGTCACGAAATTTTGGTTGCTTATGGGGGTCCCAGAGACAAAGAGGCATATTATTTTTGGTGGTAGTCGGTTTATATTTCCTAAAAGAAATGTTTACCAGTGAAAAGATTATGCACAGGGGTAGTGGTGTAGGGTATCACATGGTCGGCCCCGTCCCGACTATAGCCTTTGCTCACTTGTTTTTTATAATTTCGTGGAGAGAGGATTTTTGTCAAGAGAGTAACTACAGGGCTCTCGCGGATGCGGAATGCTGTTTTACAACAAAGAGCTGTGTGTATGGTGTAATAGGAGACACAGAAGCTTTGCCCAAACACGTGTGTTTCGATCTTTGTTGTAGCAAGCGAAGAGGAAAAGAAAAAAATAATTATGTTGTTTATATTTTCAGTTGTCTAAATACAATCATTGAGTAAAGACGTGAATGTGAGTGAATAAATCAGTGTTTTGTGTTTTCTTAAAGAAATTGTGCTTTTTAGTAAATTATATGCCCAATACATTTTATAATTGGATATTTTATATTTGAATCAAAAACGTATATGGAAATATTTTATTGGACAAGGAAGACATCGCATTTAATATTGGTAATTACATCAATACATTTTACATATACATACATACATACATACATACATACATACATACATACATACATACATACATACATACATACATACATACATACATACATACATACATACATACATACATACATACATAAATACATACATAGATACATACACATGTATGTTTGAAATATGGATGTACCTATTTATTACATTATATAATCATTTAATTCCAGATGCCGATTTCCCGCTAATCATTTCAACTTTGAGGAAAATATGTTTTATTTCACAACTAAGGAGAAGCGTTCATGGATATTTCTATATATTTATTCCTTTTTTAAAGTTTAACCTTTTATATTATTTCATTCCGTTTTTCTTTTATTAAAGTCTGTTATGTATTTCTTTGGATTTTTTATGAAACTATGTGTCTGTTGTTGCTTATTTCCATGCGTTTCAATAAACCACCATCATTATTTATAAATGTGTGTATATGTTAGACATAGCCACTGAGCACTGAGCGCTTATTGAGAGCAAGTGAGCATACATTTCAATGTGTTTAATCAGCATCCGACAAAAAGGGGCACACGTGCTCTTAATGGGAATAACAACAGAACAACCACCACTCAGTCTTCGTTCAGAAGTCAATGAAGAAGGTTCTGTTGTCGCTTGTTTCAATGATTTTTAATTTTAACACTGCATTAACGCACACGCTGTTTGTGGAGAGAGCGAAAGAGAGTCGTAAGCGGGAGACCGCAAACAATGCGTTTGTATTAGTGCCGATACCTTTGTTTAACAATTAAATTTACGCTCACTTGCTCACAGTAAGCGTCCACTGGTGCATGTGTTTGTTTTTGGGTTTGTATTTGTTTGCACCCAAACATATAATTTGTTTGCACCCAAACATATAATTTGTTTGCACCAAAACATTTATTTGTTTGCAAGACCCAAACATATGTTAAATTTGGGACTGATTGCAAAAAAATATATGGTTGGGACATATGTTAAAGAGGCCTTTTTTTTTCCTCCGTATACAAATCACAACTACTTCGACTTAACATGGCATATTACCCCTGTAAATTGACAAAAATAATACTGGATATTAAAAATTTGATGTGTTTAGAGAATATTTATTTCATTTACAATCAAATTTGTCGCCATCAATTTTACGATTTTTGTCCACGGGCGGAACCACTGTGAAACTCTGGCTTCATGTCGTTGTATTGGAACTGAGAAAGAATTGAGGCATATTCTGCATAAATTTGTAAATAATTGTATTAGAGTTCCAAATGTTGCCAATAGAAAGCATACATTAAGCTTATATAAAATTAGGCTTATGTAGAGTTATGTGTAGTGCAATGACTACAGTATGTATCAATATTTTCACCCCCATTGGGTCCATGTATATTAGACATTACAATAAACAAAAAAATTATAATTTTCATCATCATCGGCTTCAATTTACACTTCAATAATACCGAGAGAAAATGTAAATTTCATTGAAATAAAAATTCTGCGCTAACCTTGATCTACATACATAGTTTTTATCGCTGAGTGTGAACATTTTCATATGAATGAAAAATTTCCCTCCATTACAACAACAACAACAAAACCGTCATAGATATTTCTATATATTGCTGCAACATTGTTCACATCTCATCAATGAGGAACTTAAACACATACTTACAATTGATATACAATAAGCTAATAAGGGAAAGTGGCATTTTGGAACATGTTACTAATTAATAATAGCAATCATTAATAATATCTTTTTAGCGGATTATGAAGATGTATTTGCAGTATATCCAATGGAGATGACAATAAAAATTCACAGGATTTACTAAATATAATATAATACAATATATAATATAGGTTCGAGATGAAAGAAAATGAGAGATCTTCGTTGTATTTCAAAACAGAAAATGCCATGAAAAAATATGATTTAGAAATAATGATCAAGAGTGATACCTAACTAGACAGCGGAATCCTATGCAAATGCATATATCCTTAGAATGGTCGTAGAGAAAATCTGATTAGACAGAAACTCGTTTTATCACAAAATAAAACGAAACGATCGTGCCATAGCGGTTGATGTGTGTGTAGGACTTCGCTAGATATCAATTTTCCAATGTAATCTCCTTAGGTCATATACCTCGATTAATTAAATTAATTAAAAACCTCACAAATAATGGCCTTCGCCCTAAAAAGGCAAAACATTAAAATAAAAATTCAGCTGAGCCCGGCTGGGATTCGAACAGACAATGTTGCTGGCGTCTTAGCGTTCTGAACCACAATTCACTTAAAATCTTTCGATGTAAAAGACACACTACAGTCTACGATGGACAAAAGCTATCGGCTGTAATATGATGTAATATTGAAAATTTGATTTCTAGAATAGAAGGGGGACAAATGAGTCGTCTTTGGAAATAAAAAGCTTCAATTTGAAATTCACAAATGCAAATTTACAATCTTGGACGTATAAATGGGAGCTCCATATGGAGAAAATTGTCTAGCAACAACAACATCTAATATGCCTGAGGATGTTACCCTAACCAGTTAACAAAACTATCGTCGCATAGCGGTTGATGTGTGTAGGACTTCGCTAGATATCAATTTTTTAATGTAATCTCCCTAGGTCAATAAAGCTCGATTAATTTAATTAATTAAAAACCTCACAAATAATGGCATTCGCCCTAAAAAGGCAAAACTTAAAAATAAAACGAATTAGGCCCAGAAATTTTTGCAGTTTTTGCATATCGCGCATATTTTTACATATTTGAAATATATACAAGTATTTGTGGTCTAAATATTACATCGAAATCGCTGAAATTTGGTATTAAGTCTTCGTTGGGGGTATGAAACTTTACAACTGAAAAATTTTCCACATGGGTCCACGTCTTCATGTAGCCCCCAAAGAACAATACCTCCAGATTTCTGGTATTTTGTGGCCTTAATATCCCTCCGTAATGGCTGAAATTTGGTATTAAGCCTTCCTTGAAGGTATAAAACTTTCCACCTGAAATTTGTCGGTACAAGTCCACGTCTTCATATAGCCCCCATAGAACGGTACCTCCGGATGTCTGGTATTTTGAAGGTTGTTGCCTCAATATCCCTCCGAAATGGTTGAAATTGGGTATTAAGTCTTCCTTGGGGGTATTAAACTTTCCACCTGAAATTTCTCGGTATAGGTCCACGTCTTCACATAGGACGGTACCTCCGGATTTCTGGTATTTTGAAGGTTGTGGCCTCAATATCACTCCGACATGGCTGAAATTTGGTACTAAGTCTTCCTTGGGGGGATAAAACTTGCCACCTGAAATTTGTCGGTACAGGTCCACGTCTTCATATAGTCCCCATAGAACGGTACCTCCGGATTTCTGGTATTTTCAAGGTTGTGGCCTCAATATCCCTCCGAAATGGCTGAAATGTTGTACTTAGTCTTCGTTGGGGGTATAAAACTTTCCACCTGAACATTTTCTGTATAGGTCCACGGCTTCATATAGCCCCCATAGAACAGTACCTCCGGATTTTTGGTATTTTGAAGGTTGTGGCCTCAATATCCCTTCGAAATGGCTGAAATTTTGTACTTAGTCTTTGTTGGGGGTATAAAACTTTCCACCTGAAATTTCTCGGTATAGTCCCCTTCTACATATAGCCCCCATAGAACGGTACCTACGAATTTCTGGTATTTTAAAGATAGTGGCCTCAATATCCCTCCTAAATGACTGAAATTTGGTTTTAAGTCTTCCTAGGCGGTATACAACTTTCCACCTGAAACTTGTCGGTATAGGTCCATGTCTTCATATCGACACCTCCAAATAATAGTATGCTAAGTCTAAAAAGTGAGTTTTGCAGGAGAAGCTCTCAAAGTGTGGACATTTTTTTGAACTTCACTACTATGCTAAGTCAATATTTGTTTATAACTTCTGTTCGGATTGACCGATCATTACCAAAATTTGACAGAATTTAAGTTAAAGGACGTTTGACACCTCCAAATAATAGTTTGCTTATTCTGAATAGTGAGTTTTGCAGGACAAGCTCTAAAAGTTTGGAAATTTCTTTGACCTTCAGTACAATGCTAAGTAAATATTTGTTAATAACTTCTGTTCGGATTGTCCGATTATTACCAAAATTTGACAGAATTTAAATCATATATAAAAAGCGAAAGCTTCTAAAGATTTTAAATATTATAGCTAAAAATTTCTTTTGTTCAGAGACTAATAATGAAATTTCATTTGGATCATTTCTTCTTTTGACACAATCCCCAAAAAGTGAAGTATTTTAGGAGATTTTGACTCAGTATGGAATAAATTTTAATTAAGAGTCTAAAAGTTTAACTAATAATTTCTATCTATAATATCTAATTTTGTAACGTCATTTTCTTAACAAAGTATTTTACTTAGATATCTAGTTGTTTTTGGGACTTACAGTGAAATTTTGTGTAGAATATTTCTTCTTTTAACACCTTCCGTCTAAAACTAAATTTAATGTTACTTTCATGCATCAACTCGAAAAAAGAACAAAACAAATTTATTAAAAAAAAATATTTGGGTATTTTGTTGGCAAATTTTATGTATATATTTTCTTGATATATATTGTAAATACATATTTCATTTATTAGGCGACTTATATTGAAATTTGATGGAGAATATTTTTGTCTTTGACGTCTTCTATCTAGAATGAAGTTTTGTGGGACAAAACATAATAAACTCAGATAAAGTACAACATTAACACTAAAACGTGATTTTACTTTTGGCAGATTCCTGGCGTTTAGGTACGATTTAGAGTTTTCGTGTATTCGGGGTTCTATAGTAAAATTTTATGACAAATAATTTTGTAGAATATATTGATCTGATACGATTACATTTTAAAGGAGTTTTTAAACGTTATTTAAAAAAGGAACCAAAAAGACCCCTTTAGTGACTCACATGAGGGTTAATTTTTTTCATAAAAAAATACCCCGCATTGTTGTCAGCAATATTGCCAAAGACACTTTATACCTATAATGCAAGGATTCCAAGGAATCTGATGTCGAATATTTCAAAACCTGTAGAAATGGGCGGAACTTACTACCCCTATTTAGGTTACTTCGCGACGTAAACTTTCAAAAGGCCGATACACGTATTTTCTTTTTTTCGGTCTTCTTTCATAATCTGTGCGGGGTGCCTTGTAATTTTAAGAAAAGTTCAATTTTGTTGTACAGTGTAACATACGTCAAATTGTTCTTAAACTGTATCACTTCGAAATAAGAGCATTTTCTTGGCATAAGCTCCTTTATAAGGGTTTATTTGACGTTTATGCTATGGAATTGGTAATTTAAACGCGTGCAAAGTAAATCAGCTGATTAACAGTTGTAGCTGTAACACTACGTCTAACCACAGTTAATATCAACATTACGCCCAAAGGAATGACTTGATTTCGATTTCTTGTCTAGTTTGTGGTACTAGAGGGATTTCAATTAATGTTTTGTTATTAATATATTCCTAATACAGCATCACTTCCATACAATTTTGGAGACAATGGTACCAAGAAGCAAACCCTCACAATTTTGGAGACAATGGTACCAAGAAGCAAACAACAAACAAAACAAAAAAAAACAGCAACCACTAAAGACGAGCAATCTAACACGAGAAGTGGATACAAATGAGAAAAAAAATCTGAAACTATAAAAACGCTTTCGTCACTTGATATCAACGGAGCAAACTGAAATAACGCCGCCGCCGACGCCAACGAACAAAACAATAGATAATCTTTGACGACGAAGACGCCAAAAAAAACGCTCGTTCGTTCACACACACATACTCAAGTATCTAATCATGATTTTTTTGCCACGAAAAATGTAAATTTTGTTGAATATGTATGTAGGTATGAATTTTTTTTCAAACACGTTTTACAGCAAAGCGCAAATGAATTGTTTGTTTGCTCTTCCCCTTCAAATCTAAGTTTGAAAAAAAACAACAACATAAACGAAGAAGACGACTAGAAAAAAATTAACTACTCATTTGAAGAGCTATTTTAAACAATAAATTATTTGTACAAAAGAATTTCAAGAGATTCATTTCGTTTCGCTATTTGTTTGGCTATTTGTTGTTGTTGTTGGGGTGGCATTTTTAGTGTGAGTTTGTTCTTTTCTTAATATTATGTTTTTTTGTTTTGTTTTTCATTCGCTGTTGATCGTTTCATAGCCATTTGGCTTTTTATAGAATCCGTATCCGGGCAATCGCGTTATGAGTAATAATCAAATATCACAGTTTTTTTTTTTGCTATTGAAAGTTGCATTAATTAAGAATGAAACAATAATAAAAATAACATTAACTGACTGACTAGTTTTCTGGGCAATTTTTTTTTTTTTTTTTGCCAATTCATGGCGATTTCCTTTAGATATGGTTTTTAAACGCGACACACGTTTTTAACGTTTATCATTTTTTTAGAGGTATTATTGATTGGAATTCACAATCTTTTTTATTTTTTGCTTGTTTTCATCTTAAGTTGACACTGAGAGTTAAGTAGCTCATCTGTCGTCATTGATGATGCTGTTAGCTATGTATGTTCCTTCCCCCTAAAAAATCGTGACACGTTATCATGCTGTATTATTTGGAATGTAAGCCCACGGCCAGCCTCGAATGAAAATATTTCAGTCACAATAAATTAAAAACTATTTTCTTTATTTTTTTCTTCATAATAAAATAATAAATCTGCTTACGGAAACATGTTGTCAGAACAGTTTACATTTTTTTCGAGTACTGGAAGAAAACACTAGGTTACAAAGTGAGTAACAATCTATATCACTATATAAACAAATTTTCTTAATTTTTTTATTTGTATGTGTTTTTTGTAGACTCAAAAACCTCTTAAATTTCTGCAGGTGAAAAACGTGAATTATTTATGTAAGACTGACTATTTTCCAAAGGCATACAAAAAGCGGGAATCCTAAAGGCAATCTTCGATTGACAACTATTTTGCTGAGTACTAGATGAATTTTGAAATTAGTGCAATAACGTCTAGCTATAGTACAGTGCCCGGCATAATAATTTTGACAAAATCTACATTGATCTTAAAAGGCATATAATTATTGTCAGTATTCATAAAACGGGATATTAACAGCTTAGGGGTTTTCTTTGACCTCTCAGCAAAATAAAAATTAATGGATCAACGAAATTCCAGATTAATTTCTGTTTAGGTACGCGAATATTTAAATAGGGAGGCAAACGCAAAACGGCATAAGTATTTTGAAACGTCATAGTTATGTTAATTTTAGTACCTTATCGTACCTTTTGATACCAAAATCAATCAAATCAACTAAATAGAGCAGAATTACAAATATAATCTTATTTATGCACACAACTCCTCATCTTCTGAGCAATTTAGATATCAAAACAAGTTATCTGGACATAAGAACAAATATTAATTTGAAGTCATATTTTGATATTCCAGTCGGTTGATAACACATAGATAAAGCAAGTAAAAAGTCGTTAAGTTCGCCCGGGCCGAACTTTTTATACTCTCCACCATAAAATAGTCTTAATTAAAATGGAATAATTAGGGTCCTTTCACAATTTTAGGTGGAAAAACTTTCGACAATGGATAAATTCCTACTGCCTCCCACTATTGCTTAAATTACACTGTGAACACAAATGTTGGGGCAGAGATAATTCCTTTTGGAAATGAAAGCCCTTGGTGCGTGTACATTGAAAACCCCGAAGGACAAATGCGCCGTGAGTCGAACTTCCGCGTTATGGCGTGATGAAGTTTTTGCAAGAGACCCTGTAAGCCATCATGAATTAGCATTATATCTTTGTTTGTTGTTTTTGTAGAGCACTTAAGCAACAGTGAACAAATATATAACGCTAATTCCTGATGGCCCACAGGGTCTCTATCAAAAATTTTATCACGCCATAACGCGGAAGTTTGACTCACGGCGTATCTGTCCTTCGGGGTTCATAATATACTCACCAAGGCCTTTCTCCCCCTAGAGGAATTTTCCGTGCCCCAGACTTTCACGTCCATTTTGTTGCACAGTGTTATCTAATCTAACAAAATGTGTTCAGCTAGGTGAAAGGTACCACCAACGGGGCTATATCAAAGGGTCAACCTATCTTTAATTTTTTTGGCGGAAAAGTTTTATAGCTGCAGGGAACTTCAAGAGTCAAATTGAGGGTAGTTTCATCAAAACAATGTAGACCCTCAAAAATGGACCCATATTGACAAATTTTAGTGAAGAAATTTCGTGACCACTGAAAATTCCCGAAAATCAGGAGGTACAGTTATATGGGGGGATATACCAAAACATGGACCTATACTGACGATTACTTTTGAATAGAAAAAATTGTATCTAAAATTCTCAAAATACCGATCATTACAGCTAGTTCGGTTAAAAATTGCAGCTAAAATTCTCAAAATACCGAAAATCAGGAGGTACCGATATATGGGGGCTATACCAAAACATGGACCTATATTGACGATGTTTCGTTGGAGATGTTTTATGACCACTGAGAACTTCAAATTTCAAATTACAGGTATTTCGGTTAAAAATTGTAGCTAAAATTCTCAAAATACCGAAAATCGGGAGGTACCGATATATGGGGGCTATACCAAAACATGGACCTATGTAGACGATGTTTCGTGGAGATGTTTCATGACCACTGAGAACCTCGAATGTCAAATTGCAGATAGTTCGGTTCAAAATTGTGGCTAAAATTCTCAAAATAACGAAAATCGGGAGGTACGGTTATAAGGGGGCCATACCAAAACATTGACCTATGTTGACGATGTTTGGTGGAGATATTTCATGACCATTGATAACCTCAAATGTCAAATTGCTGATAGTTCGGTTACAAATTGTGGCAAAAATTCTCAAAATAACGAAAATCGGGAGGTACCGTTATATGGGGGCTATACCAAAACATGGACCTATGTTGACGATGTTTGGTGGAGATATTTCATGACCACTGGGAACCTCAAATGTCAAATTACAGCTAGTTCGGTTAAAATTTGTAACTAAAATGCTCAAAATACCGAAAATCGGGAGGTACGGTTATAAGGGGGCCATACCAAAACATTGACCTATGTTGACGATGTTTGGTGGAGATATTTCATGACCATTGATAACCTCAAATGTCAAATTGCTGATAGTTCGGTTACAAATTGTGGCAAAAATTCTCAAAATAACGAAAATCGGGAGGTACCGTTATATGGGGGCTATACCAAAACATGGACCTATGTTGACGATGTTTGGTGGAGATATTTCATGACCACTGGGAACCTCAAACGACAAATTACAGCTAGTTCGGTTAAAAATTGTGGCTAAAATTCTCAAAATACCGAAAACCGGGAGGTACCGTTATATGGGGACTATACCAAACCATGGACCTATGCCCATATCCTTTGGGTTATAAGTTTGTTGATCACTAGGAACCCCAACTGCCGAATTATAGCTAATTCGGTCTGCAAATGTGGCGAAGAACGTCAAAATACCTGAAATCCGGAGGTACCGTTATATGGGGGCTATATCAAATAGTGGACCGATATAACCCATCTTCGAACTTGACCTGCCTATGGAAAAAAGACCCTCGGGTGCAAAATTTCAGCACTCTATCTCAATTACTGCGGATGTTAGAGTGATTACAACAGACGGACGGACATGGCTAGATCGTCTTAGAATTTTATCCTGATCAAGAATATATATACTTTATAGGGTCGCAAATGATTAGTTCGATGTGTTACAAACGGAATGACAGACTTAATATACCCTCCATACTATGGTGGAGCGTATAAAAATGGAAAAATGGGATGTATTATCGACTATTGCGATATCTCCGTTATTTGGCCTCCTACGCCAACCTACATTCCATCATTGTAAAGATGCGATTTTCTACTTTCATAGGCATACTTTGCTTTTGGAGGGTCCCCAACCAAAGCTGTGATATTCGTCATTATTATTAATATCGCAAAAATGAAAAGTTGGGTTCTATTAGGGACTATTGTGATATCTTCGTTGTTTGACCACCTACGACAACCTACGTTACATCGTTGTAAAGGTAATATTTTCTACTTTCATTAGCAGGTATATGATATACCCCTTATAGAAGCGAAGATATACGATTTGAAATAAAAAGTTGACTTTTTCTCCAAAATTCACTTCAACAAAAAATTTATCTTCACCCTAATTTTGGACCACGCTAAAAAGTGGAGATTTGCCCCGCACTAGGAACCAAAAATACATTATGGCAAGCAATTCTGCAGACAAATGTGGTTAAATCTTTTAAAGTACCAAGAAAAGGATGGTAACGCTATATAAAGACTGTGGTCAAAAGTGGGCCGGCATGACATTTTTTTATAAGATGGTGTTCTTAGTTTATTATAAGAACATATTCGGTTACAATATTCGGTTGACATCTACCAAAATAAATCCATATAAAAATCATATAGGGAGTATACCAAATAATGGACCAATACTGACACATTTTTGCGGGGAGGTTCACTATGCAATAGGAACCCTTGGTACCGCATTACAGCAAATTCGGTTAAAAAATGTGTTGGTAACAGTAAAATACTTCAAAACAGAAAGCTTCATTGCATGGCAACCACGCGAAATTTTGGACCTAGGACCCCAATAGTTTGCTTTGTATTGTACAACATTGACGTCTCATCTAGCAAAACAGTTGTACGAATTTAAAAAAATATTGAACACTTTCTAAAATTTCAAAAGCCCTCAATTAAACCAATCTTACCACACCCACAATGCAAAACTTTTATCGACTTAAAACAAAAGTTGTTTAACATAGATTCTATTTTATAAATTGATGTTTTATTCCGATCAAAAATATACATGTATGTATAATTAACACAATTGAATAAATAATTATATGCAGCCCAGTGTTTTTAAGCATACAACAACAAAAGCAAAAACAACAACAAACTATACTTGACAGGTAGCACCATACGGATTTCAAAATAAAAATCAGCACCCATCCTATCAAATGTCAGATTAGTGTCGTAAATCTAAAGGTTATTGGTCAAATTGAGTTAAGATATGTTAAAGAAAAAAACGTTAATAATGAGATGTACCAATACTATTACGCACACAGATAAACATAAACCAAATGTCATCTAGCCATGATTAATCAGAAAAATATGTTAGTAAAAAAATCGTACGAAATTATGTTAGAATATCCTCAATAATCTTCATTAAAAACACCATGTTTTAAGCAATCTTTTTGGGTGTTTCTTTTTTTGACATTTCTGTGTCTTGTCAAGAATATTAAAATGCCAATTTTGACAAATGTTAATCGTTTCGGTAGGTTTTACAAATGTTATTCGTTTCGGTAGCCAAAACCAAAACTTAACCTTATACGGGTATGAGTATTACTCATCACAAATGTAAGGCTTTTCCATGAATGGTAGGTGAGTGACGCATAATGGCGTTAAGAATGTCGTTGTGATTAATGAAATAAATTTCCAAAAAATATTTTGTGTTTGACCAAGTGATTTCAGAGGGATGAGTGCGAAGTGATGCTGATTTTTTGAGTTGAATAAATTTAATTTCACCAATCAGTCTTACTTTGAAAAATAATTAAAAATACTTGGGTTTCGAGAAGTAACACCATGCTTTGAATAAAAATTTACTATAAAGCACACACACACAAATAGTAAAAAAACTAATACCTAAGCGTAAATTTTTCGAGATATACATACATAATGAAAAAAGAATATGCCGAGAAAATTACCAAGCTTATTATTAAAGTACTGCTTCTTTCTCCAGCAAGGGTGAAAAGGGATCTGGTAATGATGAGGATCTAGACAAATCATGTTTATAAGATTGTAGGCAAATAATACATAGACTGAAAAATAATAAGCCGACCGCAAATAGCTGATATGGAATATGACTCAGTTGATTAGTTCACATTACTTATAGCAACGCAAAACCTAAAAAACTTGATTTACATAAGAATAGGTATAAAAATGTATTGGAATCGTAAATCCTAAGGACAACTAGATGGACCAAACAATGCTTGAACTAAGTTCAATTAGTTGATCCACTGAAAAGAGCAACTAAACAACGTCAATGACGAATGTTGAGAAATTATTTTTTAGTCAAAAAATTAAATAACACTGTGTGCAATTTTTTGAGTCATGTTTTATTAACCATATTCTGACTCCACAGTGTGATAGAACACCAAAAATGAGAAGACACGTGTCTCGCCGTTTTTCCCTATCTCATCAACTTTCGCGGTTATAGGCCTCCAAAAGTTTGAGGCTTTGATGTAAAAAGGGTCATTTAGTCAGAACTATATCTTCCAAACCGTTAGGAAATTTGAATTTATCTCAGAGGCAAAGTTGTAGCTCTTGTCTTAAAGAACAAAAATTGTGAACACATATAACCCGTCAAACTTCATCTGCAAGGTCAAAATCGCCATGGTCAAATTTCTTTTAAAATTTTTCTCAAGTTTTGTTATACAGCTTTCAAACCGATCAAATTTGAAGCAAACAACCGACAACAAAAATGTAGCTCAGATCTCAACAAACATCTTTCTAGAATATACGAACTCTGTAGCAACGAATCTTAATGGTCAAAATAGCAAAACAATTGGGATTTTTATCCTCTTTTCTAGGATTCTGCTCCATAGATATTGAACGGTTCAAAATTCTAGAAAACAATCAATAGCAAAAGTTTCAATAAACAAATTTCTGGAATATGCGATTTGTCTATGAACGGTTCTTAATGGTAAAAATAGCAAAAATCTATTGAAAATATCCAAAGATGGTCCAAAGATACCCAACCGCCCAAAAATTAAGGATACAGTCAAATACAAAAATGTACCTTAGATTTCAACAAACAAGTTTCTAGAACAAATGAAGATTCTAGGAACGATTCTTCAAGCTCAAAATTCGATTATTTTAGATCATTCTTTCCGGTTCAGGTCCGTAAATAACAACCTTTCAAATTTCCTTGAGTTTTTAACAGTTTGTTATTTCCAAACTTGAGTAGGGGGAATGTTAAAAAAATTTAATTGTTCGTGAATTTCAGCCCTAAGAATCATTCCTAGAATATTCATATGTTCTAAAAAATTGTTTATTGAAATCTTAGGTACATTTTTGTGGTTGACGGTATCCTTAATTTTTGGGCGGTTGCGTATCTTTGGACCAGAGTCGGAGTAAAAAAATATAAATATTGGATATTTTCAAAAGATTTTTGCTATTTTTACCATTAAGAAGCGTCCATAGACAAATCGCATATTCCAGAAAGTTGTTTATTGAAGCGTTTGCTATACTATTGTGGTTGATTGTTTTCTTGAATTTTGAACGGTTTAATATCTATGGAGCAGAATCCTAGTAAAGAGGATAAAAATCCCAATTGTTTTTCTATTTTTACCATTAAGATTCGTTTCTACAGAGTTCGTATATTCTATTCTAGAAAGATGTTTATTGAGATCTGAGGTACAGTTTTGTAGTTGGTTGTTTGATTCAAATTTGATCGGTTTAAAAGCTGTATGACAAAACTTGAGAACAATTTTAAAAGAAATTTTACCATGGCGATTTTGACCTTGCAGATGAAGTTTGACGGGTTATATGTGTTGACAATTTTTGTTCTTTAAGACAAGAGCTACAACTTTGCCTCCGAGATAAACTCAAATTTCCTAACGGTTTGGAAGATATAGTCCTGACTAAATGACCCTTTCTACATCAAAGCCTCAAACCTTTGGAGGCCTATAACCGCGAAAGTTGATGAGATAGGGAAAAACGGCGAGACACGTGTCTTCTCATTTTTGGTATTGTATCACACTGCGGTGTCAGAATATGGTTAATAATTTTCGTGTTGCACAGTGTAATGAACGAACTTCTAAAACGAGAAACGGATGTACGATTAAATGAACTAAAAACATCACCTTAGGTTCTGACCAGAGCGGTACGATTGGGTAGAAAAATACTGAAACCGCAAATGAACTAAGAGACGAACAGGGTTTTATTATTATTATTATTTAGAAACATTGTGGCGTTTTTGAATTGTTTTCGCAGACACTTTCGTCGGAGTTGTGTGAGGTTGCCAAGGAAAACTTCTCATTGAACTTTTTTCTTTGCTTACCTTTATACTTCGAGCTGGCGATTGATGTTTGGGTATAACAAGTTTTTTGTTGCAGAAGTTATTGAAAAATAACTTCGGTGGATAATATCCACAAACAAAAAACAAGGGAACTGATGAGATTCTGTGGCGATAATCGAAACTATAGTATTCCCTGCCTTACCCCTTGGCGAACAATGCCAAATCTTTTCCACTAATAAACTAGTTGTTTTAAAATATTAAAACAACAACAATGGGATTAAGTCAGACTATTTTGAAAATACATTATTATTATCAATTTTTTTTTTTTTTTTTTTTTTTTTTTTGGCTAAGAGCACTATCTATAATAATTTTTGACTTTGACATTAAAACCTCATTTTCTTAAGGGTGTAAAAGCAAGATATTAATCAAAAGCGGCTCATGGACCTGATCTCTCCCACAGATCATTTGGTTGCTAAGAAAACTGCTACATCCGCTCGCTACATACCAGCTGTTCGAAAACCCAGAAGCAAAGTTAACGTAACCAGCAGACGAGCGTGATGAACTTTGTGGCACCAACTTTGAACTATGTAAGTTGTGGGTCATAGAACAACTACTTATTTCTGATTATATGACATTGACATAAAATAATGGATTAGTAATTTGATTTGTAAGTAGTTACTATATAAACCCGTTATTTAATAATGGGATTTTTTGCTGGGGATAAACAAAAACAGCATCAGAGATCAAATTGCTCCCACAGTCCCTCTGTTAGATTAGAGAACTTTTCAGTACATCATCGTTGCTGTAGCACTCATTTTACAACTGCCGATCGAAACCCCAACATAAGAACCAAAATCGTCCAAAATGATAATAAGTTTGAAGAGGCAGAACATCTATGGTAATGTTTATGCATGTGGATAAAACCGGAGAGGAGTATCTAACATGTTACCCCAAGCTATCGCTAACCACGCACATTGTTCCTGAAACCCGACATGTTCTTAGGCTGGACCCCTTACTGAAGCCTGACAATTATGTCAGCGAAGACTCTTGAGTTACTACTATTGCCCATGGCGAGCAGTATCACTTGAGATGACCGAACTTAAAAACAGGCTGTGCGACCGAATAGTCGATATGGCTTTCGTCAAGTAGGGATTGCTGGTGTTGCTGAGATTACGAAGCTCTTCACATGGACGATGCTGACGATGCTGCACATGTTTGCGTGTTATCGACAAGAACATCCCAACCACAATTCACCCACGTCAGGAATAATCTACACCATTTTCGGTAGTAAGTCCAAGCATTTTTAATGTAATTCGAGGATTCCATTTGTAATTCCAACCATTTTAATTATAATTCGAAACATTTCAGCAGTAATTTGAGAATTTTATTTGTAAGTCGAAATATTTAAATTGTAATTCGAGAATTCCATTTGCAATTCGAATTATCCTATTTCAAATTTGAATCATTTCATTTTTAATTCGAATTATTCCATTTTAAATTCAAAACAAAAATATTACCTAATGTTTGGTTGCAATTTTTTATATATGGTTTTCGAATTACAAATAGAAGGATTCCTAATTATATGTAAAATTTATGATTGAAATGCTTCGAATTACAAATGAAATGCTACGATTTTTATACCCTCCACCATATGGAGGGTATAATTAAATTTGCCATTCCGTTTGTAACACATCGAAATACTCGTCGGAGACCCTATAAAGTATATATGTATATTATTGATCAGCATAAAATTCCATGTCGATTTAACCATGTCCGTCTGTCCGTCCGAACGTCCGTCCGTCTATGTCGGTTGAAATCAAGATACAGCTCGCAATTTTAAAGATAGAGAGTCAATATTTGGTTGGTATTGAAAATGGGATATATCGGTCCACGTTTTGATATAGCCCCCATAGAACGGTACCTCCCGATTTTCGGAAATTTTAAGGTTTTAGCTTCATTATCCTAGCAAAATGGCTCAAATTTGGTACGTAGTCTTCTTTATGGGTATAAAACTTTCCCCCAGAACTTTGTCTGTATCGGTCCATGCCTTCATATAGCCCCCATAGAATGGTACCTCCCGATTTTCGGTATTTCGAACGTTGTGGCCTCAATATTCCACCGAAATAATTCGAATTAATGGTGTACACTATTTTCAAAAGTAATTCGAATCATTATAATTGTAATGCGAGAATTCCATTTGTAATTCAAAGCATTTCAATTATAATTCAAAAATTCCATTTGTAATTTGAAACACTTCAACAGTAATTCGAGAATTTCATTTGTAATTCGAAGCATTTCAATTTTGATTCAAAATTTCAAATTGTAATTCGAATTATTCCAATTGAAATTCGAACTATTTAATTTATAATTCGAATTTGTCCGTTTGTAATACGAATTATTTAATTTGAAATTCGAATTATTCCATTTGTAATTTGAATAATTCGAAGCATTCCAACCGACAATAATTCGAATTGTTTAACTTGTAATTTGAATTTGTCCCTTTGTAATTCGAATTATTTAATTTGAAATTCGAATTATTTAATTTGTAATTCGAATTATTATTCGAAGCATTCCAACCAACTATACCTTCCGATAACTCCCTCACAAAAAATTCATTTTTATCTTGGGTGCAGTATAAGGGCTACTCGAGGATAGTTCATTAATTTTTATCGAAGCTAGCCTCTTGATCTTGGTAAATCGACTATCGATTAATCGAGTTTTTGCAGTCAAAACGCTAACAATCATAGTCAACTTTTGGCTGGAAGGAAAATCGCATAATCAATTATCTTGTGTTCTATTTTCGAGTTTGCCCATAGATTGTTGACTTGGCGGTTTTACAGTTTCAAAAGAAAACTCGAAAATCGACGAATAGTCGATTTTCTGTGGTTATGAAAAAGTCGAGTTTTAAGACAATTGAAATAATCGCCAAACCGAAAAATTGCATTTTTCATTTTATACCAAAATCGAAAATACGAAAAATCGGTTATTGCTTTCCATTACCTATCCCATTACCACCCGCTTTTAGAAATTTTCAAGGTTTTAGGCTCATCATCACAACAAAATGGCTGATATTTCGTATTTACTATTCTTTGGCAAACTGGTAAAGTTTTTTATCGATTGGACCATAAATGCGGCCTATAGAGCAGGGTCGCCCATCTGTATACTGCGGGCGCCCACTGAGTTCTTTTGCTTTTGCCATTCTCCCTCATTCACAATGTACGTGAGCAAAAAACGACTGATAAACATCATGGGGTTGTTGTTTTTTCACCTATACATATACATTTGCTCCAGTTTGATGGTATTCTGTTGGGCGACGCTGCTATAGAGTATTTTCGTGAAAATTCACCTTTGGAGGAGTATTTTAAATTTCGGCCTTATCCTTTCTTTCCTGTTTTCTATGTTTCAGTCTATTTTACGTATTTTAAGGGTTGTACAATAGGACGGCCCAGTCTAGTTAAAACATTTGATTTCTAATTAATTTTATTAATTGAGCTATCATGACATAGGACGTTGTATTGAACAATGATATCCTACGAAGACCAACACATCCAACCAAATGCTACGATCGTTTCTCTGGTGGTTATTCAGCTCGCCAGACATATTAGTTATGAGTGGTTAAACAAACATCGATAACATCTATCTATAGGAAAATTATTGTATATTTGTCGATGTGAAGTATTTTAAGCGTTTTTCCTATTACATCAATCTACTGTCTGTCTTCTAGAATCATTCTCAATACATTCACAAACACAACCGGAAGATTGGTACTGACTTAAGGGGTTATCCATATTTGTGCATAAAAGCTCATTTTCATTATTTTTTTTTTTTTTTTTGTAAATACCAATATTTTTAAGTAGTTCTTTCTTTCATCTGAAAGAACACTTCTTATACTAATTTTGGAATATACTCTATACTACCTGTACTTCGAAATAAGCCAATAATTTTTTTCGTCAATTTTTTTGGAAGTGGTAAGTAGAGGTAACCCCTTAAAACGATAAGATGTAAGAATTCCCACCGAGGTTTTCGTCCGAAATTATGATAACTTTTGTTCAGAATTTAGTCAGATTTCAGTACTCAACATAATATACGTTTTAATTATTTCCAACACTAAGCAAATACACAAACTATTCACATTGTTTAAACAATTTTGAAGGGCAATTTAGCACACTTTGATGAGGTCTTTTCAAAAAATAAACTCAATTTAAATTAGAATTGCAAAACAATGAAAGGCAAAACGATTTGTCTAAAAGACTTAACAAATTTATTTAAAATCCAATTCTGGCACAAAATATTGGCCAAATTGTTTTATTAGTATGCATTTTATGTTATTAATTCTTCTAAGTTGTTTTGTTATTATTATTGTCAATATTCCTAATTGTACGATCGTTTTAGAAAGTTGTCAAACAGATGATTAGCAAAATACCCAGCAAATCAGCTGTTAATTAGACAGTGATGATGAGATGTTTTAAAGAACAATCTCACAGTGAGAGAAATTCTCTCTTGCAAACCTTTGAAAGTGAAAGAAAATATTGAATCTTCCTTCCTTTGTTTTTAAATTAAATTTTATTGGTATTTTCTGTTTTGTTTTGTCCAGTTATTTTGGCAAATGATTTCTTTGTAAATGGATTTTTATTTTCTTTTTTTTTTGTTTTATTTTTGTAAATTTTTGTTTTGTATATTATTGAGGGCATTCACTACAGGCATTTTAAAACGTGATCAATAAATTATGGAAATTCACAAAACTGATGATGATCATTTACACAAGCACCAAAAACAAAATTCACTCTCTCACTTTAACTGAAAAATAACAAACAAACAAAAAATGTGTATTTTTTCAGGCCTCATTTTATGTGGGACAATTTTTTTTTTTGTTACACAGCATTGCATGCAAATTACCACGGCAGATTTTTTTTTTTATTCCATGATTATGACTGACACCCACATAACAGCCGATAACTTTATTTAGCTTTTGGCAGAAGCTGGAGTGCCATCAAACACTTGTTGATCTTTCAATATTTTTGTTTTTTGCTTTATTTGTGATTTTATGTATTTTTTAGACACTTTGTTTCTGTGTTTTATTTTCTTTTACACTTCTTTTGGGTGATATTTTTAGATTTTTTTTCTATTTCTTATTCATCAACTTTGTGGTGTTTGCAATTCCATTGTTATGATGAGATGCTGAGATTTTTATTTTTTCCGTTTTATGTTTCTTTTGTCTGCTGCACCAAATTAAAATTCCCACACAAAGGCAACATTTAAAACAAAATTTTATATTTTTTGCCACCAAAATTAGCACAAAAAAACTTAAAAACTAAACTTCTACAAAAAATAGGGGGTTATTGGCAAAACCGTTATTACCGTTTAAAATTTTCGAATCGTTGTTTCGTTGTTTCAAAAAAACTTTGAGGCTGTTTCCCTCCAACCAGGTTGTAAATTCGTTACTCTTTTTTTTCTTAATCAAAAATTTCAAACACGTTTTCGATCTCTCTCACTTCTTCACTTGATGATCTTCATTATTACGTTTGAGGGGGATTCGTTAAGAAAATTTTAAAAATTTTCTAAAGAAATTTTCTTTAAAACATAACACGCCAAATATTGTATTTCACGTTGTAATATCTTCCACAAAACGTACGAAAATTTTATAAAAAACAAAAAAAAAATATTTTGAAAATTATTTAACTTGAGATTTCAATAACCGAAACACGTCCGCCGTTTACAATTGTCATGAGTTAACTAAACATATTTTGACGATCTCTTTTAATATTTTACTCGTTTCGTTTTCGAACTCAACAATAAGACCCAACAAAAATACATATTCCAAATTATACAAGTGTGTATGTATGTTTGCCTGTCTCCATGTCTCTCCACCACTTTGCCTTCGATTTTGTTGTTTTTGTCATAATCATCTATTCCACCATTGAATATCATTGTTGTATGGTTGGTGCTTGCTTGGAAACCCCAACAAAATTCAATTCAATACTACTGAAAATAAATGAGCGTGCGCAAATGTTTGAAAATTAATTCATTTGTTGTTTTTGTATCTCATTTAAGAAGTACAAAATATCAATAACAACAAAAACACACACATTATGTTAAAACTCCCCACATTGTGTGGTGCTCTTTGAGAAATCCAAAAATCAAAACAAAAGCTTTTGCTCCCCTCTAATTTTTTGAAAATAAAAGCTTTTGCTCCCCGTTTGCGAGACTCCCTCTCTCATGAGTTTTACGATAATATCGTAAAAATCTGCCCCCAAAACAAATGCAACAAGTGATCGTAAATTTTATGTTTGTTTGGTTTTTTTGTGTGTTGTTTTTCGCCACTCACCCTTGTTTATTTTTATGCTACATGTTGTCAGGGTTGCCAATTTTTTTTTTTTTTTAAATTAAATTAAAATATTAATTATTTTAAAATAAATTTGGTCACAGAATATGGTTTAATGATATGAACCTCCGCATGAAGCACACTGGTGCCAGATAGCTTACCACAGACAGGCATATTGCTTGATAAAAAGTCAGCAAGGTGGCCGTCAGAACCCCAAATGCTGCCGGTCATCGACTTGAGAACCTTCTTCTTACTTCTTATATTTTCGCAAATAGCTGTGGCTTTCATTGACGACTTAAACTTGCTGTAGAACGTTACACTCAATATCTTCCGTTATTTGGTGGTCGGAATCGGGACATCGACCAACATGCTCAGGGAGAACCTCATTTCAGACGTCAAAGCGGTGAACAGTGTGGCAGTGGATTTAGCGGCGGATATTTCCACATTCCTCAGATGGAAAAACGGGCCTTGGACATCTTGTTCTTGAATTCTACGTACGACTGCCGCCCACACATATGTATAATTGATTAACCAACCAGAGGGTTGTCTGCTCGATGTTCTCAAACAGCGTGGAGTGTTTGACAGTATCAACGGCTTTTGATAAGTCAAGCGCCATCATCACTGTTCTATCACACGGCTTGCTCTGGTTGAGTCCCCGACTAGTATGTGTGTAGCGCTGTAGTCGTGATGTGCTGCTTACGGAATACATGCTGATGATCGACTACTGGAGAGCTGTTACTGACGCAGGGGAGGACTACAGCCTCAATGGTTATTGCTACGGGCGACAAAAACAAAATCGGCCTGTACGATTCACCTCTGCCGGCATCCTTGCCTGGTTTCAGTAGTGCACGCAGAGAAGAGATGTTGTAGGAGCAATCATATTCTAAGAACAAAATAGTGTAGTTTAAAAATCTGAAAATATATATTGTTGTTCCAACAATATATTTTGTGTTATTATGGTTCCTTACACAAAATATATGGTTGAAACAACAAATTATAACAAATTATATTGCTCCTACAGTATCTCTTCTCTGCGTGTACTACTGAAACCAGGCAAGGATGCCAGCAGAGTTGAATCGTACAGGCTGATTTTGCCTGGCTTCAGTAGTGTCAATTTTCCAGACTTCGGGACGAAGGGGTTGAGAACTTTGGTGAGTTACTTGATCCCCGGCACCCAGCTGTTTTAGTATTACCATGGAGATTCCATCAGGGCCCAACGCTTTGGTTGATTTGGCGCTCCTGATGGCATTCGCAACTTTCTGATGAGAAGTAGTACTCTTCTCTTCGCCCTGTCAAACACGGGGTGTTCGACAAACTGTCGATTGAAGTAACTTGAGCACCTCTTCGAACCAGTCAGCGTAACGTTGCCAAATGTGACTGCTGTCCTATCTTCCTTCTTTCCAGTGTTCGAAAGCGACTAAACCGTTGTCCACAATTTACCAATAGTTCCGTTTATGTCTACCGACCAACCTATTAACTACCCAGCAAAATTTTATGGAAGTGGTTCCATGAGATGCCATGATTTCACTGGATCTTTTGCATTGGTTCAAATGAAGTCGTGAAAGATCCGATCTTTTCATCAGCATTTGAACCCATTCGAAGGAAGTCGTAAAAGATCCGATCGTTTCATCAGCATTTGAACCAATTCAAGGAAGTCGTGATAGATCCAATCTTTTCCTTAGCATTTGAACCCATTCCATCGATCCACTAGAGATGAATTTTGTGTTTTTATTTTTACACATGTATATATTCTTTTATCTAAATATGTACGTTTAAAGCAATGTAAGATTTATTATGCTAGGAAGTCCCAATCACTCTTTGGTATTAGTCGTGTTCCTTAACGTGCCTGAGGCTACCAGTTTTTACCCGCAAAGTGTTTCCTTACTTTTAAAAGCATACAGTTTATATGAGAGCAGTTCACCACTTTTACCATTTTTGCAACAATTATCATTTTTAAAAGTAAAGGAACAGACCAATTATAAAAGTTTCCTTGCCTGCTCTAGAGAACCCTGCTCAACAAGTCGATTTGTAGATCCCTACAAAACAACAAACATTTCCAAAACGTTGTAAAATAAAATTCACGAAATAGAAATCTGCAGTTGGAGTCAATGTCGAAATCTGCACTGCACTGATGGAAAGTAAAATCCTTTTGTAAGATGAATCAAAACCTGTTGCGGAGGAAGTACACTCTGTTGCGAGCAACGGTGGTGTTTAGGCTGCAACAGCGGGGACGGCCGGAAGTCAAGTTCTCACTTAAGTTTACACCCTGTCGCTTGTCAAACACATCGTTCCCGAAGTCTGGAAAATAGGTCAGCTACTGAAGCCTGGCAAGGATGCAAGCAAAGGTGAATCTTACAAACCGATTTCGCTTTTGTCGCCCGTAGCAAGGACCCTTGTGGCTTTAGTTCTTCCAGCATCAGAAATATATTTCCAGTTGCAGATCAATAGCATGGGATCCGTAAGCAGCACAACAACTGCGCTGAAGACCATCTCCACACATATTAGCCGAGGACTCACTTAGAAAGCCGTGCGATAGAACAGTGATAGTGGCACTTGATTTAGCAAAACCCTTTGATATTGTCAAGCAGCCCATGTTGTTTGAGGTCATCAAGCAGACCTCGCACCGTCCAAGTTTGAAACGTTGGATAATAAATTATATGTGTGGACGACAGTAGTACGTACAATTTAGGATCAAGAAGTCCAAGACCCGTAGAGTGAAGAAAACCTCTTCTGAATTCCACACGCTGCAGACGTCATTGCGATCGTAACGTATGCGAATGATTGTACTATCTTGGCGTCAGGTGCCTTCCCTGACGACATTTGTAAAAGACTGAACTCCTTTTTGTCTGATCTTACCATTTTTCCACGCGAGGAATATGCAAATACCAGCCAATAAATCTACGGCCACTCTGTTCACTACCTGGGCGGCAGAGTTGCGAGCAATAGAGTTAAATGTCATGGTCGATGATAGCAGAATTCAGACCACAGTCCCAGGCAGCCAGGGGGTCTTCATAATCTAGAAAGAGAAGTCTAACGTTACAAGAGAGAACCTCTAGATCAACAAGCCTTTCAACCAGGTTTAAGTAGCATTCACACGAATGCAGTCGCAGGTGCAGTAAACAGTTATCGTGTGAATGCGGTCCTTGGAGAACATCCACCATCTGTCGCAGCTGAGAAGCGCCAGCTGTCAGGACAAACCAGAGTAGTGTGGTTACAAACCATATAAATAGCGAAATAGCCACATTCTTACGACTGATAGACCCAGAGTCAGATTAAGCAGAAAAATGAGAATACAAACATATTAACTACAGTTACAACAACGAGAACAAACTGCAATTATAGATGTAAACTTTATTATGATAAATAAATTATAGTTATTTCATTAATTACTTTGAATTAATAAAGTAAAAAAATAAAAATTATTTTTCAATACAGCATTTTCCATTTTCCGAACAAGACGTGAAAATTACATGCCAAAGGGTTGGTGAAAATGACATGCCAAAGATTAGTGAAAATGCTATTCTTGGGAATTGGTTAAGATGGCATGTCAAAGGATTGGTATAGATGCCATGCCAAAGAATTATTGAAGATGTCATTCCATGGAGTTAGTAAACATGACATGCTTAGGATCTGAAAATGATTTGCATCTTTTGGGGGGTCACGCTCTTGTAAAAAGAATGAGTGAAGATGCTGAAAAAATGACATTCCATTTCACTTGCACCCATTCTTGAATAGCATATTTGGCATCGAACATTTTGCTGGGTACTAGTGTCAGTTCATTGGGTCTCATGCATAAAACGTGAGCTTGAGCTCGGACTCGATTTTTTGAGTAAAAGGTGCTTGCCGTATGCATAATAACATTTGATGTATTTGCTTTTACTCACTGCTCACGTTTGATCTCTTCTTGCTCAGTTTGAACTTAGAAGTTGAAGTTAGATGAGATTGTCCTCATTTTCATATGCATAAAAACAAGGTTTTGCTTACTTTTGTGAGCTCTTGCTTAAATTTTGTGGAGCATGCCTTTTAGTTGACTCGGGTACACTAAAAAGGAATCATGGCTGAATATTTTGTACCACAAATAAATAAAAAATGTTATCAACAGCGTAAGACAAATTTAGCAAGTGAGGATAAAAACTTATACAGGTTTGTAATCTTAATTATTATTTATTATATAATTAATAATAAAATGATAAATACATAGATTTGATGGTAGTAGCATTTGCTTGTTAGCGAATTATTTTTTTTGAGGAGTCAGAAGAAAGACGTGGTGTTGCCCTCAGCAACATTGATAAAAGATGGGGGCTACCGTGGTGCAATGGTTAGCACGTCCGCCTTGCACTCAGAAGGTCTGCGGTTCGAATCCCAGGCCAAGCAACATCAAATTTTCAACGGTGGCAAAATTCCCCCTCAGTAATGCCGGCGACATTTCCTGAGTATTTAAGCCATGAAAAACTTCTCTACAAGTGGTGTCGTAAGACACGCCGTTCGGACTCGGCAATAAAAAGTAGGTCCCATATCATTGAGCCAATATGAATCGGCGTGCACTCATTGATATGAGAGAAGTCTCCCTTGTCCCTTCAGGGATGTTGTGGGAACATATGTATGTGTATGTACATTGATAAAATTCGACTCTATTTAAGATTCTGTGCAGATCCTGGTTTCCAAAATTGTATAGACACAGATATTGGAGTCCATCAATCAACTGTGTCGCGAACAATTGCGGAAGTTGCAAAACTTATATCTGCCAAAGCAAGCGAATGGATAAAATTCCCGAAAGATGCAGATCAAATAAAAGATAGTCAATGGAAATGGCAGGCAAAGTATTGCTTTCCATTTGCAATTGGATTACGGTACACTTACCTGGAAGTTTGTTTGCTGAGGGATTAGAATTAGCACAAAGCAATTGTGACAATTCAGATTCCCAGTTTTTTAAAATAATTTTCTTATTGCCTGTTTTATTCAAGTCTATTTTATTTTTTATGCGACATTTCTATTTCTTTTCCAAATTTTTGCTTCATTTCTTTGACACATGTTTCTATTGTTTCTTTTTTCTTATTTTTAATGCTTGGTAACTGACTTTTTTCAAGTAAATATTTATGTTCTTTCATTTTTTGTACTAAAAATTTAGATATATCGTCAGTTTCTATTTTATTATTATTATTTGCTTCTACTTTTACTTCACTTCCACTTGACGACATGTTTGCACTTCAATAACAATTAGACGTTTGATCTCAATTTACTCAAGTAATTGCAATTGGTTTGAACTCATTTTTATGCATACGAAATTGAGCAAAAGCTGTTGCTGTTCGATCTAACTCAACTTACGAGCAATTGCTTACTTGACTCAACTCATCGCTTTTACTCGTTTTTATGCATGAGACCCAATGACTCTGGGGTTAAAACGACGAAGCTCATCACGCTCATTTGCTAGTCGCGTCTCCTCTGCTGCAAAATTTTGTCTCACTTCGGGTATTCGACCAGCAGGTACATATATGGCGAGCGGTTGCAGCAGTGATGACGTCTGGGAACATCCTTTCTGCTAGCAGAACATCAGAAGCGATGATTAGTGAACTCTCTGCAATTCGGCCAATTAGCTTTCCCATGATTGACGAAAGTGCGGCGTTCAGAGGTGATGAAATAGGGCGGTCTGTTGATGGAGACAATTACGGGGAGATGGTCTGATCTAGGAGAAACAATGGGTTGCAGGTGAGGTCATTTGTCAGACCAGGTGATAAGGTGGTTATGTCTGGGGAACTGGGACACTCTCCGTTAATTCTGGTAGGGGCGTTCTCATTGACCGTACAACACGTATAGAGCTATAAATCTGCTCAGTCAGAACTTCACACCTGACTGCTATTTCAATACATTCCATGTGCGGGTCATATGGCGTGCGGCTGCAGCAGTGATAATGTCTCGGAACGTACTTTCTGCAACCCGAACATCAGAAGCGGTGATTAGTGAGCTCTTTGAAATTCGGCCAACTAGCTTTCCCATGCTCGCTCAAAGTGGTGCATCCAGAGTTGATGAAATCGAGCGGTCTGCTGATGGAGAAAATAATGGGGAGATAGTCTGATCCAAGTAAAACGACGGTTTGCCAGTTGACGTCATTTGTCAGACCAGGTGATACCATGGTTATTTCTGGGGAACTGTGATACTCTCTGCTAATTCAGGTAGGGGAGTCCTCATTGACCGTGCAAAACGTAGAGCTATCAATCTGCTCAGTCAGCTCTATACCCCTCTGGTCGTTTCCACAACTCATCATGAGGATTAAAGTCCCCCAAGACCAGACAGGTATAACCTTCCAAAAACCGGGTTAATGTACGTTCAGCAACACTACCTCGGCAGTTTCACACCTGACTGCTATTCCAATACATTTCATGTACGGGTCATTAGAGCCAGACATAAGCGAGATAGGTCTGTATTGAACAGGCTAATGCAATAGGAAACCTAATCCCCCATCTCCACTTCTGGTGCGATCCTTCCTCAGTACGTTGTAATGACAACGCTGTAAGCTGCAGTAGTTGTTAAGCTTATTTTTCTGCACCGTCGTGACCATGATATTCTTCCAACTCATGCAATCCACTATTTCCTCTAGCTTACCTCCAATTTGTAGTTCTAAGGATTGGCAAAATTTAGTCAGGCCATTATAATGAGCCCAGTGAGAGAGTCTTAGTAATGCACCTTGGAGAAAATTGACTAAGTTTTGCGTGGCAATTAAACAAGTGCAGCCCCTTTATATATGCGACAACCCTTCTGGTTCACTAAGAATGGAAGGGAGTGCATTACCGAGATGTCAGTCGGATGTGATTGTTGCGTTTTTGGTTGTGATGGTTATGGGAAGAACCCCAAGGAAAGCCTTCACAATTCTGATGTAGGAACTGTAAAATAATATTTTCTACGAATAACTGAGCAGCGTTTCGAACTAAGTAGAGCATAAAGTTATCGAAATCTCGTTGCAAAGCTTTCGTGGACTAGAACATCAGAATTAAGTGACAGACACAACGTTCAAGAGCCGTCGTAGGCGAGAACTACATAATACAATGATTCACATCCAGTTCAAGAGCCGTAGGCCACAACATCAGAATTAAGTGACCGATACACGGTTCAAGAGCCCTCGTGGGCCAGAACTACATAATACAGTGATTAATATACCGTTCAAAAGCCGTAGTAGGTCAGAACATCTAAATTACGTGATCCGTTCAAGAGCCTTCGTGGGTCAGAACTACAGAATACAGTGATCGTTCGTTCAAGAGCCGTCGTTGGACGGAATATCGGAGTGTAGTGGCCGATATTTCATATCAGAGGCATCGTGGGCCAGAACGTAGGACGAAAGTAACCGATATATTGTTCAAGAGCCGTCGTGGGCCTTGTCGATACTGGGGGTACCGTCATGGGTCTGATAAACCGACGTATTCCGGAAAATCGACGGCATACAACAGCACCGAAGCAGCCCACCAACAAGACGAACCTGAAGTGCCGGAACGCTGCGGATTTTTCATGAGTAGATTAAGACAGTGTAACACGTTTAATTGTTCAATAAAGCGTAACTTCAGAGTTTGTAACCAAAAACCCTATCTTTCACTCTCGGTCGCTCAATATAAATTTTCTGTGATGAACACCACTACCGCGAGCTTATCCCAGTAACCGGAGAAAAATTGTCGTTACAATCTTTACACAACCTACATTAATCAATGCCACTGTCACTCAAAGTGGTTCCACACTGAGAGATCGCAGGCAGATTGCTTTGGTTGTCCTGCATCCAGGTTGCATAAGCCATATGCGGTGTGCCTTCTCAAAGTAGATCTCACGAAGTTTGCCGTTTGTATAGCACATTGGTGACCGGATAGATTCATCAACTAGTAGATCGATATATTAGTGCCACCTCGAGCTAGTTCATCTGCTACTTCGTTTCCCATTATATTACTATAACCTGGAACCCAGCAAAGTTTAGCGATCATCATACATAGACTTTCTGCAATCAAGGATAGCTTAAGAGTTCGTGCTCCATGACTTGAGAGCCCTAAGGGCCGCCTGACTATTGACATATACATATAGTCACCGCTCCTGTAAGGTTTCTTTCTAGTTCTTTCGTCAGTTCTGCTGCTTGCTTTCCTGATAGCAAGAATCTCTGCCTGTAAGACGCTGCAACTATCGTTAAACTTGGCTCATTGGCATCCTCCATCTTGGGCTCATCTATATATACATTGCCAGACCGTCTAGAGAAGAGTTATCTTTAGCCCACATGTCCCTTCTTGGAAAAACTACGGATAATGGGTCGGTACTAAAGGAGGTCGGCATATAATCTCGTAAGCGATTCCTGTCGTTTAATTCAAACTATCAATAAAGTAACTCCTAGAGCCTAAACGCTTTCTTCGCAGCCTGAAACTTGACTAGGATATCCCGGTTGGCACCGTGATATCCTTGTTGGGGATCCCGGATTACGTTCACGCCGGCCTAAGATGCGCTTTTAATTGCTCCCCAGCCTTTTACGCACATGATAGTTTGGACAATAATACTTTATTCCAGACAGTTACACAATAGTTTAAGATGGACAGAACTACTGTTACATACAGTCGGTTTATGACTTGTGACTATGTCCCCAGCTCTTCCCAATAGAGTTCTTGGAGGGGAAGAGAGCAATAAAACCATTCATTGCCTTTTTCTCGGTATTCCTTTTCCATGACAAGCGATCTTCCAGGATTGTACCAATATTTTTTAGCCTCCGGAGAAAGTACCAATGTAATTCTGTTTCTTCTTCATCTTCGCATAACCTATATTTGCATGACTTTGGCCTTATTTTGCAGTGATCCGTAATAGTTCGTGCCATTAGTTTATGGTAGGACATCTTCAGGGAAACGGTGGTGATGAATTAACGTGGATACCTGCCTTGACGGCTTAACTCATCGGTGGTCTCAACACCGGGTTGGTTACATGTGACCAACCAACGCTCCCTGCACCGTAGTGAGGTGTCAGTTGTGTTCAAGTGTTTGGCCCTGTTCACCACGTTAGTATGGTGCGGAACCCATCTAAAATTCCTGTCTATGGCTCAGACAGCCGGTTGCTAATGCAACTCCACATTCAAGCCGTGGACTCTACCTGCGATTTGGGTACAACCACCACGATACTCCTACAAGGGGACCGACACCAACTACCAGACTAGACCATTATACCTAGGGGCAACTGGTACCCGTGGTCCCAGAACTAAGTCTCTGGTACGACCTCGTAACCATAAGACTACCACCAGTTGGTCCCCAAACGAAACCGAGACTGATGGCCCGGATCTTCAGGGAAAGTAGATATGTGGTTCCCCACTTGGAGAGAATTCGTCAGATTGACTAGGATGCCTTGCAGTAGCCTCTTTGTGCCAAATATGACTAGCCTAACTCGGCATCTTTGTAGATGCCGCATGAAATGGTACAAAGGCGGATCGGTTGAGTCGTTGATGGTAATGTCGATTCACTCCGACACAAAACTCGCGATTTTATCCGCTATTTCATTCGAGGTTGCAATGATCCGGAACCCAAAAGAGAGTTACCATTGATTTTGTCGGCCTACAAGGCATTCTTGCAGTCCAAAACTGCCGCTGACTTCATAGAGTGGGTCTGGTAATATTGCTTATTAGTTCTGCAGCTCTTTTGATTGCAAAGATTTCCGTTTGGAATGCACTACAATTTTCGTTCAAATTATATGAGAGACGTATGTCGAGGGTATTAGAATATACATCCGTTCCTTTTTCCATAAGTATACATCTTTATACCATTAGGTGATATGTAATCACTGATTCCACCCGAGCTTTGTGGTAAATCAGATCGTCGTAGAATCGAAAGTTGACTGCTTGACTGTATTTCAGCAATTTCGGTAAAACAATGTCGTTAACCTTCAAAATACCGAAATTCGGGAGGTACCGTTTTATGTGGGCTATATCAAAACGTCGATTACAAAGAAGACTAAATACCAAATTTCCGATATTTCAGTAATATAGTGTGGTTAAAACCAAAGAAATACCGTAAATCAATAGGTACGCTTCTATGGGGGATATAGAAAGACATGGACCTACGCTGAAAATACTTATCAGGAACATTTTATAACCTTATGAAAGACTATTGGCGTCACATCTTTCACAATTGCGAAAATCGGCAGGTACCGATCTATGGGGGCTATATCGAAACGTGGACCTATACCAACGAAATTCAGTCGGAAAGGTTTTTACTTCCAACGTAGACTAAATACCAAATCTCAGCCATTTGGGTGGGTTGTTGTGGCCACAACCTTCAACATACCGAAAAGCGGGAGGTACCGTTCTATGGGGGCTGTATTAAGGCGTGGACCTGCACCGACAAATTTCTTGGGGAAAATTTTATACCCCCCACGAAGATTAAATACCAAATTTCAGCCACTTCGGATGACTATTGAGGCCACAACCTTCCAAATACCGAAAATCAGGAGGTACCGTTCCATGGGGGCTATATGAAGCCGTGGACCTATACCGACAAATTTAGAAGGAAAGGTTGAATACCCCTAACGAAGACTAGATACCAAGTTTCAGCCATTTCAATGGATTATTGTGGTCATAACCTACAAAATACCGAAAATCGGGTGGTACCGTTCTATGGGGGCTATTTCAAAACGTGGATCGATACAGCCCATTTGCAATACCAGACATCCTAGGAGTAATAGAAACTTCTATACCAAATTACAACCCTCTATCTTAAAAATTGTACGCTGAACCTTGATTTTAACTGACGGACGGACTGACAGACGGACATGGTTATATCGACACCGATGAATATTTCGATGTGTTACAAACGGAATGGCAAATTGAATTATACCCCCCATATTATGGTGAAGGGTATAAAAACAGATACATAACATTTGAAAAACAGATGGTCTGATGGCACCTTAAGTAATTTTTCCGCATTGTTATCTTAGTTATACTCTTCACCGAGTTACTTACCGTTAACTGCAAATTTTGAAAAGAAATCATGGAAAATATTTTTGGTAACATTAATTACCGAAACAGATTGTTGTTAACGACAAATGAATCAATGCCAAGTTCGCGTTGCAAAGCGTATTGAATTTTATTCATCATATTTACAAACTCTGACATCCACCGCATTGACTTTCACTATTAAAACGTTGGCAACCCTTTCCAAAAAAAGTTATATTTTTTGTTTGTTTGGTTTTTGGCCATTATTTCCTGGCCTTTGTTATTATTTTTTGGCAAAAACTTCCCGCTCTTTTGAATAAGAAGCTTTTAGGAGGTTCATGTACACATATGTATGTATGTATCTTTTGAATTGGCTTTGTGTTCTTTTGAGATACAAAATTGAGGTTTGTGTTTTCATTTATGCGTGCAGGTGATCTCGTAAACCGCCCAACAAACAGTAGTGTAGCAAAGAGCAATGGCAAAAAATTTCAAAATATTCGTCATCATCATCGTTGCTGTCGTCATTATCTTTATCATCTTTGGCGTCACTGTTCCCTGGCTAAGTGTCTTACCAACAATCTAACCTAAGAAACAGCAAAACGTCGGACCGGCCAATAAATACTTCATGGTGACTACATAATTCGCACCATGTTTTCCATACAACGTTGTATCGCGCTCGAAGGTGTATATTAATTTTATGATAATGTTATTGTTAGTATTGTTGTTGTTGCTACGTTTTGTTTATAATCTGTTGCGGTTGTTTTTTGTTTTGTTTAAATGATTTGTGACTTTTGAGAATTTACACTGTTTTTTATTTAATTTCTGGGTTAGAACAGAATTTTTGTAGGTGTAATTATGAATAAAATTTTTTTCGGCAGAATTTATTTTTCATAATTCCTACCTATTTCCGTATTTTAAATAATAGGATTATTTTGTTAATATAGGAAGTAAAAAATATTTATTAATTACATAGTAACACACAAACATACATACATTTGATAAAGGCATATATTCTATTAAACTTGTCTATCCCATGTGTATTCTTCCAAAAATTTGCTATACTAAAATGTTTAATGCTTAGAAATACATTTCATATACTACAAAACTCCTATTGAGTAAAGATCTATATAGATCTTTTTTGTAGATAGAATATTTGTATACCCCCCACCATAATTAAATTATAGCCACCATAGAACGGTACCACCCGATTCTCGGTATTTTGAAGGTTTTAGCTTCATTATCACACCGGAATGACTGAAATTTGGTACTTAGTCTTTGTTGGGGGTTAAAACTATTCCTCAGAATTTTGTCGGTATCGGTACACGCCTTCATATAACGGTACCACCCGAATTTCTGTATTTTGAATGTTGTGGCTTTGATATTCCTCCGAAATTGGTGAAATTTCATTTCATTTGGGGTATAACACTTTGCAAATGAAATTTATCGGTAAAGGTCCACGCCTCCATATATCCCCCATAAAATGGTACCTCCCGATTTGCGGTATTTTTAAGGTTGTGGTCTCAATATTCCACCGAAATGACTGAAATTTGGTATTTAGTTTTCATTTTGGGGTATAAAATATTTCAAAAAAATGTGTCGGTATAGGTTCACGCCTTCATATAACCCTCATAGAGCGGTGTCTCCCGATTTCCGGTATTTTGAAGGTTGTGGCCTCAATATTCCACCGAAATGACTGAAATTTGGAATTTAGTTTTCATTTGGGGTATGCAACTTTTCACATAAAACTTGTCGCCTTAATATAGCCCCCATAGAACGGTACCTTCCGATTTTCGAAATTGTGAGGCTGTGTCCTCAATATCACATCGAAATAGCAGTCCACCAGAAATTTGCCGATAAATGTTCATGTTTTCATATAGCCCCCATAGAAGGGTACCGCCCGATTTTCGTTATTTTGAAGTTTGTCGTCTCATTGTCCCATATAAATCTTTCCACCAAAAATTTTTCGTCATAGGTACACGTTTTAGCAACATTAGTCAACCGGAATAACTTTCATTTCGTATTTTGTTTTCGCTAGGGATACAAAATATTATAACAGGTGCAAAACATCCCTTGCAAAAAATCAGACCCTACGTTTTTTAGCCCTTGTGTAAGGGTACCACTCGATTTATTATTTTAGTCACATTTTTCTACCGAATTGATTGTTAACTGGAATTTTGTGTTCGGAAAAATTATCCATATACATACATATATCCAGATTTTAGTCTTGGGCCCATGAACTGATAAGTCCCAATGTATTGCGAAGGTTTTTTTATACACTCAGCATTTATGGTAACGAGGGTATATACACTTTCATACGGACATCGGTTCAAAATTTGTCTGTCGTAATATTTTGTCCAAACTTAGTTTAAGTTAGAAGATGGGTTATATCGGCCCACTCCTTCCGGTACCTCCCCCAGAAAAGTTCGCAAATGTTCAGAAAATTTGTGCGCACGATAACTCTTGAAGGGGGTAACCGATTTGGTCCGTACTTTGCACATCGTGAAATTTCTACCAGACTTAGAGGATGTTCCAATATGGACTCAATCGGTCCACTCCTTCGTATACCTCCCACACAAAATTTCGGAAAAGTTCAGTTTAGGACCTGTTCTCGAATCACTTTGATTTTTGTTGTAACAACTTGCATTCACTGCCCCCCATATAACGTATAAGTTTCATCAGGGGAAGTCCATACTTCCTGAGAAAATAGTCTGAAAGGTACAAAAAAGTGGTTGGAGCCCAAGATAACTATCGAACAGATCTGCCGATTCGGTTCAAAATTTGGCCTTCGTAATATTTTGTGCAAACTTAGTTTAAGTTCGTATATAAGTCATATCGGTCTACTCCTTCAGGTACCTCCCCCACAAAAGTTCAAAAATTTTCGGAAAAATTGTAGAGTTGGGCAATCTCGTTCAATTGAACGATCCGGATCACTGTCCTCGTTCAAAGACGAATGAGTAACATCATAAAAACCAACGTGTGAAATTAAGTATACGCAGTTTTGCCAAAGAAATTACCGGTGTCCATTGAACGAGATAGTGATCCGGATCTTTCAATTGAACGAGATTGACCAACTCTAAAAAATTGTGCGCACGATAACTCTTGATGGGAATGACCGATTTGGTCCATACTTTACACATCCTAAAATATCTAGCAGATATGGATCAGGTCCGAATATCGACTATATTTGTCCACTCCTGCAGGTACCTCCCTCTTAAATTTTTGAATAAATTCACTTTAAGACCTGCTCTCGAATCACTTTGATTTTTGTTGAAGCAACTTGCATGCGCTGCCTCAATTGCGGCAGTAAAAGTTTTCTCAGGGGCAAGTCCATACTGCTTGAGAAAACAGCCCGAATGTTGTAAAAAACCCCTATGGCACCATATGTGGCTGGAGAGCTCAAACCGAATACTGCGGTCGTCCACACTTTTGATATTGTAATATTTCTACGAATATTAGATGAAATTCGAGGGTGGTTCTTATAGGTCCACTTCTTCTGGTACCTCCCCCACAAAAGTTCAAAAATATTCGCTAAAATGGTACGGGCGATTTCTCATAGACATAGCAATCGATTTGGTCCAAACATTGGATCTCTAAATATTGACGAAACTTAGTTTATGTTCAAATGTGGGCCCTTTCTCTCCAACAAAATTTTTGTGTGGTTAAGGGTCTATTCTATTCCTTTGGACATTTTTACCGAAGGTTTTCCTAGTGACCCTGTTTACAGCAATATTATGTTATTCGCAGGCTAGTGTGATAAAAAAGCCCTATCTATATCCCCGCAAATTTTTGAGCTCTAATCCTATCCATACTTTTGTCGGTGCATACGGCCAAAATTTTGAAAACCCCCCTAAATACATAAGTTTTTTTTAGGAAAAAGTATTTCAAACCACACAGGCTGAGGGTATATTTCTGTCGGCAAAGCCGACTGATTCATTTATACTTGTTTTATAAATATTTTTTTAAATCCAAAATTCTATAACCATTTTTATAAAAAAAAAGTAAAATTATACAAATATTTTTTAAAACAAAAAAATCATCATTTTAAAAACTGGAAAGCCAATTGATAATTCCCTTCGCCGGTATGAAATCATGATATTGCAAGCGATCAGTAAATTTTGCAGGCTGTCAATGCGTTTTGTAAACATTACTCTCTGTAGAGGACGGTGATGATGAAGCTATGACAATGGGGGAATACTCCAGACTTAAACAATCATAGGAATTTTATTAAAAATATCCCAGCAAAAAATTTGGATCCGGTAGTCATTACGTAACCCATTACAAAGTTATGTAAACAAGTAATCTGAATTAGTAGTAATCTGAAAAATGATGGGTTATCACGTAAAAATTTTACTAGACAAACCTACTTACATTCCTCCTTTCTAAGTGATGAGTACGTTGGCACAGACCGTGTGGGTCCGACTATAAATCCTAGGGTTGTGTGTTCAATGCTCACCGTCAGCATGCGACTTTTTGTTAATAAAAAATAACAGTTGGTAGTGAAAATGTGCACTGCACATTTAAATGTTTTAACAAATCTTAATATTCGTGTGCGTGGCAGAGCGTGTAGTGTATTTGGCTAGAAATCAGAGAGCTAAATAAAATAAATTAAATTGAAAATAAATTCTCCACATCAACTGTTCTAAAAATAGAATTCTTTTTCAGCTTACTTTTGAACTTCTAGTGGCCACAGAATAACTAGATATTCTAGTGGTCATAAATAACTAGAAACTCAGTGCGACATGCCCTTGTAAAAATAATGGGGAAGAAAGGGGATTTGTGAGTAGTTACGGCTACCAAAAATCCTTTACAAAATCTATTATTTTGGGATGCCTTTTTTTGCTGGGATGTTCATTGTTTACTTTAATCCAAAATTTTATGAAAAAAGTATGGTTTTTTAAATCCAAATTTTTACAAAATTTTTTTTTTCATGAAATCTACAATTCCTTTCCATACACTTTTTTTACAAAATCTACAAGAATATGCAATAAACAATTAAATACTTCGTCTTTTTATACCCTCAGCCTTTAAGCTAGAACGGATATATACACATTGATACGACCTAAAATGCGTCTAATCGAAATAACGGTTTTAGACCCCATGTATGTTTGGACGTTATTCGTTTCAGTTTCCGGAATAAGTCAATATGTCCTTAAATAATGGTCCAAGCTCCAAAACCCTGCTGGTACATACTCAAATAGCTATCGTGCAAGATAACTGTAAAACTTTTTCAAAATTTTTTTCCAAACTAAACCCCTATTTTTGTAACTTATTTTTGTTCGTTCGTCTATATTCTTAACAATTTAAGCATCCTTAGCTCAACCCACAGATGACATTCAGGCTTAATTTTTCGTAGATGAGTTCAATATAGAGTTAATAATTCCTCACTTAAAAATCAGCACTCTCCATTTTCGTTAAGGCAAGCAAATCGATCTACATCGATCATTTGAAAATTTGTGTGAGAAGAATAAATTTTTTTACAAAAACAGGGGGTTAGTTTAATGTAATTTAATAATTCGGGTCCTTTATGGTATATATATAGGCCCACATTACGGTACATACAGATTTTAAAGCAAACTCGTGATACAAAATCAATATATTTTATATACGGCATAATTATTGTGTTTGGTTTTTTGGGGTCAGTGGCTGAGGGTATATCTCTGTCAGCACAGCTGACTGATACTTTCTTACTTGTTAAATTCACTTTTTTATACAAAGTATTTATGCTCAACAACACACTGAGGTAAAGGGTATTTATAATGTCTAGGGATATACATGGAATCACTTTCTGAGTCGATTTATGAATGTTCGACAGTCCGTCCGTCAGTTTATCAGTTTATATTTGTAATCAAAGTACTGGTTGCATTTATTATCCTATCCTAGTGAAAAGGATTGTTTTGTCATGAGCAGTCAAAAAAATAAAAATACGACGGTATGGTGGTACACAGAAAGTTAATATCAATGCTACGATTGAGTAAGCAGTGGAAAGCGACATCAAAAATCTATTTTTAGTTCGGCTTCTGTAGTGGACCACATAAGAATGTAAGTGAATCTGAATGTGCCTGGTCATATTTTCAAAGATTCTACCAAATAAGTCTACCTTTTTAATATAGTAATTAAGTTCAGCATAATCAAAACAATATTAACTGCCACTAAATTATCAAATGACGCAGTTAGTAGTTATTACGCTATCAAATGTCATTAAACAAAAGACTTAAGAAACAAACTTCCTTAATCAAGTAAATCATCCACAAATAGAATTCTCAAAATTAATAACTATTAACTCTCTTTGTCATAATTATCCCGACTTTTGTCTGTATCTAGATGGCATCAATATCATTTGTACACTTTGTGCCATTTAGATATAGTACGTATATTCTCACCACTGAATACCAAATTACGCTTAATGACATTCAATGTTCTAGTCATTAGACAAAATGACAAATGACCATTAGTATTATTTCTGTTTTCTTTTTTTTCGTTTTGCAAAAATATTATTAAAATTTACAACTTAATAACGAGAATATAACCAGCTGAATATAACCGAAACCATCAAAACCATCTGTCCCTTCCTCCACCCTGCTCATTCTCACTCACCCAACCAGAAAACATTTCATTTCATTGCTGTCATGTTTCAATCACAGACAGATATGATCATGATTTACAAAAAAAAAGCAAGTGGAGAAACGAAAAATATTCTACACTTGTTTCTAAGCCATTCATTTTTACATTGAAAACGTTTGAATTGGCCATCTGGCTGGTTGTTATTTGGTCGACTGACCGGCTGGCTGTTGCTGTCTGCACATTTTTTGTTTGTGCACACAGTTGTTGTTGTTGTTCGAACACAAATGTGCAATGTCCACGTCAAAAAATGTGACTGCTAATAAAATAATTGCATGTGGAGTGCAAATATGACTTTATGACTATTCGTCATGTAATCACTAACGATGACGACGGCTACGACAACGGCGATATTGACACTCTAAACAATGGCATTCCAAAAATAAGTAGGCGAAATTGATAATGTTGTCTATAATAAACGGAATGCATGCTACACACATGCTTAACAACATGAAGGGGTTAATTGAGAATAAGAATGAATAGGTTGTGATCAAGTGGGACACGGGCAATGGAATATACACTAACAATGGTTTCTCAAACGACCATTAGTCGAGGGTTATCACGGTGTTCTTGAAGCAACTTTAAATGGAAGGTGCTTACCCCTGGGAAGTTTGACAAGTTTTAGGGGTTTTTAGGTTTTCACGATTTTGCTTGGAAACCGCAAGTCCTATCGAAATGGGATTACAAAATGTTGTAGCTATGAAAATTCTCTACAGGATTGACCTTTATGATAATTTCATAGGTTTTACCGTTATTGAAATATAAAAGTTCAAATTGGGCGAATGCAATGACTGTATCGCTACCTTATGAAACAAGTTCATACATGGTGCGCCTTAAGTAACTTTAAGTGAAAACCGGAAGGAAGTTTTTGCGGATTCTGAAACTACAATGTTCATAGATGAGAAAAATCAAAAAGCAAGAAAAAATCGCTGGAGGGATTTTTAAATAAATCGCGGTCAAAATTAACATTTTTAGGTTTAGTTTAGGTTTTCGCGATTTTGCTTGGAAACCGCAACTGCTACCGAAATGGGGCTAAAAACGTTGTAGCTGTGAGAATTCTCTAGAGGATTGATCGTTATGATTTGTCCATAGATTTTAGCGTTTTTGAGATATATAGATGTTCAGGTCACATTTTTGCTTTTTTGTTGGGTTTTCACGATTTGCTAGAAAACGGTAAGTCTTATCGAAATGGGACTAGAGAGAATCTTTTAGCTGTGAAAATTCTCTACAAGATTGGCTTTCGTAACTTTATCCTTGGTTGTACTATTTTCGAGACATAAACGTTTATGTTGGGAAATTGCCGTCATGACATTATTTTATAAGGAGGCGATATAGTCAATGCATTGTCCCAATTTGAACTTTTATATCTCAATAAAGGTAAAACCTACGAAAATATTATAATCGTCAATCGTGTAGAGTATTTTCATAGCTACAACATTTTCTTTAGTCCCATTTCGATGGAACTTGTGGTTTCCAAGCAAAAAAAAACTCTTAAAATGTCAACTTGAATCTCGATTTATTTAAAAAGCACTCCGGCGATTTTTTTTTGCTTTTTTGATTTTTCTCATCTATGAACATTGTAGTTTCAGAATCCGCAAAAACTTCCCAGGTATCAGCAGCTTCCATTTAATGTTGCTTCAAGAGCACCGTGTTTTCGTGAGCACCAGCCAGACAGACGGACGTACAAGAAAAATCGAATCGAAATTGTCTGAAACGGATTTTGCCCAAACAAACCATTATTTTGATAAGGGACATTTTTGATCGTATTAAAGCGTGTAAAATCTCGTTAGCCTAATGGATGAGCGTATAATTATGGTTGTAAATGAGAATAATTTTTTCCTTCCTAACTTTTTTTTGCCCTCTACAGAGCCTTCCAGCTCCAGTTCTTCGTGTACCATTGACAGGTCATACATACATATGTATGTTCCCAAAACATCCCCGAAGGGACATCAATGAGTGCACGCCGATTCTTATTAGCTCAACGATATGGACCTACTTTTTATCGCTAAGTCCAAAAGGCGTATCTCACGACACCATTTGTAGAGAAGTTTTTCCTGGCTGAAATACTCAGTTAATGTAAGCCCATATTACTCTGAGGAGATTTGCCACCGCCGAAAATTTTGAATTTCTACTCAGGGATACAAAGCCGAATGACCTTTGCTTGGAATATCATTGAGCGCATGAGGCTGGTAAATGCTGCTTGATAACCGACAAACAGATGGAAAATGTCGATCTACATCTCTTGTGTCTTTTCCAGTATTTGCTGCTGGGTAAATATCTAGTCAGTGGTGGATTTGCCACATCTAAAGCCGAATTGGTATGGCAGAATTACTTCGTTGACCATAGACATTAGTCGTTCGCACCATATCCCTGACACTATCTTATAAGAAATATGGAGCAAATTTATGGATAAAGCACACAGCCTTATCTCATGAATAGACCATACAGCCTAATCTCTCATCATGTGGACGACGCAAAAGATTCTCAGGTTCGAATTGTCGTTCGTTCGTTTTTCTGCTTAATGTAACTCTCGGCTGCTTCGATGAGATGTAACCGCAAAGCTACTGGAGTTTGTTGTGTAGGTTTGGAACGACAGTTGAAAAGGTGCCGTGTGTCGTACGGGCCTACGCCGCATGCTGGTCAGATGTTTTCCACGGTGTCATCGATCCATGCCCTATAGGAATTTAAACGGCTGAACCATCTCGAGCGTCGTTTAGCCAAAAATACTCTGGCAGCGGATGATCCTCAGCTGCTCCTTAAACCTGCTTGATAGGCTTGTTGGTCTAGAGGTTCTCTCTTGTAACGTTGGATCCCTCTTCCTAGATCATGCAGATCGCTCCTGACATGCCTAGATGGAGGGTCCTATTCACCATATGGTGATTAGAATGGCTCTCAAGGTAATACCCGAGGAACGAGAACATGCCATTGTGTAGATGTACCTTTGTCTCCTCATGTATGTATCATGTATCTTTGTCTTCTCATGTAGATGTTCCACTGAAGTCATGTGGAGGAACCCTGCTGCTGTTCTCAGGTCGGCATTCTGACAAGTTTGAATATTATTCCTTCGCGCTGCACGTATATGCACGGAACATACTGGCGCTGCATAGCTTACCGCAGACATAGCTATCGCTGCCGGCTAGGGCAGCGATGGTCGGTTTGTTCCCCAAGCTGTGGCATGTGCGGACGTCGTGGCGGTAGTTGTTGATCAGAGTTCGACCATGAGATTGAATTCTGAGCTCACCTCTGCAGTCCATGTGGAGAACATAGTGACCGTAGATTTAGTGACGGAGAGTTGCATATTCCTCTTGTTGAAAAAGATGGTAAGATCAGTCAAATGAAAATTCAGCCTTTCACAAATAACATAAGGGAAGGTGCCCGATGCCAAGATTGTTCAATCATCCGCATACGTTACGATTTGAATACCATCTGGAGGAGGTGAAATTGGAGAGATAGATGATAAACACATATAATTCATTATCCTGTCCACAAATATAATTCATTATCTTACGTTTCGAACTTGGTCGGACAGTATCAACGGTTTTTTATAAGTCAATTGCACGGCTTGCTCTGATTGAGTCCTCGATTAATATGTGTGGAGATGGCGTACAACGCTGTGCTGTTTTTGGAACCCATGTTGATGATCGGCAATTGGATTGTTATTTCTGACGCTGGGGAGGAGTAACACATTAAGGGTGTTTACTACGGCGACAAAAGCGAAATCGGCCTTTATGATTCACCTTTGCTGGCATCCTTGCCTGGCTTTAGTAGATGGACCACATTGCCCATTTCCCATACTTCCGGAACGATTTGGGTGGTTAGCGACATGTTAAGATCTTTATTGAGATACACGACTCCTGGCTCTTCCAGTTGTTTGAGCATTACCATGGAGATTCCATCAAGGCCCTACGCATTGGTAGATTTTAGCGTTCCTGATGGCATTCTCAACATCATCCATTGTAAATTGTGGTGGTTCCTCCTCGGCAAGAAGATATCTAATGCGCCATAGTACTCTTTTTTGCCCTGCCATTCCCGGTGTGCTCGACAAGCTATCTATTAAAATAACTTACGCAGTCAGTCAGCGTAACGGCGCTAAACGTGATTGAGGTCATATCTTCCTGCTTTCCTCAAGGTTCAAGAGTGACTTAACCGTTGCCTTCATTTCACTCCTCTGGCTACAGTGTTGCAACTCTTCAGATGATGTTGCAACACTTGTTCCGCTTATGCTCACCAACCAACCTGTAAACTTCCAGAATCAGCTTCGTGACCCTTGGTTCAATGGGGTTGTCACGATGAAGCTCATCACACTCAAATTGGCTAGCCCCGTCGCCTCTGCTAGGAGATTTGGTTTCACTTGGACCAGCAGGTATATGGCGCGTTGCTGCAGTAGTGACGATATTTCGGAACGGTATTTCTGCTATCCGAATATCAAAAGTGTTGGGCACATCTCTGAAGCGGTGATTAGCGAATTAGTGAACTCTTGCGGTGATTAGTGAACTCTCTGAAATAGGCCAATTAGTCCCATGATTGATTTTTCATGAAGGTTCATAGGTGATCAAATCGGGCGTTCTGCTTATGGCGACAAATATGGGGAGATAGTCTAACCCAAGAGACACGACGGTTTGACAGGTGACGTCATTTGTCCACCCAGATGACGCGATGTTATTATTTTGGCGAACTATGACTCTCTCACTCTCGAATTCTTGTTGGAGCATTCTCATTGACCGAGCAAAACGTTGAGCTATTGATCTTCTGATCCAGCACTTTACCTCTCTGGTGATTTCCGAGGATTGAATACGGTTATGACATTCCAAAATCGGGGTAATGTTGTGCCTATAACCTGGAGTACAACTATTTGTCGGTGGGATGTATACGTTAAGCATGCATTCCATGTAAGGGTCATTAGAACCAAGCTCAAGCCAGATGTGTCTGTATTGGACAGACTGGTGCAATAGGAAAGCTAAAGTGTTTTTTTTGCTGCTGCGAAGTCTATCAGCCTCATTCCCTTGTCAGACGTTTCACTATGGAGACTGAATTTTCAGACAGTTGGGTCACATTCCTATCCAATTTGGGCATTAATATCGTCTAGAATAATTTTAATGCCTTGGTCATATACTTCTTCTAAGCGCTCGTAAAATATATCTTTGGCCTGCTCGTCCTTATTTTCCATGGGAGCATGAGCACAAAATAAAAGTGATGTTGAAAAATTTACCATTTAAGCTGGAGACCAGATGTTTTAATCTCCGACTAAGTACAAATCCACAAGCAAACTCATGGTATGCGTCGTGGTAGTTATAACACAGTGTGTAGCCTTTAGATGTTGTTGTGACATCTTTCCCAATCCATCGTATTTCCTGTATGACAGTAATATCGGCCTTGTACTTCACCTTCTATATAAAGAGTCCGAACATTCCAGGGCAGATTCATAGATCATGATTCTAAAAACTTTTTTATACCCTCCACCACAGTATGGAGGGTATATTAATTTTGTTTTACCCTTCGTAAATGATTGAAACAAGTATATACATATATCCTTGATCAGGAAGATGTTTTGATAATGCAGCCATACAACGATACCTCCCGATTTTCGGGTTTTTGACGATCTTAGCTATTATTTTCAACCGAACTAGCTGTAATTTGACATTTAAGGTTCTAAGGTCCATATTTAGTTATATATAGGTACCTCCCCATTTTCGGTATTTTGAGAATTTTCCACGTACGACTGGTGTCCACAATACAATTGATAATCCAAGGTTTCAGACAGCGTAGAGTGCTTGACAGTATCTAAGGCTTTTGATAAGTCGAACGCCACAATTAATGTTCTATCTCAACGAATATGTGTGGAGATGGCGTGCAGCACAGTTGTCGTGGTATGCTGCTTACGATACCCATGCTGATTAACGGCGATTGGATAGCTATTTCTGACTTTGGGGAGAAGTAAAGCATCAAGAGCCTATGCTACGGGACATAAAAGCGAAATCGGTCTGTACGATTCACCGTTGCTAGCATCCTTTCCTGGCTTCAGTGGCAGGATCACCCTGTCTATTGTGCAGACTTTGCGAAACATGTATGCTTCCTCCCGTGTCAAATATTGTCGGTATACGTAGGTCTATATTTAGGTATGTATCGGTACTTCCTGATTTGCGGTCTTTTCGAGATTTTAGCTAAAATTTTGAACGAAACTATCTGTAATTTGACATTTAAGGTATTTAATGGTCACAACACTTCTTCATCCAAAATTGTGAACATAGGTATATGTTAAGGTATAGCCCCATAAAACGGTACCTCCCGAGTTTCTGTATTTTGAGGATTTTACCTACAATTTTTATCCGGACTAGCTGCAATTTGACATTTGAGATTCTTAACGATCACAACACTTCTTCACCAAAAATTGTTAAGATAGGTCCATGCTTAGGTATGCCCGCATATAACGGTACCTCCCGTTTTTCGGTATTTTGAGGATTTTACTTACAATTTTTATCGGAACTAGCTGCAATTTGACAATTGAGGTTCTTAATGGTCACAACACTTCTTCACCCAAAGTTGTGAACAAAGACACATGTTTGTTTTTCGTTTTTTCATAGTAGGCTGCTTTTTCTAGGGGAGGGTTACTAACCCGACGCCAAACCCAAGTTTTTAACGTTCTTATGGGTGAACGCGCGGCACATGTTAGCTCACTACCTTTAACGGGTGTTAAAGGCAGCTCCCCAGGTGACACCATGGGGAGGTCAGTGTCCACTTGAGATGAAAGAGGGACCAAGATAAATCCTGGGCTTTGCCATGTTAAAGCCGGTCAGAACCGTTCCTTGGTATCTTCCATCCCCTACGCCCCCAAAGAAAGAAAAACAAATCCCTCTAAAGGTGACGAACCCCGCAAACGTTTTAAGGACCATGATCTGCGAAGCTGCACCTGGAATGTTCGCACTCTTTATAGAGAAGGTGCAGTTTGCGCATTGGCAGATGTACTTGAAAAGTACAAGGCCGACATTACTGCCATACAGGAAACACGATGGATTGGTAAAGGTGTCACACTGCATTATAGCTTCCATGACACAAAGCATGGGTTTGGTTGCGGATTTGTAGTTGGTCGGAGGTTGAAACATCTGGTCTCCAGCTTCACCCCAGTGAATGAAAGACTCGCTGCATTTCGATTAAAAGGAAAATTCTTCAACATCAGCTTTATTTGCGCGCATGCTCCCACTGAAGACAAGAACGAACAGACCAAAGATATATTTCACGAGCGCTTAGAAGAAACTTAAGACCGTTGCCCTGCCCATGACATTAAAATTATTCTAGGCGATTTTAATGCCAAAATTGGAAAGGAGAATATGTTTGGCCCAACAGTCAGGAAATTCAGTCTTCACAGTGAAACATCTGAAAAGGGTATGAGGCTGATAGACTTTGCAGCTGTAAAAAAATGGTTGTTAGCAGTATCATCTCGATATTTTTAAGGGCACCTGGCTGTCTTCAGATCAAAAAACAAGTAATCAAATTGATACAAAAGATAGTCACAAAATATACCACTCATAGTCCCGATAACATATCAGCACAATGGCAAAATATTGCCCAATCCATGCAAACAGCCGCAAAATCCATACTTGGATACCAGAGACCTCCACCAAGGAATCCATGGTATGATCAGGAGTGTCGTGCTGCTACCGAAGAGATAAATGCGGCATATAGGGCTACTTTACATTCCGTAGCAACGCATAGCGCACTAGAGAGAAGTATCGGGAGAAAAACAGAGAGGAAAAATATCTGTGCAGGAAAGAGAGAGAGAGATGGAAAAGCGGGAGTGTGAAAAAAAATCGAGATATACAGGAGCCTGAATGAAGTCCGAAACCGGAGGCGACACGCTGATAAGGTGTATTCATCAGCTAGTTAGCACCATCTGGCAGGAAGAGCGAGTACCTGACGACTGGAACCTTAGTATCCTGTGCCCCGCCCACAAGAAAGGATATAAGACTGTATGCTCTAACTATAGGGGCATGAGACCAGTCCCGATTGCCTAAAAGATCGTGTCGAGATAATTGGGCCATACCAATGCGGATTTAGACCTGACAAGTCCACCATTGACCAGATATTTACCCTGCGGCAAATCCTGGAGAAGACCCAAGAGATGCAGATCGACACCTACCACCTTTTTGTCGATTATAAAGCAGCCTTCGACAGCCCCCTACGTTCAAAGATATTCCAAGCCATGTCTGAATTTGGTATCTCCGCAAAGCTCATTCGGCTTTGTAAAATGACATTAACTGACACGATATCCTCAGTTAAAATAGGAAAGAATCTCTCCGAAGAGTTTTGTACCAATAGAGGTTTCAGGCAAGGAAACATCCTTTCGTGCAGGAAAAGATTATACGAGAGGCAAACGTCAAACGAAGTGGCACAATCTACACCAATAGCCACATGTTACTTGCTTATGCTGATGATATTTGAGGTTCTTAACGGACACAACACTTCTTCACAAAAAAATTTGAACATAGGCCAAGCTTATGTATATCCCGCATATAACGGTACATCCCGATTTTTGGTATTTTGAGGATTTTACCTGCAAGTTTTGTCCGAACTAGCTGCAATTTGACAATTGAAGTTCTTAACGAACCTCAAAAATTGTGAACATAGGTACATGTTTAGGTATAGTCCGCATATAACGATACCTCAAGATTTTAGGAGTCTTGTTCAATTTAGGTACATTTGTTGACGAACTTTCGGTACTACTTCTTCACCAAATTGTCAACATGGGTCCCCACTTTTATGTAGCTCCTATGTAAAGGTACCGCCCGATTAAAGGCATTTTCAAGTTAATTTTCTGACCTCAATTAGGCATGTGGTGTGTCCGTAGTTCAATATATTTTATGGTGGAGGGTATAAAAAGTTCTGTCCGGCCGAATTTAACTTGTTTACTTCTTGTTTTTGTTTTTCTTTGTTTATTATAGTACGATGTTTATTGGAGGTGGTTTTAACTAGTCCATTCCAGCTGCCCAGATGAAACCACGGGGCTGTAAGTGCCCACATGAGATGTAAGAGCGACCAAGATAAGTCCTGGACTTTGCCATGTTAAATCCGACACCCAATTTTTTCCTTCCATATCCTAATGGAGGGTGTTAGAGATTCAGTTTAACTGAAATTAAAGACTTTTATAGATAATTCATTCTTTTCAAACATTTACACATAATTCTAAACTACCATGACTTCCTTCCAGCCATCTGTTACTGACGTATATTTCATTCGAATACATATGTACGTATATGTTTGTACGTGAGTCAAATTTTACTGCTTAATTTTTATATAGTTTTTTTTTCTTTCTATATTTGCAAGTCAAGTCTAGCTGCTAATTGAATTATTGCACATTTAGATTCCAAACCTAAAATTGAAAAACTTAACTTAGCATATAATTGATATTTAATTAACCAATACCAACACCATTACCATGACTTTAACATGAGAATTCTCAACTGATGTAGAGAGGTACTTATTGTCATTCGGTCTGTCAGTCCATACAACAATTCTCCTTCATTAGGTTTGTAGTTGCAGTGGCGGCATCGCTCAAATGTTATAATCTAAGGCAAACGGTTGTGCTGTTGCCACCTCTAATGTTTTGTGGTTATTTTTAACGAAGTAAAGGTACCATATGCTACCGGGACGTAGCCATAAAGTAGGGTCTATTGGGCCCTCTAGCAGTATGCCCCCTGCAAAACCACTGTGTCATTGCAACTATTTTCTTCCATTGCTTACTCTCTTGCCAGTAAACTCAAACTGCATAACTCAATAAATAACGCGCCATCAAATCGTCATTGAGAACTCAACAAATCTTTAACTCAAAGATTGTTAAGTATTTGTATGTTTTTTTTCAGTTTTTTATTTAACATTTTAAAATTTGTCTGCAAACGAGTTCTCAAGTGTATTTGACTTATTAATTTGCATAAAATAATTTGCGTACTAATTGCCACTTATAAATGTCGGAATATTTGTACTCTAGTGCAATGTTTGTTCGCCAACGAGGCATACTTTGTGTACACCTTGTTTTTTACCGAGCTACGTATTGAGTAGGTTTTTCGTTTTTGTGCAATTTGCTATCATATCAGTTATGATGGTATGGTGTGTGGTCTATTATCATGAACACCTTTTCGATGATAAAGTAGGAATAGCTTAATTCTAGTTAACTGTTTTGGAATTTGACATTTGTAATAGAGTAATAATTAACAATAAACATTACAAAAATCAATAGAGGAATTCATGCGAATCCCAGTAGCGTCTGTCTCGAAGTGAGCGGATCTCGGGTCAAAATATTAAATTTTCGTGTTCGCCAATTTTAATGTTGACAGTTCCGCAATCGTTTTAAGATTCATGTACCTGGAAACGGCGGACTATAAACAGAAATTGTGTAGTTCTCGCACTGTCTGGTGTACTTTAAAATAGATATTGTCGCCACAGTAAATGTGATGGACCCTTCAGCATGAAATATTCTGCACTAAAATATAAAATATAGATGTCTTTGTTTTACGAAAGTACCTATGTCGATATGTTTCTGCAATTGCAAAACTACAGCCAAGTAAGAACTAAAATATAGATATAACCTTCGAAATATGTACCTCAAATCGGTTGGTAATATTAATAATCCAAAACGTGGATCTATGTATGTCCGCAATCTTTTGTGGAGAAGCTTTTTCACCACTTCGAATCCGAAGTGCCAAATTGCATCCAATTTAGGCCGAAAACGTCTATAAAAACGTCAAAATCTGGCGGTACCGTCAACAATTTTTGGTACAGACGTTTCTTGATCACTTCGATCTCTAAATTCCAAATTACATTAAGTTGGGGCGGAAAACACCTATAAAAATACCTGAAATCGGGCGGTCCCGTTATAAGGTGGCTATTTGGAAACGTGGACCTATGTATGTGCATAAATTTTTTATTGTTGTTGTAGCAGCATGAAACCTACGTGGAAGCATAGGCTATTTGCTAGGCTGGCAATCGCTGGGCGAAACACTATGGTTTTGGGTCAATCCGGTACGTAATAACCCGCTGCCCTGGGATTGTTAATACATTTTGGGTGGAAAATTTTTCTGACCACTTCATAGCCTAAATTTCAAATTACCTCCAATGTGGTAACAACTTCAAAATAACTGAAATAGGGCAGTGCCGTTATGGTGCGATTCCAAAGCGTCGACCTTTGCCCTGCTATGCAAATTACAAAGAAACTATTTTTCGTTTCAACTGCTGCTGCTGTTCTCTTCAGTTAAAGACCCCAACCAATTTGAAGGGAAAAATACAGGTGAATTGTCTGTCGCCCTATTTTACCTCTGCAGAAACAATGAGGCTTCTCACGGTGCTCTTGAACCAATTTTAAACGGAAGGTGCTTACACCTCAGAAGTTTTTACGGATTCTGAAACTACAATGTTCATAGATGAGAAAAATCAAAAAACAAAACAAATTCCCGGAGCGCTTTTTAAAACTGTTAGGTTTTCACGATTTTACTTGGAAACCACAGACCCTATCGAAATGGGACTAAAGAAAATGTTATAGCTATGAAAATTGTCTACAAGATTGGCCATTATGATGTTATCGTAGGTCTTACCGTTATTGTGATATAGAAGCTCAAATTGGGACAATGCATTGACTGTATCGCTATCTTATAAATCTATGTCATACATGGTGCGCCTTAACTAACTTTAAGTGAAAACCTATTGCACCTGCGAAGTTTTCTTTCGGATTTTGAAACAGAAATGTTCATAGATGAAAAAAAAATCCAAAAACAAGACAAAATAGCTGGAGGGATTTTTAAACAAATCGCGGTCAAAATTCACATTTTTAGGTTTATTTTGAGTTTTCGCGATTTTGCTTAGAAACCATAAGTCCTATCGAAATGGGGCTAAAGAAAAAGTTGTAGCGGGGAAAATTCTCTAGAGGACTGACTGTTATGATTTGTTCCTAGGTTTTAAATTTTTTAGATATAGAAGTTCATGTCACCTTTGTGGGTTTTTTTGTTAGGTTTTCACGATTTGCATGAAAAGGTAAGACATATCAAAATGTGACTAGAGAAAATCTTATAGCTGTTAAAATTCTCTACCAGATTGGCTTTCGTAATTTTTTTCTAGGTTGTACCATTTTTAAGGTATATACGTTTAAGTTGGGAAATTGCAATCCTGACATTGTTTTATAAGGAGACGATACAGTCAATGCATTGTCCAAATTTGAACTTCTATTTCACAATAATGGTAAAACCTTCGAAAATATCTTTAGTGCCATTTCGATAGGCCTTGTGGTTTCCAAGCAAAATCGTGAAAACCTAAAAAAACCCTAAGAATGTCAATTGAATCGCGATTTATTTAAAAAGCGCTCCGGCGATTTTTTTGTTTCTTGAATTTTGTAGTTTCAGTTTCAGAGCAGGTTTCTTCGCTCGAAGACAATGGACTGACCGGGTCTATTAACCGGAAGGAAAATTTTGTCCGCCTGGAGTGCGCATCTGGTGCATGATAATAATTTTGTTTCTCCTTCTCGGAGTGCAAATTGGAGTCTCTACCCACAAATTTACGGAGACACAAAACAACGCTTTTATAATGTTTTGCATTCCTGACATCCTTGGCTTAAATATTATTAGAAGCCTTAACGACTAGTGGATCGTCCTTGGTTTATACACCTGCAGACATAGCCTCTGTCGCATCTAGCCTTCTCGTTTTTATCCACAAGGTTAGATACAGGCACCATTTTACTCTGGTCTTTCTTAGTGGATATGACAGGAATCACCGAAGTGTTCAGTTCATCGTCCGATAAGGTCAGATTAAGTAACATGGCTTCTGAGAAAATGTCTTATTTTCACTCTTCAGTCCTGATCGAGTAGATTTCGGAGTGAAAATTTGGGTACAACTTTTGGGTGGACAGACCCAATCTTTGTTTGCATGTATACTACATAAGCAGGGTTTTTTGGAATATTCGCGTCATTGTCGAAAGAAGTATGGCGCTATAATAAAAACTAAGAAGAACTTAAGTGCTTGAGGTGTATGAAATATAGAGACATTTCTAGGCCCATATCTCCGTAATTAATGGCTTCCCCTAAAGAAGTGGCATTAGAGTAAATTAAAGAGCAAAAGTATTGGAATTTTGAGGATATGTACCTGCAGCCATGGGCCAACATAGTCCATCTTGGAACTGGATCTAATTTTGGGAGTTCCTTTTGACAGTAACCATGGGGTTTCTTAGAGCTTTTCGGACTTTTTTATGTTGACACAACATTCCCGAAGGGACATGGGCGACTTATATCAACGAGTGCAAGCCGATTCATATTGGCTCAATGATATGGGACCTACTTTTTGTAGCAGAGTCCGAACGGTGTGTCTTACGACACCACTTGTAGCTGAAATACTCAGGAAATATAAGCCACCATTACTCTGAGGGATTTGCAAAGGCCTAAAATCTTGATATTGTGTTTACTGATTGGACCACAGACCTTCTGAGTGCAAGGTGGACGTGCTTACCACTGCACCACGGTGGCTCTCAACTTTTTCGACTTGCCCACGAAAAAATTTATCTTTCTTATCTGCAACAGCCTTTCAATTGCACTTAAGCAAAAATTTTTAACTTTTGTGAGCGAGTTTAAGAGAAATATTTCTATGTACAAAGGTTGGGCCAATCACTTCATTCGATAGTCATCGTGCCCACCAACAATTTAGTTGTTCGCCGTAAGATTCTTCGAACTTTTGGACCATTATGTCAGGAATCATGGACTTGTTTGCGGAAAACATTGTATCGAGAGGACCAGAACCACATGGTACACTATATCATTTAAAAATAATTCCCCAATAACCCTTAAATTGCACTTAATAGAAAATGATGCATTTTTGTGAGGGATGTACCCGAAACGTTTGAAACAATGTTTACGATGTACAAAGTTTCGGGCAAATCGGATATTCAATTCGATAGTTGTCATGTTGATCAGGAAGTATGAAATTCCCTGTCCTAATAGTTGCCGCGAGGACTTTTCCATAAACTGCAGGTTTGCAAAAATTTTGAAGGTAGGGATATAGTCCAAACTTGAAAGGAAGAGATATTGTCCATATATATGTATTAGGGTGGGGCGATTTGTGTGGAAGCAAAAAAACCTTAATGAGCCCTTCGCGTTTCTGATTCCTGGGATTGAACTGAGCAAAAAAGTCCACTGGACCATATATCTACCGTAAAAATCGAGCCTCCCGATTTTGACTTTAAGTTTTTTATTGACGTTTTTTGGATATTTTGGCATATAACAGCCAAACCATTGGGATTTTCGATCCAACACAAAGACAAACATTGTAGCCAAGACAGTAATTGAAAACTCTCTAATACATCGCAAAAGCATTGGAACGCTCCTTCAGGCAGTTTTGGCCTTAAGAATGTGCAAACTTTTCGGAAAATGTCGATAAATGACATTGTGCTACAAAATTTGACCCGAAAAATATTCAAGTGTTCTGATGCAAAATTATATCGTGCTGGGATCCATGGACAACGACAATGCCTTTATTTCGTTTGGGTCAATTCGTTTTATTTTTTTATAACGGTAAAAGTAGTGAAAATCTGGCTTTCTTACATTTTCAAATTTAAACGGGCATATCTTATTTTTTCCACAACGAATTTCGTTTGATCCTTCATCCTTTTAAAGTGGTGAATAATGTCTTTTGAATAAGCTATTATTGTTTTAAATCGGTTAACAAATGGCTAAGTTATAGTGGTTTATGTCTGAAAACCCCTACAAAAAACCTATAAAGGAATTTCTCACAATTTTCAAAATAAATATTGAACAAAACAAAAAAACATGATATTTTTGAAAATTATGAGAAATTCCTTTATAGGTTTTTTGTGGGGGTTTTAAGACATAAACCACTATAACTTAGCCATTTGTTAACCGATTTAAAACAATAATAGCTTATTCAAAAGACATTATTCACCACTTTAAAAGGATGAAGGATCAAACGAAATTCGTTGTGGAAAAAATTAAATATGCCCATTTAAATTTCAAAATGCAAGAAACCCAGATTTTCACAACTTTTACCGTTATAAAAAAATAAAACGAAGTGACCCAAACGAAATAAAGGCATTGCCGTTGTCCATGGATCCCAGCACGATATAATTTTGCATCAGAACACTTGAATATTTTTCGGGTCAAATTTTGTAGCACAATGTCATTTAACGACATTTTCCGAAAAGTTTGCACATTCTTAAGGCCAAAACTGCCTGAAGGGGCGTTCCAATGCTTTTGTGATGTATTAGAGAGTTTTCAATTACTATCTTGGCTACAATGTTTGTCTTTGTGTTGGATCGAAAATCCCAATGGTTTGGCTGTTATATGCCAAAATATCCAAAAAACGTCAATAAAAAACTTAAAGTCAAAATCGGGAGGCTCGATTTTCATCTTAGACATATGGTCCAGTAGACTTTTTTGCTCAGTTCAACCCCAGGAATCAGAAACGCGAAGGGCCCATTAAGGTTTTCAAATCGCCCTGCCTAATATGTATGTCTGGAAGAAACATTAAAAATCAATTGCAGTCGAACGAACTTCGCTATAACAAACTTCACTGCAACGAATATTTCGTCACCTTGTGTTGGGTCCCAGGGCATTGCAACATCGAGGGAAACGAGGCAGCCGACGAACTGGCACGCTGCGGATCGGAGTCACAAAATATTGAAATCGACAACTCCATCAAGCCACCATTGTGCCACTTCAGCAGAGAGATAATACAAAAATGTCGAGAAAAATTCTGCCAACACTGGCAAAACTTGCCCAGCTGCAGCACATCAAGGGCAATCTGGCCAATCGCGTCGAAGACAAGAACCGCCTCACTGCTCTCAATGAGGAAACCAGACCTGAAACTTGCAGTGGGGATCATCACGGGTCACTGCGGAACAAGATCCATGACGAGTAAATGGGAAGAAGACTTGGCCGACTACGGTAGGCTTTGCGAGGATGAGGAAGAAATAGAGACGATTGAGCACCTTTTATGCCGCTGTCCTATACTCATTTCCAGAAGACTGTGTACCATGGGGGTACATACCATCCAATCATTAACAGCATTTAGCCAAGCAGAGCCGTCGGATCTACTTCACCTTGCTAAAGGCCTGAAATGGTTCCAGCGTACTGGGAATGCGACAAGCACCACCTCTACACAGTAGCATCGTCAAACGCATCTCAGCTACATCTCACCTAATTTCACCACCTAAATACTAAAAATATTCACTACATACTCGAATATCCATATCTAATCAACAACATCACTACAACTATAGTCTCAACAACCTATTCTTACCTTTACAGACGAACCGCTAATTGCTTCTCATCCACAGGCAACACCTTCACACCACATCATTACACATATGGTCTCATCCCCTGCAAGCAAAAGCTATCGCGGAAGTGACTTAGGCGTGTCGTCCAGGGCGATGGAAACAGTCGCTGCGATAGTCGCGGAAGGCACCCTGGAGTGCCCTCCGTTGTGAAGAAATGAACCACGCCGGCGTGTCGTCTTGGAAGTCACTCCAGGGACACTTCTGGAAGATCGTTTCCGCGATAGTTCTTGGAATTAAAAAAAAAATATTTTTTTTTATTTTTCTTTTACTATTTTTATTAGGAGGATTGGCGGTTTTTATTTTTTTCACTTTACTTATTTTTTATTTTTTTTTAAGTACGCTCTTTTAGAGAAATTATTCTTTGGAATTTCCACCTACATTAATTTTGTCATTTTAAAAATGTGATGTTATGCTGCCTGACTTGGGAAGCGAACCTGGACCTTCAGAGTGCAAAGCGAGTATGCTTACCACTACACCACCGTCTCATTTAATACTCACATAGAAAATGTTCTATATTTGTTCAATGTGCTGGATCATGAAATAAATGTAAACAATCGCCTTAGAAGTCGCTCAGAAGCCACTCCGAAGTGTCGCCATACGCGATAAAAGGTAATCACAAGAAGGCAATAGAAATTTTTTGTGTAATTCAACAACGATCTTCCTTGGCGTGTCTCCGGAGTAACTTCCTAGGCGAGGGAGTGAGTGAGGGTCCCCTGCCAGCAATTGGAAGTGAGTTTCGCACTCCCTCGCCTAAGAGGTCACTCCAGAGACACGCCAAGGAAGATAGTTGGTGAATTACACAAACAATTTCTATAGCCTTATTGTGATTACGTTTTATCGCGTATGCCGACACTTCGGAGTGACTTCTGAGTTACTTCCAAGGCGATTGTTTACATTTATTTAATGATTCAACACATTTGAACAAATATAGAACATTTTCTATCTGATGATTACACTGTGCAACATTTTTAAGGTGATCTTGTGCAAACAATTCGAACTGCGGATTTTTTGAAAGCACATACCCAAACGACAAGAAACCCTAGTTGGGTCTTGTTGCGTCAGATCCAGCTGGGATTTTATGGACCCATCTAAACTTGGTTAAATATTGAGTTTTGAAAGAAATTCAGGACTATATCTCTGAACCCAATGCGAATCTTCTTCTGACCTCTGAGGCAAATTTGAAGATAAGGACAAGAATAAAATATTTGAAGAAATAATGTACTCAAAAAACTACATTTATTGCCTCAAATTTCAAAATATATGCAAAAATTCCACAATTTTTATACATTCCACGCCGTATCTCTAAAACCGTTAATTTTTTCTGAATATTTTCTTTTGCAAAAATATTCCCTGGAATGTAATACACAACTCTTCAGAACATGTCATTGTTGTAAAATGCCTCTATGCCTCTATTTTCAGTACATTTTTCAACGACCATTTAATAAAATTACCAATAATGTAGTGAAATCCGAAATGCGAGAATAAACTGTTGGTGTGAACTATGTTTGAAATACGTGTGTAAAAGATATGATGTAAAATATCGCTGGAACAACATAAAGTAGGCATTTTAGAGTTTCAGAATGTTCTAAACAATTGTTGAGAACATTATTTGGAAGATTTTTGCAAAAGATTGCTTGGTTCAACTCCCAACAGTTTAGCCGATACTGACCAGAATTTCAGCAACTACGTAAATTTTCTATATTTTATAGATTTTGATGCCCTAGATGGAGTTTTTCTTATGTCGTCTGTTCAAAAGATAAGTTCTAATAGTTCAGGGCTACAATATTGCCTAAGACAGCAAGGCAAAATTCCTACTCGTTTCTGAGATAAAGGCCCGATAAATGCAAAAAGTGTAGTTTTAGCCCGGTTTAGATGCGGCCATAAAATACGAACTGGATCTGACAGGACAGAACCCTACTAGGGTTTTTGTAGTCTAAATATGTACTATCAAAAAATGCATACTAGAAGTTGTTTGCATTTTCAGTGTTGCATAGTGTTATATGAGGCGATGGTGCAGTGGTAAGCATACTCGCTTTGCACTCTGAAGGTCCGGGTTCGCTTCCCAGGTCAGGCAACAAAACATCACATTTTTAAAATTACAAAATTAATGTAGGCGGAAATTGCAAAGAATAATTTCTCTAAAAGAGAAGGAAAATGAGAAAAAATAAATAAAAATAAAAAACTAACAAAAATAAAAAATAAATAAAAGTAAAAATAAAAAAAATTAAATCAAAAAAAAAATATATATATAATTTTTGTTTTTTTTTTAATTTCTAGTGTCGCTGGAGTGACTTCCAAGACGACACGCCGGCGTGGTTCATTTCTTCACAACGGAGGTCACTTCAGGGTGACTTCTGCGACTATCGCCGCGACTGTTTTCATCGCCCCGGCGACACGCCTAAGTCACTTCCGCGATAGTTTTTGCTTGCAGGGTCTACACACACATAGTCTACATCTTCAACTTCTCTCTAACATATGCATATGGATTTAGATGTGCATATAGATGCACATCTAAATCCATATGCACGTCTAAATCGCATCCATAACCATCAATCCATCAACAATCACCACCACTAACTAAGATGCCGAACAGTCGCACACACACCAGCCCAGAACCTCCAGAATCTTCATCCACAACTACATCACCTACAATCTTCATCTATACATAACTATAGTCACACATATGTATCTACATCATACCATAACATCTTCAACCAGTTTTCAATATCCAGGATGAGCACAATGGACCTCAAGGTCTCCGAGTGGAGTAGCTGCCCATACAGCAGCTGCGCATCCTATAACCTAACCTAACCGTTTATGTTAGAACATATTTTTTATGGGTGGAGAGAGAATTTTTGTCGAAGAGAGTAACAACAGGGCTCTCGCGGCTGTGGAATGCTGTTTTATAATAAAAAGCTGTGTGTATGGTGTGATAGAAGACGCAGAAGCGAAGATAGGAAGGTAAAAACGTTTTCTTCAGTGTTCTAAATACAGTCGTTGAGTAAGACGGAAAAGTGAGTGAATAAATCAGTGTTTTGTATTTTCTTAAAGAAATTGTTCTTTTTAGTAAATTAAATGCCCAATACATTTTATAATTGCAAAATTTATAATTGCATCAAAAAGGTGAATGGAAATATTTTATTGGACAAAGAAGAAATCGCATTTAATATTGGTAATTACATCAATACAATTTTTCATATACATATATACAAGATGGCGAAAAAGTAATCCTCCTATCAGAAAATGCTATAAATTTTGCGATTGGCCCCTAATGTTGTTTTGACATTTGTGTAGTAAACACATGCGAAATACACGTTAATAAACAAAGTGATGGAAAATGCCATAAAAAGGCTCAAATGACAATAAACTGTGGCAGCGGCCATTTATCTGACATCATATTCTCGACTTGATGTAAAACAAGTAAGAAAGCGTTAAGTTCGGCCGGGCCAAACTTTTCATACCCTCCACCATAAAATATTCTGAACTAAAATGGAATAATTAGTTTCCATTCCTGTCCCCAACATTAAGTGGGTACGTTAAAATGTCAGATAATATATATAATATGTTTCATTCGGTAGGCCCTTTTTTATGGTGTCTATATCTAACTATGTATGTTGACAATTGTTGGTGGGCTAGAAATTGGGAGGTACCGTTATACAGGGGTTATAATAAAACATGGACCTATGTTGACAGTTTTTGATTGGAGCCTTTAATGTCAAATAACTCCTAATTCGGTTAAAAATTGTAGCTAGAATTCTCAAAATACCGAAAATCGGTACATAACGTGGGAACTTTAATGTCATTAACAGCTATTTCGGAGGTATGTGGGCTATACGAAAATATGAACTTAAATGAACAATTTTTGTTGGCTTTTAAATTCCAAATTACAGAAAGTTCGTCCAAAAAATAAGGCTAAGGTACGGAAAATTGGGAGGTTTGTTTTGGGGCTATACCAAAACAGGGACCTACGTTCGGTTAAACATTTTAAGTAAAATCCTAAAAGTACCGAAAATCGGAAGATATCGTTACATTGGGGCTGTGTTCAAAATTGTTGATGCAGATGTGTGGTGACCACTACAACCTTCAAATGTCAAATTACAGTTAGTTCGGTTTAATATTGTAGCTAAAATCATCAAATTACTAAAAATCGGGAGGTACCGTTATATGGGGGCTTTATCCATACATGGAACTTTCTTGACAATTTTTGGTGGAGAGGTGTGGTGACCACTAAGAACTACAAATGCCACATGTTCAAATTACAGCAAATTCGGTTAAAACTTGTAGGTAAAGTTCTCAAAATACCGAAAATCGGAAGGTACCGTTATATGGGGCTATACCAAAACATGGACCTAAGTTTAAAATTTTTTCGAATATAAGTTTTTTGGTCACTAAGAACCCTAAATATCAATTTAAAGCTAATTCGGTCTAGAAATGTGACTTAAAACGTCAAAATACCGGAAATCGGGCGGTACTGTTATATGGGGCCTATACCAAACCGTGGACCTGTGTCCACAAGTTTTGTTATATAAGTTTATTTACACTTAAGAAACCTAAATGTCAAATTATAGCTAAATCGGTCTGCAAATGTAGCTAAAAACGTCAAAATGCCGTAAATCGGGGGGTACCGTTATATGGGGACTATACCAAAAAGTGGACCTATGTCCACAAGTTTTGTTATATAAGTTTATTGACATTTAAGAACCCTAAATGTCAAATTATATCTAAATCGGTCTGAAAATTTAACTAAAAACTTCAAAAAATGCTAAATCGGGGGGTATCGTTATATTGGGGCCATACCAAAACGTAAACCTATGTCCACAAGTTTTGTTATATAAGTTTATTGACACTTAAGAACACTAAATGTCAAATTACAGCTAAATCGGTCTGAAATTGTAGCTAAAAACGGCAACATACCGTAAATCGGGGGGTACCGTTGTATGTGGGCTATACCAAAACGTGGACCTATGTCCACAACTTTTGTTATATAAGTTTACTGACACTTAAGAACCCTAAATGTCAAATTATAGCTACATCGGTCTGAAAATGTAGCTAAAAACGTTAAAATACCGTAAATCGGGGGTACCGTTATATGGGGGCTATACCAAAACGTGGACCTATGTGCACAACTTTTGTTATATAAGTTTATTGACACTTAAGAACCCTAAATGTCAAATTATAGCTAAATCGGTCTGAAAATGTACCTAAAAACGGCAAAATACCGTAAATCGGGGGGTACCGTTGTATGGGGGCTATACCAAAACGTGGACCTATGTCCACAACTTTTGTTATATAAGTTTACTGACACTTAAGAACCCTAAATGTCAAATTATAGCTACATCGGTCTGAAAATGTAGCTAAAAACGCCAAAATACCGTAAATCGGGGGGTACCGTTATATGGGGGCTATACCAAAACGTGGACCTATGTCCACAAGTTTTGTTATATAAGTTTATTGACACTTAAGAGCCCTAAATGTTAAATTATAGCTAAATCGGTCTGAAAATGTAGCTAAAAACGTCAAAAAACCGTAAATCGGGGGGTACCGTTATATGGGGGCTACACCAAAACGTGGACCGATATAGCCCATCATCGAACTTAACCTGCCTACAAACAAAAGACGCATCCCAAAATTTCAGCATTCTATCTCAATTTTTGTGGATGCTAGAGTGATTACCACAGACGGACGGACGGACGGACGGACGGACGTGCACAGATCGACTCAGAATTTTACCCTGATCAAGAATATATATACTTTATAGGGTCGCAAATGAGTATTTCAATGCGTTACAAACGGAAAAACAAACTTAATATACCCTCCATACTATGGTGGAGGGTATAAAAATTAAAATACCAAATAAAAATAATCCACCAGAAGAATCAAAGTTTTTCATTTTTTTAAATTACAGCCAAAAAATATCGGAAGTTTACTTTTGCGCCACCTTGTACATACATGCATACATATCGTACCTGTTCAACAAAAGGGTAGTAACTCAAAATTTCTCTCTCCTCTTAGTTTAAGTTCGAATATAGGTTATATCGGTCCACTCCTTCCGGTACCTCCCCCACAATAGTTCGAAAATGTTCGGAAAATTTGTGCGCACGATAACTATTGAAGGGAGTAACCAATTTGGTCCATACTCTGCACATCGTGAAATTCCTACCAGACTTGTATTCACTGCCCCCTATATCACGGTACAAGTTTCATCAGGGGCAAGTCCATACTTCCTGAGAAAATAGCCTGAAATTACACCGTGTGTAGTGGTTGGAGCGCGCGATGACTCTCGAACGGATCTGGCGATTCGGTCCAAAATTTGGCCTTCGTAATATTTTGTACAAATTTAGTTTACGTTCAAAGCTAATCCATATCGGTCCACTCATTCAGGTACCTCCCCCACAAAAGTTCAAAAATATTCGGAAAATTGTGCGCACTATAACTCTAGATGGGAGTGACCGATTTGGTCCATACTTTACACAACCTAATATATCTATCAGATATAGATCAGGTTCGAATATGGACTTTATTTGTCCACTACTTCAGGTACCTCCCACACAAAAATTTGGATAAATTCACTTTAAGACCAGCTCACGAATCACTTTGATTTTTGTTGAAGCAGCTTGCACTCGCTGCCTAAATTACGACAGTAAAAGTTTTTTTTTCAGAGGCAAGTCTATATTTCTTGAGAAAACAGCCCTGTAAACAACCTCTATGGCACAATAGGTAGTGGTTGGAGAGCTCGAATACTGCGTTCGTCTACACTTTCATATCGTAATATTTCTGCGAATATTAGATGCATTCGAAGGTGGTGCTTATAGGTCCACTCCTTCCGGTACCTCCCTATCTATCGGTATCCCTGCAAATTTTTTAACTTAATTCTATCCATATTTTTGACGGTTCATACGCCAGTTGCTTACAGGGTTGCCAACAGGTTTCTTTAATCGAAGGCGGACTTTTTTCCTTTTAACTTCTTACATTCTCCATTCATTAGACCTTCTGCACCAGTTCAATAATCTTAGTTTCGGATATTTTGTTATATTTTGTTTTTGTATTTTTTTTAATCCCATTGTATTTCGGAGGATTTGGGCCGTTCCCTCTTTATGCTGTTAAGCGGTTCGAAATGTTTGTAGCACTTTGTATTTCTCACCCGACAGCGCTCTATATCCTCATTAATTCACTGGAAATGCCTTTAAAAATATTCATTCATTCAAAAGACTTAAGCAACAAACTTCAAACAAAAGACTTAGGAAACAAGCATTCTTTTTGTTTTCCAAACAATATTTAATATTAGCGGCATATTATAAAAGAACATTCTTAATTTAATTTCATTGATTGATTCGAGATAATTAGAACAAATTGTTATAAATAAATGAAGAGAAGAGAAACGAACAAATCATCACCATTAACCGAAAATGTACAAAAACACTTACTGATTGTAGCTAGCCCAAGGTTTTTAGGTAAATGAACATATAATTACACTGTGAAAAAACAGCAGCAGCAACAACAACAATTGAAATGCCAATAAGAAACCATAAAATATTTATTTGGCGGCATATAAACCAAAAAAACAATAATAATAATAACGAATCTGCAATACCTTCACACTAAATTAACAATAATTTAATTGCATGCGATTGATTTATAGGGAATACGGTAATTACAGCACCAGAAAGACGCAGAAACTCACAATGGCCATCAATAGCAATGATAAAATGGGGAAGCCAATGAATGGCCAATGAACCAATAAAACTATAAACAAATTATAATTTGACCGATTTATTTTGCAAATATTTCCGTTGAAGGAACCCAATACAATGTATATTTGATTAGCCTGGGTTATGAACGACAGAACAAAACACAACAACTTCTTTTGTGTTGGGGAGGCTACTGCAAAACACAAGCCCAAGTGATCAGTTTTAGCTTTTTTACACAGTTTTAGGTTTCAAGTTGTGAAAAAAACGAAAACAAGCGAAACAATAACAACTACGACATATGGACATTTAACCGCTAAAAGTTTCCGAGGACGGTCATTAAACTTGGCTGTGGTATTTTTTAGCAAAAAAATTAAACCAAAAAATCAGGTCCCGAAAACAAAACAAAACCAAGAAATATTTTTAAACTACTACTAGCAAGTTAAGAATACTAAAATAAAACTATAGTAAAACTGGATGTATTTACGTTCAGCAACAAAAACAACCACAACATACACATGAACATACATAGCTTCATCACAACATATCAGCTAACTAGATTGATGTTCCAAAACACGCACACGTCTTCTTCGTATTCTTCTTCTTAGTGTGGTGACTAGCAAAACAAAGTCATAAAGAACAACCAACAACAACACCTTAACGCTCAGATATTTTATATTTTACTTAAAATAAAATCCAAACCAGTGGCTTAAAAAACGTAAAAAAAACACCAACAACGGAATATAAACAAAATAAAGCATCACCACCATTAAAATATAGTCAACAGCCTAGGGGTGTACAGATGTTGAAGACAAAACGTTTAGTTTTAGTTCATCTTTTTTCTCATTTTTCTGACTTAATGAAACCGAAGACCATAACTCATTGAAAAACAAAACAAACCACCATAAATCTCAGCTGTTGACAAATGCATTTATGTACCCTGCAATAAAATCCATTTAGGAAATTTTTTGATAACTTCGTTAAGTGATACTCTGAAACCGGTAGGGGAGAGATGTATTGATGAAGAAGATTTGGGGAACCATAGAAATGCCCTAAAATATATTTATGAGTAAACTCTGATGAAAGTTTTGGGAATATTTTTTATAGAACTAGCAGATCAATTGACTTTGACAGCCTGTTTCTGTATGTCGAAACGAAAATGTGTGCGAATGAAACAAGCCCAATCTATAGTTTTCGAAATATGTTTACCTTTGCTTTTTACACCCTCAGCATTTATGCTAACGAGGGTATACATATACACTTTCATACGGGCAAAATGTGCCTCATCGAAATAATGGTTTTAGACCCCAAGTATGTTTGGACGAAATGTGTTTCAGACAATTTGGAGTCGATTGAGCAATGTCCGTCCGTCTGTCTGTCTGGCTGGCTGGAGCGCACGACAACTCTCGAACGGATGAACCGATTCAGTTCAAATTTTGGCTTTCGTAATATTTTGCCCAAACTTAGTTTAAGTTTGAAGATGGGCTATATCGGTCCACTCCTTCCGGTACCTTCCCCACAAAACATCGAAAATGTTCGGAAAATTTGTGCGCACGATAACTCTTGAAGGGAGTAACCGATTTGGTCCATTTGGCCCATCGTAAAATGTGTTACAGACTTAGATAATGTTTCAATATAGACTCAATCGGTCCACTCCTTCGGGTACCTCCCACACAAAATTTCGGAAAAGTTCAGTTTAGGGCCATCTCTCGAATCGCTCTCATTTTTGTTTTAGCAACTTGTATTCACTGCCCTTCATACGACGGTATCAGTTTCATTAGGGGCAAGTCCATACTTCCTGAGAAAATAGCCTGAATGTTGCAGGTGTGAGGTGGTTGGAGCGCAAGATTACTCTCGAACGGAACTGCCGATTCGGTCCAAAATTTTGCCTTAGTAATATTTTGTCCAAAAATAGTTTAAGTTTGAAGATAAGCCACATCGGTCCTCTTCTTCACTTACCTCCCCCAGAAAAGTTCAAAAATGTTCTGAAAATTTGTTCATACGGTAACTTTTGAAGGGAGTTTCCGAATTGGTCCATACTTTGCACATCCTAATATATCTACTAGATATAGATCAGGTTCAAATATGGACTATATTTGTACACTCCATCCGGTACCTCCTACACAAAATTTTGGATAAGTTCACTTTAAGACCTGCTATCGAATCACTTTGATTTTTATTGAAGCAACTTGCATTCGCTGCCTCAATTACGTTGGTAAACATTTTTTCAGGGGCAAGTCCATACTTCTTGAGCAAACATCCCGAAGAGTGTAAAAACCACATATGGCACCATATTTTGTGGCTGGAGATCCACTTCCATAACGGCCAATGTCGATCCATTCCTTTTAGTATCTCCTCCGCAAAACTTTTGATCTCTAATCCCAATGAACATTTTTGTCGGTTCAAATGCCCAAAATTTTTAAAAACCCCTAAATACATAAGTTTTTTGGGAAAAAATTGTTTCAATATATACAGGCTGAGGGTATATCTCTGTCGGCAAAGCCGACTGATACTTTTTTACTTGTTCTTCAAAACATTCGCACAAATTTTCGTCTCGACATACAGAAACAGGTTGTTAATTTAAGAAGTTAAACAGTATCAGTCGGCTTTGCCTTCAGCTAAATATTTTTTTCAGGAGTGGTGGACCTACACAGACAGTGAAGACATCAATAATTGTTTTAAAAATAGCGTTTTCGTTGGTGGCCAAAGAATTAAATTTCCAGAGTAATTTTCTAGGCTTTTATTATTATTTCACTGATAGATAGAAAAATCAATACAGTTTGTACTAAAACAAGTAAGAACGGCGTTTAGTTCAGCTGGGCCGAACTTGTAATACCCTCATCCACGATTTGTATTTAAGTAAAATGGATCAATTAGTTTCCTTCTGTTTATGAAGAAGACAAAATACCAACTTCCAAATTTTTCAATTTCATTAAAACAATGTGGCTAATCTTCAAAATACCGAAATTAGGGAGGTACCGTTCTATGGGGGCTATATTGAAACGTCGATCTATACCTACAAATTTCTGACGGAAAGTTTCTAGACTCCAATATTTCTTAAGATAATGTGACAAAAACCTTCAAAATACCGAAAATCAAGAGGTAGGCTTCTATGGCGGATACAGGGAGACGTAGACCTATACTGATAATTCACTTCTGGAATATTTTATAACCCCATGGAAGACTAAACCTTCAGAATTACGAAAATCGTGAGGTACCGTTCTATGGGGACTATATGAAGGCGTGGAACTTTACCGACAAACCAGTGAAAATTAATAAACCTATACTTGCACCATACATGCTTAAATGTTGTTTCCCTATGGTATTTTGTAATGCATGTTCCATATTGATTCTGCTGTATCTTACATCGAAAAGTAGTAAGTGAAAAAGATAGAAAGTCTTAGTTGGTTTTGCCGAAATAGGTATATGTGAGGACACATACGCTCAGATTATCATTTTAAAATTAGGTTGGATTAAAATTCTGTGTCAAATTTGAATAACCTACCTTAAAGCTCTATACTGATTTCACAGACAAAGAAACATGACATAGAAATTAAGATATAATCCTTGTCAGGGAGGACGATGCATGAAGGCAATGTCGATGATTTAACACTTAAGAAGAGATCACCATGATGTCCAAGCATTTCTCTGCATACATATTTCACCAAATTTTTATCGTTTTTATAAGAGGTTCTGAAATACCAGGCTATGTTCAGGAATGTGATATATGACAACAAAATCTTCTTTGGATTGTTTAAATTTGTAATCTGGATCATAAGTACTACATGCGGTAAGCAATTCAAGACCTGTCTTAAACTGGATCCAATCCAAAAGTTTTTAGTACTTAACATAAGCTCACACATTTTGTGCAAATGAAAAATTAAAAATTTTATCAAAATATTTCAGATTTATAGCGAACAACAGCCAACACATAGGCAGACCAGTACGTCTTTTCATAGAAATTGTTCTAAACTCTTCTTTGAAGTCCAGAATGTTTCCTCATAGAAGATCTTAGGGCATGCGTAGAAATCATTTTGATATTCATGTTGATGATCATTAGGATTTTTCATAGAAGACCTCAAGGTTTTTCATAGTAGTCCAATAGGCTTACTTCTAGCAGAAGACTTGTAGGACTTCTATCATATTCTGGCACCGCAGCGTGATAGAAGACCAAAAAATAGAACGGCGAGACACGTGTCTTCTATTTTTAGTCTTCTGTCACGCTGCTGTGTCAGAATATCTATATATATATAAAATTCTTCGAGTCTGCCATGATGTTCGAAATTAAACTCCTCCGAAACGGCTGGACCGAATTCCACGAAATTTTGTATGTGGAGTTTTTAGGTCTGAGAATAGGTTTTTAGCTATTATTCATACTGGTCAGTTGAGTGACGAGGGTACCTTCCCCACAAAATTTTTTAAGAAAACGTGAAATCGTAGATATTTTTGGACGTATTGTTTAAAAATTGCTTGCAATACTATGGTAATAATTGTCTTAATCCTGAATGGTCATCTCAGTAGTGGAAAATTGCGGTCAGCCCAATTTTTCAAAGTTGTATAGTTATAGATAATATTCTTAATTTTAGATAGCGTGACTACAAAAACGCTATAAACACTGGCTTCAATAAGTGGGAATACGCGATCAACCCCGATAATGTTAAATGTCGCTTGACCAAAGTTCCAAAAAATAGAACGTCTAAAAAATTAGCATTGGTCACTAAAACGACGGTCCAACAATGCGGTGTGTCTATAATCTATCTAAATGTATGTCAAGTTCTTTAAGACTGGTATGATGTTCTAAATTAAACTTCCGAATCGGCTGGAGAATACCGAAAATAGAGTGGGTGGGGGACCTCCCGCACATCGCCTTTAAACAAATAGCGAAATATCAGAGATTATTAGACATATTAGTATTCAATAGATCAGCAATGGTGGCCTCCGCCATTAATGAGTGTTTTGAAAGCAGAATGCCGCGACTACGTCCAATTTTTGAAAACTTTATTCTTACTGCAAACACGCCATGAACGTTGACTTCAGTGTTTGGAATAACTCGATCAAGATCACGTTTTTTATACAGCAAAGTCTAGATAAATTCAACTAGCATTTTGAATTCATTTTTCATGAATCACAGATGTTTACATGTTTAGGAGCTTAAAATAATAACGTATTCAGTGAATCAGCACCGCGCCGAACTTTTTTACCTTTCACCACAATTTATATTGAAAACAGATTTTAGCCATTTCGGTTGGATAATGTTCGTGAAACCTCCAAGGGTGACTAAATACCAAGTATAGCCATATCGGTTGAATAATGCGGCCAAAACCTTGCACATACTGAAAATCAAGAGGTACCGTTCTATGTAGTCTATATAAAAACCTAAACATGTACCGAATAGTCTATGTGGGAATGCCTTCTACCCACAACGAAGACTAAATACCAAATTGTAGCCATGACGGTGGGAAACCTCCAAACGTGGACTTATACCGACAAGTCTCTGCAGGTATGTTTACGACCCCCGACGGAGACCAACAACAACCATTTCGGTGGGAAAATTAGGCAAAATCTCTTTACTATAGAAAATCATGAGGTACAGTTCTATGGGATCTTTATCAAAAAGTGGACCTGTAGCGACAATACTCTGCAGGAGTATTTACGACCCCCAACGGACACCAACAAACCAAATTATAGCCATTGCAGTTTAATAATTTGGCTAAAATATTGAAAATACCCAACAGCGGGTGCTTTACCAAAAACTGGACACAGAATGGGAATGCTTATACCCCAAGAAAGACTAAATCCAATTTAATGGCGAATACCGAAAATCGAGTGGTACAGTTCCATGGGGTTTATATCAAAACGTGGACCGGTATAACCCATTTCCAATACCAAACATCCTAGGAGAAATTCATTACAAAGTTCAATGTTAAATATTGCGGGCTGTATCTTGATTTCAGCTGAAGAACATCGGTACATTAACTCATTTTTATTCTGATCAAAAAAAAAAAAAAAAAATTCGAAGCGTTACAAACGGAAACAAAAAGTTAGTGATACCCTTCATCTTATGGTGGAGCGTATAATTAAAAAAAAATTCTATTTTAAATCTGGAGATACAATTACATGAGAGTTTTGCTAAAAATTTTATTTTATTAAGTTTCAAGACGAATGCATAGTTACGTCAATTCGGTTAGACAATCGCAACATTTCATGCGTAATTCGATTATTCTATTTGTAATTTAAATTATTCCATTTGTAATTCGAATTATTCCATTTATAAAATTATTCCATTTATAAAAAGGAAAGGAACAAAAAGGAACAACTGGAATAATTCGGATTACAAATAAAATAGTTCGAATTACAAGTAAAATAAGTCGAATTAGAAATGGAATAATTCGAATTACAAAAAAATAATTCAAATTACAAACAGATAAATTTGAATTACAAATGGAATAATTCAAATTACAATTGAAATGTTTCGAATTACAAATGCAATTCTCGAATTACAAATAAAATGTTACGAATTAAAAGTGGAATTATCGAATTACAACTAAAATGATTCGAATTGAATCTGAAAAGGTGTAGATATATAAATATGTAGATGGGTTATAAATGTTTACACGGAAAACTAAAAACGGGCCAGCAACGCGGACCGGGTCAGCTAGTCTTTATATAAAACTCAATTGTTGGTAATTGAATCAGTTGAAAACGGCTGGAGCGATTTGGATAATTTTTTGTGGAAATGTTAGTCATAGTCCAGTTTAGGTTTTTATGCAAAGAAAAATTGGCCACGCCCACTTTTCCGCCCACTTTTATAAATATGTTATATCTACGAAACTACTCAACAGATTTTCCTGAAATTTTCAGGGAACGTAGAGTGATGGCCCCCGGTTGAAATAGGATACATATTTGGTTAAATTTCGGATCGGGCAGGGTACCTCCCCTATGCCCTATTTTTGTAAAAATTCAATATTTGCAACAATTACAAATGTATCGCTTTGAAAATTAATTTCCGAGTCAATGGCTATTGTGTCTCCGACCTTACGTGCTTATTTGGGGCATTAAGACTGGACAACGCCCACTTTTTTAAATACGTTATATCTACGAAACTACTGAATCGATTTTCCGGAAATTTTCAGCGAATGTACAGGGTTGGTCCCCGATAAAAATAGGCTACACATTTTTGGACTTTTGGATCTGGCGGGTACCTCCCTTATGCCCTATTTTTTGTAAAAATTCAATATTTGCAACAAATACGAATGTATCGGTTTCGGAATTTATTTGCGAGTCAATGGCGATTGTGTCTCCAACCTTACGTACTTAGTTTGGGACTTAAGGTCCGACCACGCTCACTTTCTGATTAGGTTGTATCTACAAAACTACTGTAGGGATTTTCAAGGAAATCGCGATTTGTCTCAACTTTTAAACTTTAAAAATAAAAATCAAATGCAATGATTTATTGACGTTGTTCACGCAAGACTTTACTTCGTTACTATGCACAAAGCTCAATTCGATTCAGGTTACTCTTTATTTCACTGATGGTTTTATTTCACGATCTGAATTACGACAATAACCAAAAAAACGAAATCGTTACAAAAATGTTGGTACTGGGGCAATTAAATAATGGATCCACGGCAACCCTGTTTTCTATGCGTCCTTTTTGGCAATATAGGTATACATTTTTAATTTTTCGCCAAGCAAAAACCCCATCCTAGAAAAAGAATATCGGACGAAATAAAGGGAAATTTTTTTATTTTGGAATATTTAGTCGAATGCCGGCTAGAGACTTGAGGACCTTGTTCCTATATTTCAGTTTGTGGCAAATAGCACGACGAGAACGTGCTGTCGAATTTGACCCATAGAATTTTGGGGAATTTTGTGATCGGAATTCTGGAACCACCGACCACGACATTCAATTATCTTCTCACCTGCGCCGTCCACGTGGTGAACAGAGAGGCCGTAGATTTAGTGGCGGATATCTACATATTCCACGTTATCAGGGAAGGTACCCGACGCTAGGATCGTACAATCATCCACATATGTTACGATCTGAATGCCGTCTGGGGGCGGATTACAGGAGAGGTAGAGGAGATATCACCCCACCTTGGGGAACTCCCGGTTTCACTCTACGAGTTTTGGACTTCTTGTTCCTAAATTCCACGTACGACTGGCGTCCATACATATAATTCATTAAAATCAATAATAACACTGTGATACAAATGTGGACAAATTTTTTTTGCAGGATTTCTGATGCACAAATTCGGTTTTGTGGGAGTCCATAGAAGACGAAAATACCTTTGGTTTCTTTGGGTCACTTCGGGTTTCGATTTTATAACGGTATAAGTAGTGAAAAATGGGCTTTCTTGGATTTTCAAATTTAAACGGACATTACTTCTTTTTTCCACAACCGATTTGCACACACTGTTTTTCATTATAAAGGGGAGAGTAATGCCTTTCGAACAAGCCATAGATTTTTAAAATCGGTCAACAAATGGCTAAGTAATAGTGGATTAAGTGTGAGAAAAACGCATTAAAAAACAGTAAAATGTTTTTCCTTGTGCTCTAGGCTGCGTAAACGACACCTAACAGTACAATTATTTACTGTTAACAAGTAGGAAATTTAGTTGGCTTTCCAAAATAGGAAAAACCAACGAAATCGGTTGAAAAATGAATGCGTTATGGCATTTTTTGTGTTTCAACTTTTTGGTTTTTTTTTAATATTTTCCTTTATAAAAGATGGGTATCTTAGCATGTATGATTCTAATTGTGATTATCCTGCTTAACAATCACGCACAAGGTATCAATGTTTTATAAAGGAAAATATGAAAAAAACTAAAAAGTTAAAACACAAAAAATGTCATAACGCATTCATTTTTCAACGGATTTTGTTGGTTTTTCCCATTTTGGAAAGCCAACTAAATTTCCTACTTGCTAACTGTAAATAATTGTACTGTTAGGTGTCATTTACGCAGCCTAGAGCACAAGGAAAAACATTTTACTGTTTTTTAATGCGTTTTTGTCACACTTAAACCACTATTACTTAGCCATTTGTTAACCGATTTTAAAAATCTATGGCTTGTTCGAAAGGCATTACTCTCCCCTTTATAATGAAGAACAGTGTGTGCAAATAGGTAATGGAAAAAAGAAGTAATGTCCGTTTAAAGTTGAAAATCCAAGAAAGCCCATTTTTCACTACATTTACCGTTATAAAATGAGAAACCGAAGTGACCCAAAGAAACCAAAGGTATTTTCGTCTTCTGTGGACTCCCACAAATCCGAATTTATGCATTAGAACCCCTGCAAATTTTCACTGTAGCACAGTGTAATTATCTAACGTTTCAGACTTGGCCGGAGGGTTGTCTGCTCAATGTCCTCAAATAGAGTGAATTGCTTGACAGAATCAACGGCTTTTGAGTCAAGCGCCACTATCAATTTTCTATCACACGGCTTTTCCTGTTTGACATTTGCAACATCATCCATTGTAAATTGTGGTAGTACATCCTCGGCAGAAAGAGATATGATGCGAGGTAGTACTCTTCTCTTCGCCCTGTCACTACCGGGGTGCTCGACAAACTGTCGATTGCAATAACTCGCTCACCTCTTCGGGTCAGCCATCCCGTTGCCTGCTGGGAAGTTTGGTCTCACTTCGGGTATTCGACCAGCAGGTATATAGAGAGCGGTGATGATGTCTCGGAACGTCCTTTCCGCTACCCGAACACTCTTAATTTTCTTCAAATTGGTCAAGGTGCCTCAAACATGTTTAAGTAGAATGAATCAACCTCTCATAGCCTTGTAACACATCATAAGTCATTGACAAATAAATGTCTCCTAGAAGTTCGTTTTTACGTTTTGTGATGGTGTACACAGTTTTATTTCTGTAATTTTTATAATGAAATATAACTAGTTTTCTTATTTCTAGGATAGGGTTTATCCTTGGCGCCAAATTAAAAACAATTTGCTATAAAATATCATATTTTTGCACACAGGAACAAAGGTTCTATTTGCATTTATTAAAATGTAAACTTATATTGCCGAAAAGATCGATAATGAACCTAGCCTGCAGTATGAACTCAAAACCACCTTTTGGGATAGGTTATGTGGTGTCTTCACCTCACTGGATACCAATTGCTTGGAAAAATGCTCCTCCCATAACCTGGACAGTCTGTCAACGAATTACCTTTTTCTTAGGCTTAACATATGTACTGATTAGAGTGTATTCTGATACGCAGCATTCTTATCTTCGGTAGCAGCACGAAACTCCTGATCTTACCATTGGTTACTTGGTGAATGTCTCCAGTACACAAGTATGGATTTTTTGTGTACTTTTTGTGTGGTGAATGTACCCAAGTATGGATATTTTTGTGTACTTTCAATAAGTAATTGGGCAATTTGAGTGACATATGCTATCTATATGTTGTAATTGCAGCTTTCCGATCTCCAACCAAGAAGTCAATCAATGTCTGCTATTCGGATCGGTCGTTCAAACAGCAGCTCGATGAATTTTGGTTTTTTAGTTATTTTGATCTAGTGAGGGAAATGTTGCCTTATGAATGCCGAGATGCTTTAATCTGGTGCTGCTATCTATTATGGTTTTTCCCGTATCATGTTTATCAGTCTTATTAAATTGTCGAAAATTTCATTGTGGAGACTGAATTTCCTATTTGTTGAACCACTGATATTCTTTTTTTCCAATTTTGGTATTAAAATAACACATAATAATTTTAATGTCATGGACAGTACACTTTTTTCGTAAATTTTATATTTAGTATGCTCGTCCTTATCTGTGGTGGGCGAATTGGCGCAAATAAGACTGATGATGATAAAGAATTAAGGTTCTATCAAAACGGTAGAATGCGTTCGTCATTCGGGTGAAACTGAATACCAGATGTTTTAAGCTTAGACTAACATCAAAGCCGCAACAAAATTTTATAATGAGCGGTTACCAATCCTACGCCATGTCCAAGTTTTTATCGTTCTTGTGGACAAACGCGAGGTGAACATGAACAGGTGAACTACCTTTAACGGCTGTTAACGACAGTGATTCAGGTAACTGTGCAGAGCTTTGTCATGTTAAAAGCGGATAGAAGCTTCCCTTAGTAAAGTATGTGTATATATGTCTGTAGGAAGAATTACTCTTAGTGAAGTGTTTTCCATAACCCCTTACAGTGCCTAAGGAAACAATTCTAAGCATCTGATATTTTTTTTTTTTTTTTTTTAATTATTTGTTTTTATTTCAATAAGATTCTTTACATTTCATTATATAGATGCCCCAGCGCCTCATGGACATTATTGGGGCAAACTGTTTTAAATTGTCTTAGATTTAGAAACAAATTTATAACATAATAGAGTAAATGTGAAAATTATAATATCAGGAAATTACTTAATCACATTAGAAGCATTTCGATGTTATCTAAAAGGAATAATTTTAGTTGGTTTTTAAAATTTGAGATTTTTGCATTGTTTTTAATATTATGAGGAAGGTGATTATATTCTGAACAACCTGTATACTCAATTCGCTGTTTCGTGGTTTCTAACCTACACCTTTTAACATGCAGGTTATTGACATTTCTAGTATTTACACTTGACTGGTTCTGAGAAAATTTTATGGCGTGATGACCGATGTTATGAACAGCTTTATACATATATGTCAGTAACTGCATTTTGTAAAGACCTTGTAATGGTAAAATGGATTTGGATACATTTTTAAATAACATTGACGTAGAATATGTTTTGGGAAGATTGTAAACAATTTTCAAAGCCTTGTTTTGTGTTCTTTGCAAGGATTTAAAATCGATACTCTCTTTATAACAGTATACCATTGGCATATAATTGTAATGACTGTGTATCAGAGCATTGTACAATAATAATTTAGTTTTTTCATTAAATTTATTTTTAAACTTGTAAAGTAAACCGATTGCCGGTGCTACTTTCGACTTCACATATTGCAAATGAGCATTCCATGCTAGGTTATTTTGAAAATTTAAACCTAAATACTTTAGGCAACTGCTCTCATTCACAGTCGTGCCACAGATAGAAACATTAAACACATCACTTCCGCTACTATGAGGGCGAAAACGAATCATTTTTGTTTTCTCAGAATTTAAAACTAATCTATTTATTCTGGCGAATTCATGAATTGCAACGGCATCATGTTCAATCTGGGCTTTTAGAATAACATCGTGTAAATACGGATAAAGAAGACATAAATCGTCAGCATACATAATTAGTTTTCCATGTAACTTCAAATTGATATGTCGTTTAAATAAATCGTAATAAGCAGTATTCCCAAAACACTGCCCTGTGGAACCCCATAATTGATATATTCAGTTCGACTGCAAGAAGTACCTATTCTTTATTATACTCGCACTTTCAATAGTTTAACCTCTCCAAATGTACCGATCAACATTGTTCTCTCTAATTACACCCCAATGATAAATTGCTTCACAAATTTCGAAAACAGAACCATTAGCTTTGTACATTTAAATGAAATACCAACATGTGTTGCATATCTCAATTCATCACATCCATCTACTGGTCTTTGACACGGCAATTGATCACAGTCAAAAAATTAAACAAAACGCAAAAAAAAACAATAGTTAAATATTTCTATATTTTTCTAAAGCAAAACAAAAGACTTAAGCAACAAACTTGGTTTGGTATACAAATTTAAACATATTGGAGGAACGGGGGAAGAAATCAGCATAACATATTTTCTAAAAAAATCCACGATTATTTATATAACAAAAAAAAATAAAAAAATCCACGATTATTTTCAAAATATTTTTTAAAAAAACCAACAATATTTAAAAAAAATTAAAAAAATCCACGATTATTTTCAAAATGTTTTTTAAAAAATCCACTAAAATTTAAAAAAAAATCCGCAATTATTTTAATTTTTTTTAAATTCACGATTATTTTAAAAATATTTTTTTAAAAAATCCACGATTTGTTTAAATTCACGAATATATTTTTGTTTTAATTCAAGAATATTTAAAAGTATCTTTTTAAAAAATCCAATATTACTTTAAAAGGATTTTATAAAAACCCCACGATTATTTTAAAAATATTTAAAAAAATCAACCATTATAATTAAAGTATTTTTTAAAAAACCCACGATTATTTTAAAAATATTTTTTAAAAAACCCACGATTATTATAAAAATATTTTTAAGAAATGCATGATTATTTTGAAAATATTTTTTAAAAAATACACCATAATTTTGAACATATTTTTTGAAAAATCCCCGATTATTTTTAAAATATTTTTAAATAAATCCATCCAAATATTTTTTTTTTAAAACCCCGTATTATTTACAAAATATTTTGTTAAAAATCCACGATCATTTTAAAAATATGTTTAAAAAAATCCAACATTATAACAAAAGTATTTTTTAAAAAATTCCCGATTATTTTAAAAAATCCACGATGATTTTAAAAAATATTTAAAAAAAACCGCAATTGTTTCAATAATATTTTTTAAAAAAATTCATGATTATTCCACCATTATTTTAACAATAATTTATAAAAACTCCACGATAATTTTAAAACTATTTTTAAAAAATCCACGATTATTTTATAAATATTTTATTATACACCATAATTTTGAACATATTTTTTGAAAAATCCCCGATTATTTTAAAAATATTTTTAAATAAATCCACTGTTATTTGAAAAATATTTTTTAAAACCCCGTATTATTTAAAAAATATTTTGCTAAAAATCCACGATCATTTTAAAAATATTTTTAAAAAAATCAACCATTATAACAAAATTATTTTTTAAAAAATTCCCGATAATTTTAAAAAATCCACGATGACTTAAAAAAATATATTTTAAAAAATCCACGATGATTTTAAAAAAACCGCAATTATTTCAAAAATATTTTTTAAAAAAATTCACGATTATTTTTAAAAAAATATTTAAAACAAAAAAAAAAATCACCATTTATTGAAGTTATTGAATTTGTATGTTACCCCTTCCAACACACAACACAAGAAATGCAACAACAGAAGATGATCGCACACACAAAATGTGCACACAAACATGTAAATACCCCCTAGCATAAGTTCTCAACATTAGCAAGTAAGCTGTAGATATTGTAATTCATCATCACTTGAAATAAAGCTGTCAACGAGTAAAGAAGTGCGTGTTTCATTTATTTCGGCAACCAACATAAAGCATCAAAATCTACAACAGGTTATGGGCCCAGATAAACTCTGCAGTAAAAAGTGAATTGAATGCCCAAGTGAATAAAAGTGCCCAAAGACATTTGTGAAAATATTGTGTTTTAAGAAAAACATTATATTAACAAAACAAAAAACTGTGTGTCAGTAAAATTGTTACTATCGTGTGTCGATAAGGAAAACAAACAAAATGTCTTCATCTATGTTTAACATTGAGAAGTTGTCGGAGGACAATTATGAATCTTGGCACCTCCAAATGAAGTCCGTACTGATTCATCAAGATCTATGGGAGGTTGTCAGTGATGATGTGGCTACCGAAAAAAGGGATGCTGTATGGAAAAAGAAGGATGAAAAGGCAATGGCAACAATAATTCTGTGCATCTCCCCTGTACAGTTGTCATACATTAAAAACAGCAAGACAGCAAAAGAAGCGTGGAATTGTCTGAGCGACATTCATCGACCGAAAGGGCCAATTCGTAAGGTTTCACTTTTCAAACAACTGCTGAATATGCGCATGGAGGAAACCGACGGCATACAGGAATACCTGTGCCAGTTCACGTCTGTCGTGGACAAGTTAGCAGAGGCAGGTATCGAGCTAGGAGAGGACTTACTGGTCATCATGATCCTCGCCAGCCTGCCGAAGTCGTTTGAGAATTTTGTGGTCGCTCTTGAGTCACGGGATAATTTGCCAAAGTTAAGCGCATTAAAGGCAAAATTATCCGAAGAAAGTGAAAGGAGAAAATCTTCATTGGGCAAAATAGACGACAATTCCACAACGGTGTTTATGACGCAAAATAAGAGGCATCCCAACAACAAGAACACAAAAGACTACAATGCAAGTCAACAGAGACCCAACAACAACAACACAGGTAGCAGGCAAAGGGGATCGCGCACAAGCAACAACAACGTAAAGTGCTACAGTTGCGGCGGCAGAGGCCATTACGCTGCAAATTGTAAAAAGGCAGCGAAAAAGGGTGAGCACGCATTTACGATTTTAGCGACGATCGACAACAACAACCTCAATAAGAACACATGGTGCTTGGATAGCGGTTCTTCGTCTCATTTGTGTTGTAACCGTAACTTGTTTACAACTTTTGAGGAGCACCATGAAGAAATCTCCCTTGCTGGCGAACACACAATTCAAGCAAGGGGAAGGGGGACTGTTCTTATTAATGATGGTAACGTTATTCTCAACGACGTGTTGTTTGTGCCTAGCCTGCAGTGCAACTTCATATCCATAGGCAGAGCAGCGGCAAAAAACTCAGTGAAGTTTGGCAAGCGAAGTGCGCAAATCATCAACAAAAACAAAATTGTGCTGACAGCGAGGAGAGTTGGAAATCTGTTTTTATTCAACGACCCCCATCAAAAACTATTTTTGGCTGAAGCAACAACAACAAATGCAATGCAGTGGCATTACCGTTACGGTCATCTGAATGTGGACAGCCTGCGACAGTTAGCAGAAGAGCAAATGGTTGAAGGTATGAATGTGAAATTTCCAAAAACATTGAATTGTACTGTGTGTATGAAAAGTAAATGTACTGTTAGGTCATTTTCAAATGCAGAGCATAGAGCAAGCGAATTATTAGAAATTGTTCATACAGACATTTGCGGACCGATTAATGTTTCATCGGTGGGGGGAGCACGTTACATATTGACATTCATTGATGATAAATCCCGTTATGTGTTTGTTTATTTTTTAAAAGCAAAGAGTGAGGCATTTGATAAGTTTAGGGAGTTTATGACTTTGGCAGAAAAACAAACGGGACACAAATTGAAAGTTCTTCGTTCAGATAACGGTACAGAATTTGTGAATTCAAAATTTAAGAATTTTATGAGGGAGCATGGCATCATTCATCAATTAACAGTGCCTTACACACCACAGCAAAATGGAGTTGCTGAGCGCATGAACAGAACGTTAGTCGAGATGGCACGCGCTATGTTGTTAGCTTCTAATGTTGAAGAATGCTTATGGGCAGAAGCAGTAAATACGGCTGTTTATTTACGCAACAGGTCACCAACAAGAGCAGTAAATAGGAAAACTCCTTTTGAAATGTGGTATCAGCGTAGACCAAAGGTTAATTATTTCAAAGTGTTTGGTTCCTTGGCAATAGCGTTAGACAAAACTCATCATCACAAGTTTAGACCAAAGGGGAAAGAATATGTATTGGTAGGCTACTCTGAAACATCAAAAGGGTATCGCTTGTATGACAAAGCTACGAGAAGTGTGATTACAAGTCGAGATGTTTATTTTATCGAGAATATAAACCAGAAAGAAACAGTTAGTTTTGACATAGAACCAATGAAAGAAAATTTAGATGTTCAGGGAATTGAAATGAAGCCACCAAGTGATGAGAGTTTAAGTGAGTTTGAGTCTGCAGAGGAAGAAGGGACAGAAGAAGCACAAGAGTATGTACCTGATGAGGCATCAGTTGCCAAAAGGGGTCCAGGGAGACCAAAGGTAGTGCGCACAGGACGTCCAGGTAGACCAAAGAAAGAGTACAACACTTTGAATTTGATACAAGCCTCAGAAATAAAAGTACCTGATACAGTGCAAGAAGCATTAGCTAGTGAATATTCTCAGTGTTGGTGGGTTGCTATGCAGGAGGAGTATCAAGCCTTGATAGATAATGGGACATGGGAAGTAACAGATTTACCTGTAGGTCAGAAAACTGTTGGATGCAAATGGGTATTTGCACTTAAAAGAAATAAAGACGGACAAATTGAAAGGTTTAAAGCTAGGCTAGTGGCAAAGGGTTATGCTCAGGAGTATGGTGTTAATTACACAGAAACGTTCTCTCCTGTAGTTCGTTATGAAACTATTAGAATGTTGATTGCCTTAGCTGCACAGTATGAGTTGCATTTACATCAGATGGATGTATCAACTGCATACCTGAATAGTGATTTGTCCGATGATGTATTTATGTCCCAGCCTCCATGTTTTGTAGACAAAGAAAATCCAAAGAAAGTCCTCAAATTAAAGAAAGCGTTATATGGACTAAAACAGTCAGGTCGTCGCTGGAATAAGACATTAGATAGTATTTTATTAGAAATTGGATTCGAGGCATGTAAGAGTGAACCATGTCTGTATGTCAGACGAAATGGGAAGTATATCAGTTTGATAGCTGTGTATGTAGACGATTTGCTTATTGCTACATCAGATTTAAATGATATGATCGGCATAAAAAAGGACATTGCACAAAGAGTAAAAGTAGTAGACAAAGGACAAGCTAAGAAATTTCTAAGCATAGAAATTGAGAGAGTAGGTCTCACAGGAGAAATAAGTATCCATCAGAAAAGTTACATTGAAGAACTTTTAGAAGAATACGGGATGATGGAGTGCAGATCTGTCTCTACCCCCTTGGAAGTGAATTACCAAGTAGGCTGTGAGAACAAAGACTGTAAGAGGGTTAATTCAACAGTATACCAATCATTAATAGGATCATTAATGCATTCGGCTATATGCACTAGGCCAGATATTTTACACTCTGTGTGTAAATTATCACAGAAGAACTCGGATCCTCATAATGAACATTTAACAGCAGTAAAACGAATCCTTAAGTATTTAAATAAGACCAGGGATCTTAAGATCAAATTCAGTAAGTCTGAAGAACCATTGAAATGTTTTGTTGATGCTGATTGGGGAGGAGATTCTACTAACAGACGGTCGTATACAGGGTATACATTTATGTTAGCTGGGGGAACATTTTCTTGGGAATCTACGAAACAGGACACAATAGCATTGAGTAGTACAGAGGCTGAATATATGGCTCTTTCTTCTGCATGTAAGGAAGCTGTGTATTTGAGGAGATTGCTTCATGAAATTGGGTTGTATTGTCCAGAGAAAATAGAAATTAATGGTGACAATTTAGGTGCAATACAGTTAGTAAAGAATCCGGTTTATCATAACAGGACTAAACATATTGATATTCGTTATCATCATATAAGAGACGTGTTTGAAAATGGCTTAATTGAATTAAAATATTGTCCAAGTAATGAAAATGTAGCAGATGTCCTTACGAAAAATTTAAGTAAAGTTAATCATGTGAAATGTGTAAATTATTTAGGCTTACAATAGATTAAGAACAACATGAATTCAAAATGTGTTGTACTGTGGTTACTATGTGTTAGTATGTAAGCTAAATAAAGAATTTTTAAGTTTTATTTTATGTGTATGTGTGTTGAGGAGGAGTATTGAAGTTATTGAATTTGTATGTTACCCCTTCCAACACACAACACAAGAAATGCAACAACAGAAGATGATCGCACACACAAAATGTGCACACAAACATGTAAATACCCCCTAGCATAAGTTCTCAACATTAGCAAGTAAGCTGTAGATATTGTAATTCATCATCACTTGAAATAAAGCTGTCAACGAGTAAAGAAGTGAGTGTTTCATTTATTTCGGCAACCAACATAAAGCATCAAAATCTACAACACCATTATTTTAACAATATTTTATAAAAACTCCACGATTATTTTAAAACTATTTTTAAAAAATCCACGATTATTTTAAAAATATTTTTTTAAAAAATCCACGTTTATTTGAAACATATAACGTTTTTTAAACCACGTTTATTTTAAAATTTTTAAAAATATTTTTAAAATATTTTTTAAAAAAATTCACGATTAAATTTATTAAAAAATTCTATGATTTTCTTAAAAATATGTATTCAACTAATTCTACGATTTTTTAAAAAATATTTTTAAAAAAGTCTACGATTATTTCAAAAAAAACTTTTAAAAAATCTAAAAATATTTTTTTTAAAAATCCACGATTATTTTAAAAATATTTTTTTAAAAAATCCACGAATATTTTAAAAATATTTTTTTAAAAAATCCACGATTATTTTAAAAATATTTTTTAAAAAGTCAACCATTATTTTAAACATATTTTTTAAAAAGTCCACGATTATTTTAAAAATATTTATAAAAAATCCACGATTATTTGTAAAATATTTTTTAAAAAGCTACGACTATTTAAAAAAAACTAAATTTTTCTTTAAAAAATCCACGATTTCTTTAAAAATATTTTTAAAAAAAAATTCACGATTATTTTCAAAATATTTTTTAAAAAAATCCACTATTATTTAAATTATTTAAAAAAAAATCCACGATTATTTTAAAAATAATATATATAATAACAATTGTTCCACAAACATCCCATACGGGACAAGAGTTTCTAAAAACTTCACGATTATTTTAAAAATTGTTTTTAAAAACACCACGATTGTTTTAGAAATAGTTTCACGATTATTTAAAAAAAAAAAATAAAAAATCCACGATTATTTTAAAAATATTTTTTAAAAAATTCACGATTATTTTAGAAATAGTTTCACGATTATTTAAAAAAAAAATTAAAAAATCCACGATTATTTTAAAAATATTTTTTAAAAAATTCACGATTATTTTAAAAATATTTTTTAAAAAATTCACGATTATTTTAAAAATATTTTTTAAAAAATTCACGATTATTTTAAAAAATTCACGATTATTTTAAAATATTTTTTAAAAAATCCACGATTATTTTAAAAATATTTTTTAAAAAATCCACGATTATTTTTAAAATATTTTTTAAAAAATCCACGATTATTTTTAAAATATTTTTTAAAAAATCCACGATTATTTTAAAAATATTTTTTAAAAAATCCACGATTATTTTAAAAATATTTTTTAAAAAATCCACGATTATTTTTAAAATATTTTTTAAAAAATCCACGATCATTTTAAAATATTTTTTAAAAAATCCACGATTATTTTAAAAATATTTTTTAAAAAATCCACGATTATTTTAAAAATATTTTTTAAAAAATCCACGATGATTTTAAAAATGTTTTTTAAAAAATCCACGATTATTTTAAAATATTTTTTAAAAAATCCACGATTATTTTAAAAATATTTTTTAAAAAATCCACGATTATTTTAAAAATATTTTTTAAAAAATCCACGATTATTTTAAAAATATTTTTTAAAAAATCCACGATTATTTTAAAAATATTTTTTAAAAAATCCACGATTATTTAAAAAAAATCCACGATAATTTTAAAAATATTTTTTAAAAAATCCACGATTATTTAAAAAAAAATCCACGATAATTTTAAAAAAATCCATCATCATTTTAAAAAAAATCCACGATTATTTTAAAAATATTTTTAAAAAATCCACGATTATTTTAAAAAGATTTTTTAAAAATCCACGATTATTTTAAAAATATTTTTTAAAAATCCACGATTATTTTAAAAATATTTTTTTAAAAAATCCACGATTATTTTAAAAATATTTTTTTAAAAAATCCACGATTATTTTAAAAATATTTTTTTAAAAAATCCACGATTATTTTAAAAAATTTAAAAAATCCACGATTATTTTAAAAATATTTTTTTAAAAAATCCACGATTATTTTAAAAATATTTTTTTAAAAAATCCACGATTATTTTAAAAAATTTAAAAAATCCACGATTTTAAAAAAAAATTTAAAAAAATCCGCAATTATTTTAAAAATATTTTTTAAAAAATCCACGATTACATTAAAAATATTTTTTAAAAAATCCACGATTACATTAAAAATATTTTTTAAAAAATCCACGATTATTTTAAAAATATTTTACAAAAAAATCCACGATTATTTAAAAAAAATTGTTTAAAGTCAACGATTATTTTAAAAATATTTTTTTTTAAAATTCACGATTATTTAAAAGATATTGTTTTAAAAAAATAAATCCACAATCTTTTAAATCCACGTTTATTTGAAAAATATTTTTAAAAAATTCCAAGAATATTTTATGAGTATTTTTTAAAAAATCCACGATAATTTTAAAAATACTTTTTTTTAAACCCACGATTATTTTGAAAGTGATGTTTTAAATATCCACGATTATTTTGAAAATGTTTTGTTTTAATCCAAGATTACTTAAAAAATATTTTTTTTTAAAAATTCACGATTATTTTAAAAGTATTTTTTAAAAAAATCCACAATTATTTTAAAAAATCCACTATTATTTTAATTATTTTTTAAAAAATCCACGAATATTTTAAAAATATTTTTTAACAAATTCACGATTTTTTTAAAAAATCCACGATTATTTGAAAAATATTTTTTTAATCCACGATTATTTTAATAAAATTTTTTTAGTCCTCGTTTATTTTTAAAGTATTTTTTAAAAACTCCACGATTAAAGGTATTAAAAAATTTTACGACTTTTTTAAAATATTCTACGATTTTTTTTTTAAATATTTTTTTAAAGAATCCTAGATTATTTTAAAAATATTTTTTAAAACATTCAATATTATTTTAAAAATATTTTTTTAAATAATTCGATATTATTATAAAAATATTTTTTTTTTAAATCCACACAAATTTTAAAAATATTTTTTTTAAAAATCCAAGAATATTTTAAAAGTATTTTTTAAAAATCCTCTATTATTTTGAAAATATTTTTTTTAAAAGACACGATTATTTTGAAAATAGGTTTTTAAAAAATCCACCATTATTTTGAAAATGTTTTTTTTTTTAAATCCAAGATTATTTAAAAAATATTTAAAAAAAAATCACGATTATTTTAAAATTATTTAAAAAAAACCACGATTTAAAAAAAAAATTAAATCCACGATTATGTTAAAAATATTTTTAAATCCAGCTAAGATGATTTGAAAAATATTTTTAAAAACAGCCAAGATTATTTGAAAAATATTTTTATAAAAAATTCCCGATTATTTTAAAAATATTTTTTAAAAAATCCACAATTATCTTAACAAACATTTTTAAAAAATTAAATTAAATTAAATTAAATTTTTTAAAAACCCACGACTATTTAGCAATTTAAAAAATCCACGATAATTTTAAAAATTATTTTCACAAAATCCACTTTTACTTTAAAAACATTTTCTAAAAAATCCACGATTACTTTAAAAACATTTTTTAAAAAATCCACGATTACTTTAAAATTTTTTTTTTTAAAATCCACGATTATTTTAAAAATATTTTTTTTTAAATCCACGATTATTTAAAAAATATTTTTTTAAATCCACGATTATTTAAAAAATATTTTTAAAAAGTCCCCAATAATTTTAAAAATATTTTAATTGATTTCTCGTTAGAGACGAGCTTACTGACCAAGATGCTTTTTGAAAAAGGAAAGCCGACGATACGAACCCACACAACCACCACTGTGTGACATGACATGTTTCGCCTTTGGTTAAGGAAGGCTCCTCAGACACATCGATTGTGAGGCGGCTTCGCTATCAACTATCTTTTTTCCACAATTATTTTTATGACATTTTTCTAAAAACATTTTTTTTAAATCCAATATTATTTTAAAAATATTTTTTTAAAAAATCCGAAATTATTTTAAACATATTTTTTTTTTTAAATTACTTTAATTTTTTTTTAAATTCACGATTATTTTAAAAATATTTTTTGAAAAAAATCTACCATTATTTTAACAATATTTTATAAAAACTCCACGATTATTTTAAAAATATTTTATAAAAACTCCACGATTATTTTAAAAATATTTTTAAAAAATCCACGATTATTTTAACAATATTTTATAAAAACTCCACGATTATTTTAAAAATATTTTTAAAAAATCCACGATTATTTTAAAAATCTTATTTTAAAAAATCCACGATTATTTTAAAAATATTATTTTAAAAAATCCACGATTATTTTAAAAATATTATTTTAAAAAATCCACGATTATTTTAAAAATATTTTTTTAAAAAATCCACGATTATTTTAAAAATATTTTTTTTAAAAAATCCACTATTACTTTAAAAATATTTTTTTAAAAAATCCACGATTACTTTAAAAATATATTTTTAAAAAATCCACGATTAATTAAAAAAAAATTAAAAAATCCACGATTATTTTAAAAATATTTTTTAAAAAATCAACGATTATTTTAAAAATATTTTTTTAAAAAATCCACGATTATTTTAAAAAGAAAAAATAAAAAAAAATCCACGATTATTTTAAAAATATTTTTTAAAAAATCCACAAATATTTTAAAAATATTTTATAAAAAATCGACGATTATTTAAAAAAAATTTTAAATTCCACGATTATTTTAAAGATATTTTTTTTAAAAATGCACGATTATTTAAAAAATATTTTTTTAAAAAAATAAATCCACAATCTTTTAAATCCACGTTTATTTGAAATATATTTTTAAAAAATTCCAAGAATATTTTATGAGTATTTTTTAAAAAATCAACGACAATTTTAAAAATGTGTTTTTTTTAAACCCACGATTATTTTAAAAATGTTTTTTTTTTAAATATTTTTTTTTTTAAATTCACGATTATTTTAAAAGTATTTTTTAAAAAAATCCACGATTATTTTAAAAATATTTTTTAAAATATCCCCGATTATAATAAAAATATTTTTTTAAAATATCCCCGATTATAATAAAAATATTTTTAAAAAATCCATTATTATTTTAAAATTATTTTTAAAAAATCCACTATTATTTTAAAAATATTTTTTAAAAAATCCACCATTAATTTTAAAAATATTTTTTAAAAAATTCACGATTATTTTAAAAATATTTTTTAAAAAAATTCGCGATTATTTTAAAAATATTTTTTTAAAAATGCACGATTATTTTAAAACTATTTTTTAAAAAATGCACGATTATTTTAAAAATATTTTTTAAAAAATGCACGTTTATCTGAAACATATTTTTTTGTTAAACCCCCATTATTTGCAAAATATTTTGTAAAAAATCCACGATTATTTAAAAATATATTTTAAAAAGCCGACGATTATTTTAAATATAAATTTTAATAAGTCCACAATTATTTTAAAAATATGTTTATTAATCCACGATTATTATAATAACGTTTTTTAAACCACGTTTATTTAAAAATTTTTAAAAATATTTGTTATTACAAAAAATAACAATATGTATTCAACCAATTCTACGATTTTTTAAACAATATTTTAAAAAAAGTCTACGATTATTTCAAAAATATTTTCTAAAAAAATCCAAGATTATTTCAAAAATATTTTCTAAAAAAATCCAAGATTATTTCAAAAATATTTTTTAAAAAATCCACGATTATTTTAAAAATATTTTTTAAAAAATCTACGACTACTTCAAAAATATTTTTTAAAAAACCCACGATTATTTTAAACATATTTTTAAAAATATCCACAAGTATTTTAAAAATATTTTGTAAAAAATCCACAATTGTTTTAAAAATATTTTTTAAAAAGTCCACGATTATTTTAAACATATTTTTTAAAAAGTCTACGATTATTTTAAAAATATTTTTTAAGAATCTACGACTATTTAAAAAAAAAATTAAATTTTTCTTTAAAAAATCCACGATTTCTTTAAAAATATTGTTAAAAAAAAACCCCGATTATTTTAAAAATACTTTTTTAAAAAAGCCACGACTATTTAAAAAAAAAATAAAAAATTCACGATAATTTTAAAAATATTTCTTTAAAAAATCAACTATTATTTTAAAATTATTTAAAAAAACCACGATTATTTTAAAATAATTTTTTAAAAAAATCCACGATTATTTTAAAAATAATTTCTAAAAAAATTCACAATTATTTTAAAAATTGTTTTTAAAAACACCACGATTATTTTAGAAATAGTTTTTAGGAAATCCACGATTATTTTAAAAATATTTTTTTTTTAAATCCACGATTATTTAAAAAATATTTTTTAAAAAAGCCACGATTATTTTAAAAATATTTTTTAAAAAAATCTACTATTATTTTTAAAACTATTTTTTAAAAAATCCACGACTATTAAAAAAAAATTAAAAATCCACAATTATTTTAACAATAATTTTAAAAAGGCACGACTATTTAAAAAATCCGCGTTTATTTTAAAAATATTTTTTAAAAAATCCACCATTGTTTTGAATATAGGTATTTTTACAGAATTTAAAAATTCTGAAACTGTTACGGATTGAAGAATTAATCTTACGATTTATGATATAAAAATTCCGTTTCGGGTAACCTACATATGTAAGTAGGCTGACCTTAAGAAGCTTTGAAATTTGAATTGTCTTCATAATTATGAAAATTTTATTACAAAATACAATTATTATTCCACTTGTAAAACGTAACTTTCAATGCCGAACATATTGTTATTCTAAAGCAGTTAAATCGATCGATCTCATCAAAGATAACTTGGCGTAGACTACCATGTCAAGTACAATTCCCAGTGATAATGAACAATGTGACCGCAACACGAAGGCTGTGGAAATTAAAATTTCAATCATTTTGTAATTACCAAAAGATGGTTCTATTTTACAAAACAAACATTACAACAATGACTAAAAACGTTTATTTCAGTAAAGAATAAGCCATTACAATTTTTTGTTAAATTCAAACAATGCTAACTTTACCGAAAAAACCCCAAAACAAAGCCGAGAACATAAAGTTCAATTCAATAAAATTAAGATAAAATTTATGTTTATATCGAATCGGCAAGAAAATAGTCAGCTAGCTGAGGCTAACAGCGAAAAAATGGCCAGCAACATAAAAAGCCATGACTACCACAACATATTATGACCACCACACTACACAACTACAACACCAACATCAACTGGAGAACAAAGCATTACTAATTTTTAATGGTGTTGCTGTTGTTAGTATTGGCCGTTGTTATTGTTTTTGTTGTGCTTGTTTTGTTGCGGTTGATTTGTATTCAGGTGTTAACCTATTCAATGTCTTTGTTGTTTATTGTGGTTCTTGATTTTTTAAATAAGCCCCCCAAGAAACGCCTCGTACACCACACAATAAAGGCCTCATAATTATCAATGGTACAAAAGACATCAACCGGAGACGGAGAGCAGCTGAAAATCACTGCATAGGAAGAAATAGTAGCCAGCAACTTCCATATACAACATTGGCAGCCAGCGGAGCAACATAAATATATTCTTAATCTGAGACAAAGGCTTTTGAAACGTAACAACAAATTTTGCATAGCTACTCCGAACACTATGGTCACTGTTTGTTCCGTTGTTAGATATTGCTTTAAAAGCTCCTGAGATATCAAAAGCAAAGACTTTACTTTTGGATTTTTTTCAATGGGATACATTTGAGCCCTTCAAAAGGTTAAGCTCCTTTGCAATTTAGAAAACTTCGCTTTACTTTTTCCATGCAACCACACTTATCAGACCCACCCCTAGTAACTAAACTGACCATTTGCTACTACTTTGCATTACCCTCTTGTTTGCTACTACTTTGCATTACCCTCTTGTTTCTCTCCAAACCTTTTACACCGCCACTTAAACACCAAAAGCTACACAAATTGTTAATCAACAAATAATTTATTGTTAACTAAAGATCTTTTAAACAAAACCAACAACAACGTTGCTAACTAACAACAAGTTAGCAGGCGGTTCTCATTAATTTTTATGTTTGTATGCGCGTGTTCTTTGCCTGCTTGCTTGCTACAAAAATTAAAGTTTATTTATTATTAAAGCGCTACCGTTAATTTTGACTACAATTGTTACGTAATTATGTAGTTGGCCTGTCATAGCCGACCACAAAGTTCAATTGCGTTCTGATTAGACCACAACAATGTCCAAAAAGCAACACAAAAATAAAAAGAAACTCGCTGAAAATAAACAAAAGCAAAAATCCTTCATATTTGAACTGATGTATGTTGCCGCCGCAAAGGGTCAAAAGAGCAATTAAAAAGCCACAAAGCTTGTGATAGATGGACGGGCCAAAAAGATAAATAGTTGGTTACTACAATCAATTGTTCGCTGATAAGAAAAAAACATTAAATACTATTTCAACAAACAAATAAATAAAATAACAATAAAATAAAGGTAGACAGGAAAGACCGTGGGATAACTTACTCTACAAACAATGTATTCCTACAGAAATTATGCTGCGATGAAAAGAGTAGGTTTAATAGGTTATTGTCCATCTTTTATCTCATTTGGACATCGACCGCTTTACTACTTACTTAGCTGGCCCATTACAGAACATTTGTTCCATAGACCGAACTAAGAAAAGACCTCCAATTCTCTCTGTTTAGTGATTCGTTTTCTGAAATACCGCGCCTTGTCATCTCTTCATCCACTTTTTTGCGCCATCTATTCTTTGGCCTGCCAATTCTGCGTGCACCGCCATGTGCCTCGAATTTATGCGCCTTTTTAACGGGTTCATCATCGCTCATTCTTATTACATGGCCTAGCCAACGCATCTCGATACGTTTAACTATATTGATGTCGTTGTATAGCAGATATAGCTGGTGGTTCATACAACGTCAACCGTCAACGCAGATCGGTCCGTAGGTCTTTCGAAGAATTTTTCTCTCAAATACACCAAGCACTGCCTTATCTGCTTGCGCAAGTACCCAGACTTCGGAACCATACATCAGCACGGGTAGTATCAGTGTTTTGTAAAACGTTATTTTTGTTTGACGAGTTGTGGCTTTGTTTTTAAAGTGCTTACTTAAGCCAAAGTAGCATCTGCTAGCCAATACAATTCTTCTTTTTATTTCACAACTGATGTCGCTTGTTGTGTTTACGGCGGTGCCGAGGTATACGAAGTCTTTCACTACCTCAAAATGATAGGAACCAACTTCAACAGTTGGTCCGATCTCAATGGACGCATTGTGCGTCGACACCATCAGCTTGATCTTCTCGCCGTTTACCGCCAGACCCACATTAGCAGATTCTCCTTCGACCTTGATAAAGGTATCGGTTACTTCTTCTACTGATCGTCCCATGATGTCTATATCATCAGCATAAGCAAGTAGATTGTGCCACTTCTTTTGACGTTTTGCCTCTCGTATAACCTTTTCTAGCAGGATGTTGAAAAGATCACACAAACGGCTGTCTCCTTACCTCTTTTGGTTCTTTTCTATTTTAACTGAAGATCTTTTGTCAGTTAGAGTCATTTTACAAAGCCGAATGAGCTGTACGGGTATACCAAATTCACTTAGAGGGCTGTCGAAGGCTGCTTTATAATCGACAAAAAGGTGATAGGTGTCGATCTGCATCTCTTGGGTCTTCTACAGGATTTGCCGCATTGTAAATATCTGGTCAATGGTGGACTTGCCAGGTCTAAAGCTGCATTGGTATGGTCCAATTATTTCGTTGACCATGGGCTTTAGTCGTTCGCACAATATCCCTGACACTATCTTGTAGGCGATAGGGAGAAGACGTATGCCCCTATAGTTGGAGCATAAAGTCGTATCTCCTTTCTTATGGACGGGACACAGGATGCTCAAGTTCCAATCGTCGGGTACGCGTTCTTCCTGCCAGATGGTGCTAACTACCTGATGCATATACCTTATCAGCGTGTCGCCTCCGGTTTTAAACAGCCCGGCTTGTAGGCCATCAGCTTCTGCTGCCTTATTATTCTTCAGCCGGTTTATTGCGGTGTTTACCTCATCTTGGCCGGGTGGTATACTTTCAATACCATCTTCTGGGATTGGATCTGTGGTATCTTCGTCGACTTCGCTACTATTGGATACCAACAGTTTCGAAAAATGCTCTTTCCATAGCCTTAGCACACTATCTGTATCAGTTACCAGATTACATTGCTGGTCTTTACAGGAGGATGTGCCAGTTCCAAAGCCATCAGTTTGATGTTTCACTCTTTGGAAGAATTTTTGGACTTCATTCTGTCTCCTGTACATCTCGATTTGTTCACACTCCCGCTTTTCCATCTCTCTCTCTCTTTTTCCTGCGGAAAAGACGTTTCCCCTCTCTCCTTTTCTCCCGATAACTCTCTCGGGCGCTACGCGTTGCTACTGATTGTAAAGTAGCCTTTACTTTCTTTACTAACAAAAACAAATATGATATCGTTATTTTGTCAGAAATTTTTGCTGAAGATAGAAGATACAAATTGGTCAATTTCAATCTGCTTCAAAAGTTTAGAAGTGATGGCTACGGAGGGGTAGCTATTGCTCTAAGGAAAAATATTAAATTTGCAAAAATAGTGTACGAAACTGAATATGATATAATTTTGGTCAAGACCCAAAACCTTCAAAGGAATTTTGTTTTTGCATCGGTATACTTCCCACCGTCTACATCGTTTGAAGAATTTAGAGAAGAGATAGTGAAGTTAACTACTTTTCTGGAAAGTTTTGATAACGTAATTCTCTGTGGTGACTTCAATGCTAGAAATCAATCATGGGGTGATTACCTAACATCCAGGAAAGGACGAGAGTTGGAGATCTTAACGATTTATGCTGGTTTTTCATGTGTCAATAATGGAAAAGTGACTTTCAATAAAAACAGATCCTCTAGGGGTTCAGTTCCGGATCTTACATTTACAAAGAATGTCTACTATATAATCCAGTATTCAAATGTATAATATAAAGTTCATAGCCCCCATGATTCGGCAATAACCTAAAAATCGCCATGAAGACTTCTAAAGGGAAATAATTTACCAGTGATATCATTACCACATAAGCCATTTACTTTTCAATGGCAGTCTTCATGATGATTTTCAGGTTATGGCCGAATCATGGGCGCAATAAACTTTATATTATATATTTAAATACTGGACTATATAGTAGACACCCTAAGCATATCCGCATTGCCATATGAAGATCCTATGACTTCCCCCGATGACGTAATTACAGGTTAAAGCACTCAAAATAAGCAATTTTTACAAGGTCCGTCGTATATTTTCTATACTTTTTTGATATGTACTCACCATAACTATTTCAAAAACGATTTGTATCGAGCGAACAACATCTCCTTAATATATTAATGTCGAAAAACCCACAAAAATATTTGTTTGAATCCGAAAATAACGAAAGTCTGGGTTAAACTCGTAAAAACCGATTTTGAGCTATATCTCAAAAACAAGAACTGATGGAGAAAAACGGGGACCGGATTTGAAAATAACTCGCCGATTTCATCTATAAACAACAGCAACTTCGTCTGAAACATTCAACTTTTTCAATTTTGTTGAGCAGTGTAATAATTAATTTCAATGCAAAATGGACGTTGAAGTAGTTTTGGCCAGAAAATTTGGATTTGGGACCATTGTGCATTCGAACGAATTTGAATTCGAATCGACTTACAGAAACCGAAAGTAGTAATGTTGTACCGTTGGTATTGGGAAGGTTAGGAATCGAATTTTGTAATTTGAAATTTCATTTTATTAATTCTGGAATACATAAAACGGGGGTCTGTTTGCATTCTATTTTCTACAAATGTCAACTTTTCGCTAAAGAAGTAGCGGGCACATGCTAGTTTTCGATATTTTGAAGGTTTGTGGCCACAACCTTCAAAATACCGAAAATCAGCCACCGAAAAGGCTGAAATTTGGTATTTAGTCTACGTTGGAGATAAAAAAACCCTTTCCGATTGAAATTCATCGGTATAGGTCCACGTTTCAACATAGCCCCCATAGAACGGAACCTTCCGTAATTCTGAGGGTTGTAACGTCAATATCCCACCGAAATGGTGTTATAACATATAACATATTCAGTATACAGTGCCGCCCAAAACTAAAGCACCCCGTCAGTACATGTTTGTTTTAAATGATAATTTTTTTAAGAAAACAAGGTTATACATTTATTTTTTATTTTTATTTATTTTTATCTTTGTTATTGAAAAACACAAACATAGAAATTCAGAATTTAATAAACAAAAGTTAAAATGCAAATAAAAATAGGTAAAAAAACTTTTTAAGTTAATCGGTTTTATGTTAAACATACATTGCAATGTTTAAGATAAATGTACTAAAAACAGAAAAATAATAAAATAGATACAGTCGTGAAAATTATAAACATATGCATAGACTAGATTAAAATAAAACCGTGGGGCACGTCAATTGTCTACAATCGTTGATTAAAATGTTTGTTTTGTAATGTTACACTATAATTAGGCAGTTGTTTAACCGACAACGATGGACGTGTCATAAGTAGGGCTAGAATGTGGAAACAAGCTAGCAAGCTCGATTATAAGCGAGTTTTAGGGTTTCATAGTGGTGAGCGAGTAGTACTTTATCGATTAAAGACAAACTACAAGCAGTGAATCGATCCCTCGCCAGCCAGCAGTGTGAATGTCCAACGATAAACTAGTTGAAACATCTCTTTTATTTACATGGAGTGTATAACTATTGGAATATCCATGAGCAAGAAAATAGTAAGTAATTTCCTCACCGTCTGCGGGCCAACTGCCTAACGACGAATTAAACGATTCTTCTATCGCACATTAAGTCGATAATTTGTAGACAATTGACGTGCCCCACGGTTTTATTTTAATCTAGTCTATGCATATGTTTATAATTCCCACGACTGTATATATTTTATTATTTTTTTGTTTTTAGTACATTTATCTTAAACATTGCAATGTATGTTTAACATAAAACCGTTTAACTTAAAAAGTTTTTTTACCTATTTTTATTTTCTAGTTTTTAGTTTTTATTTCGCATTCTGTTTAATTCATTTAGTGCTTCATTATTGCAAGGTTTCTTGCCCATTAGTTTATTGCAGTCCCACTCCTCCATACGTAGTCCCTGCAAAGATCTTACTCTACTAAGAGCCACGTAGGCTTGACCTTATTCAAACAGTTTCGCACCTAAGTATACGACTGCGTGATCCACAGTGCTGCCCTGCATTTTATGTATTGTAGAATCCCATGATAGTATTAAAGGCAACACACATCTGTGTGTATCGCTCCCGTTGTTTTGTTAACCTGACTTCATATTCTTCAGGTGTTTCTGACGCTATCATCGGTGTGTATCGCTCACGTTGCTTTGTTAACCTGGCTTCATATTCTTCAGGCGTTTCTGGCGCCGTCATTTGTGTATATCGCTGACGTTGCTTTTTTAAGCTGGCCTCATATTGCTCAGGTGTTTTTGACGCTAATTGTTCCCGCCGTTTCTGTAATCGACTATTTCTACCACCTTCACTTTCTTTAGCTCGTTTCGCTTTATACTTTTCTTTCGCTTTTTGAAGCCTTCGTTGTGTTGCAGTTTCTGTTTTATTTGTGTTTGTATTTTTTTATTCCCACGAGTAATGGACATTTAAACGGTCGACTCCCCCCCCCCCCATAGGTCCAATAAAGGGGCAAGACTATGTACAACAAGATGCGCCTGAGTCTTGAGGGGAAAACGCTAACGACATATCATTTTTATCCACCCTAATGCCATACAGTTCTCGGCGCGTTTTAACCTTTCACCTTAACTTGGGTGGTGCACCGCTAACGACGTATCTTTTTTAGCCACCCTAACGCCACACAGTCCTCAACACGATAAAAAATCTTGACTTGGGTGGTGGATTCAGGCGGGATTAATTAGATACCTAAATTACAGATTTAATTTCTAAATTTATTCTTAATTATACGCCATTTAGTGGCTGCGCCCATCTTAAATATTGAGGTTGTATATTGCACTGTATTCCTCTTGTCAAGCCCTTTTATTTGATACCCATATTGGTGGGATTGATAAAAAATTGTTATCAGCCATTTGGTAGCGGCGGCCATCTTAGATTTCAGTTTTGCATAATAAATTGTATTCTACTTGTAGAGACCTTTCATTTGATACCCATGTTGATGGGATTAATAAAAACTAAGTTATCCGCCATTTTGTAGAGGCCGCCATCTTGGATTTTAATTTTATATAGTACATTGTATTCTACTGGTTGAGCCCTTTCATTTGATACCCCTATTGATGGGATTGATAAAACCTACGTTATCCGCCATTATGTAGCGGCGGCCATCTTGAATTTATAATGATAATGAATAAACATAATTGTATTGTCACCAAAATCCAAAGTGTATACAAAATTTCAGATTAATCGGTTGACAGGAAGAGGGTCAAATTTGAATTACTAAATTTGACCCAAGAATAAATAATAAAACAAACGGGGTGAGCTAACTAAAACCATTTAAAAAACATTTTTGGTCGCAAATGATAAGTAATATCACCTGTGGTATACAAGTTATGTTTTTGAAAAGAGGAGTGATGAAAATCGTTACTTGTCCCTACACCTAAGTAGGAGTAGGCCTCTCGTGCTCTCTAGACTAGGCTTTTCTGAAAAAAAATACGTTTTTTACTCTTAACTCGTTTAACACGATTTGTTGAAATTTTTGTATGGTATAGATTCCCATGAGCAGGGGTTTATGTTTGGCTAAAGCTGGGAAATGGCAGACAAAGTGTTCGTGTTTAGTCGTCCTCTCACATGTCCTTCATTCACAATTATCTGGTGATTGGTTCTTAGTATTTTCCAAAAACAAATTCATTCAATTTATGAATAGTGCTCAAAAATTGTTTCCAATGTTCAGATTTTTACATTGTATGAACCTAATTCATATATGTTTATTCTCTTTTGCAAAATATGAACCAATTCATTCATTTCAAAATCATCTTCATTAAAGCAAGAAAAAGTTACTTATATTCAAAACTCTGTTTATATTTTTTATAAATTTATTTTTTTCTATACAAATTTTGTTTTCATTTTTATACCCTCAGCATTTATGCTAACGAGGGTATATGGCGAAAAACAAAAATTTTTTACAATCGATGAATCCGAGTTTCACCCTTTCAGAATTCGCGAACTGTTAACATATTCTATATAGTATGATATACATTCTTTAAACTGAAGTGTTTCAGGAGGAATCCCATAAGGTCGACCATTAAAATTAATTTACGTGGAAGCTGTGTTGGCATCAATGTAGAAAAATAGGTAAAAATGGGTTGAAGCCAACAAGTTTTTTTATGCTCCCTTCCGATTTTAGGCTTAACCTTACATTTTATAGACATATGCCCAAAGAAAGACTCAAAGAATACTTCATGGGCAATATGATACTAGTGTATCATTTTTCGATATATCCACTGCATCCACCTAAAATTGATGCTGACATTTTGAAGCCGGAATTTCGGGGTTTTTTTGAATTGTTTTAATAATTCGGACGCGCAACAAGATAATATTCAAAACTCACATTAGGATTATAAAACTCGTGATTCTACGTCGTTTAATGCATCTCTCATGAGTGTGCTCCTTACAGCATCCTAGTAATTGGAGTCTAAAGGCCAATATTTGATGCGTGATTTTTTTAAAAAACCTATTTTTTGCGTTTAAAATTTACAAGTGCCATTCAATTTCCTTTGTACCCCGCGTGAATTTAGTTTTTTTACGCGACGGATTTAATGAGACCTTCCGCGATCGAATCCATCCTCTAAAACCGCGGATATAGATACCCTGAAAATAGGAAAAGCAGCAAAAAATTATTTCGACAAATCCGCGTACTAAACCGCGATTTTCTTGATTTTTTTTACGTAAATGGAATCCTTTATACGCGATTATAATATTTGCGAAAACGCGTGTCATAAATTACAGAGATTCGCGTGTAATATGGGTTTTTCACCAAAAATAAAATGTGGAGGCACATCCGCTGTTCTTGAAGAATCTAATTAAAATTGGTATATTTGGACGTATTTTTGATAGGCGCTGACGAAACCGGATGCGCATCAAAATCGTATGCACATTGTGCGACTTTTACCAACTTTAAGGTTTTTTGCAGTGTATGATGCAACTGGTGGCACACAATCGCCCCTGAGTGAAACATCGAAATATGCATACATTTTGACAGAGATTGATTCGCTGTATCCAAAAACGGATGCGCATCAACCGACTTTAACTAATTCGCGAATAACAGGCTTTTTAATTATAATATTAATTGAATGATTGTAATTTCAATATTACTCTTAATTTCCTACCCTTATAAGTTATCACAGTAATCAGTTAAACTCTCGCGATGGTAAACCATATGTTTTGATGAAGTTTTAACTGTATACATTCATTATTCTATGGGATTTTAGCAAAATAGTTGGAGAACTCCCAAATATTTTTTTCTAATTCTTAGAATCAAACCAAAAAAATATTTGCAACAATATTTTCCAACAATAAGTTTTTCTCTTTTGTTGTTGCTATAATATGCAATTTACGTACCCAATCTCTATAAATTTAGTATCATATTTTTCTACGCATTGTCTAGATTCCGCATATATTCTTTAATTTATTTTTTGAGGGTTTGTACGGATTCTGGGACAGGATAATTTGGATTTACTTCAAAATTTTTTTATTATTTGTTGACTTTTCGCGAAAATAATAATAAATTTAATAACTATTTAAACATCTACGAATAGATATGGACTGATGTTAACGATTTATGCATACATTTTCTCATAACAACAAAAAAGATATATTTAAATATTTTTTCTTTATATGAGAATAAAAACCGCTATAACTTTTGCGCGCATTGGCCAATTTCGTGAACGCGAGCAGATTTGAAACCGGATTTTTTTCCTTTACCTCTGTACCAAAAATCGTAGATGTGCTCGTAAAAAAAAATTTTAATTTTTTTCAAATGAAATTGTAAAGGAATTTTGTTATTCGCCATATACACTTTCATACTGACAAAATGTGCCTCATCGAAATAATAGTTTTAGACCCCAAGTATGTTTGGACGAAATGTTTTTCAGACAACTTGGAGTCGATTTAGCAATGTCCGTCCGTCTGTCTGTCTATCTGTCTGGCTGGTGCGCACGATAACTCTCGAAAGGATGAACCGATTTGGTCCAAAATTTGGCTATCGCAATATTTTGTCCAAACTTAGTTTAAGTTCGAAGATGGGTTATATCGGTCCACTCCCTCCGGTACCATAACTCTTTAACGCAGTAACCAATTTGGTCCATACTTTACCCATCGTGAAATGTGTGCCAGACTTAAATAAAGTTTCAATATGGACTCAATCGGTCCACTCCTTCAGTTTAGGGTCATATCTCAAATCACTTTGATTTTTGTTTTAGCAACTTGTATTCACTGCCCTCCAGACGACGGTACAAGTTTCATCAGGGGCAAGTCCATACTTACTGAGAAAATAGCCTGAGAGTTGCAAAAAAAACCCTATGACACCGTGTGAGGTGGTTGGAGCGCAAGATAACTCTCGAACGGATCTGCCGATTCGGTCCAAAATTTGGCCTTAGTAATATTTTGTTAAAACATAGTTTAAGTTTCAAGATAAACCATATCGGTCCACTCCTTCAGGTACCTCCCCCACAAAAGTTCAAAAATGTTCGGAAAAATTGTTCGTACGGTAACTCTTGAAGGGAGTGGCCGAAGTAGCCTGTACCTTGCACATCCTAATATATCTATCAGGTATAGATCAGGTTTAAATATGGACTATATTTGTCCACTCTATCCGGTACCTCCCACACAATATTTCGGATAAGTTCACTTTAAGACCTGATATCGAATCACTCTGATTTTTGTTGAAGCAACTTGCATTCGCTGCCTCAATTACGATGGTAAAAGTTTTTTAGGGGCAAGTCTATACTTCTTGAGCAAACATCCCGAAGAGTGTAAAAACCCCCTATGGCACCATATGTTTTGGCTGGAGATCCACTTCCATAACGGTCAATGTCGATCCATTCCTTTTAGTATCTCCTCTGCAAAACTTTTGATCTTTAATCCTAATCAACATTTTTGTCAGTTCAAACGCCCAAAATTTTTGAAACCCCCTAAATACATACGTATTTTGGGAAAAAAAATGTTTCAATATACACAGGCTGAGGGTATAGCTCTGTCGGCAAATCCGACTGATACTTTTTTACTTGTTTTATTTTGAAATTATTTTTTTTTTATTTAATTTTGTAATTATTGTTCTTTAAACGTTTCTCTTCTAATTGATTTTTCCTAATAAATTATGTATCTTCTAAATTAGAACAATGTGAACATTGAGTCCATCAGCACTAGCTTGAGTTATTTGATATTGCATTTATATTAAAGAAATTCACAAATTGTATATGCGAAATAATGCTATTGATATAGTGAGTGTTTTCCGACAACAAACGAAATCTATAGGTGTGGTTTGTGTAGCGGGGTACACACTATCAGTTTTGACTGTCGATTTTTCGGAATTATCGATTACTGTCAAACAGTCCAGCAACCACAAAATATTTTGTGGTTGTCTGATGACTGACAAAAGTGAGCGGCCACACGGACAAGCAACCGATTATTTGAGCAAAACTGACAGTCAAAACTGATCGTGTGTACCCAGCTTTAGTGTGGCAGTGGTGGTTGTTTTGGCTGTTGTGCTTTGTTGACACGGAGTCAATGTGCGTATAGATCACTGCCGACCAAGAAGAGAGAACACAAAGTTCTGAATATTGGCAACTTTTGACAGTGTGATAGTAAGGTCGTATGCACGCATGCTGCAAAATAAAAACAAATCACAACATTTGCTCTCTTTTGTGTGCTCTTTAATTGCGTTCCGGTCATGTGTGTGTGAATAGCCGAAAATCTTTGTAACTTCAACAATTCCAAAGAACGGCATTGGTGTAGATACGATGGAGGGGAGGAAAGACAACAAGTAAGAAAGGCGTTAAGTTCGGTCGGGCCGAACTTTTTATACCCTCCACCACAAATTTCAGCCATTTCGGTGGCTTAATGTGGCCACAACCTTCAAAATACCGAAATTCGGAAGGTACCGTTCTATGGGGGCTATATGATGGCGTGGACCTATACCTAAAAATTTCTGGGGGAAAGTTTTATACGCCTAAAGAAGACTAAATACAAATTTCAGCCATATCGGTGTGATAATGAGGCTAAAACGTTCAAAATATCGAAAATCGGGAGATATTGTATTATGGGGGCTATATCCACACGTGGACATATATAAACATTTTATGGTAGAAATGTTTCTTAGCCTCTGGAAACACAAAATACAAAGTTACAACCGATTCTTTGGTCAAATGGGACTAATACATTCAAAATATATTAAAATGACGCGTACTTTATAAGGGGTCTTATGTGGGGACTATACCAAAACGTGGATCTATATAACCCAACTTTGGTAGGAATGTTCTCTGGCCTCTGAAGACACAAAATACCAAATTACAACCAATTCTGTGGTCAAATGGGTCTAATACATTCAAAATATGTTAAAATGACGCGTACTTTATATGGGGCCTTATATGGGGCCTATACCAAAACGTGGACCTATATAACCCAACTTTGGTAGGAATATGTTTTGGCCTCTGGAGACACAAAGTACCAAATTACAACCAATTCGGTGGTAAAATGGGCCAAATATCTTAAAAATTCCTTAAAACGACGACGCGTCACGCGTCATTTTGTATGGGGGCTATACGAAAGCGTGGACCTACATATCCCGCTTTCAATACCAAAAGTCCTACGTAAATATAATATATTTTCCCAAAATTTCATCAACCTACGTCAATCCGTTCGGACGCTAGAGTGATTTCCACAGACGGACGGACATGGCTATATCGATGTAGAATTGCACGCTGATCAAGAATATATATACTTTGTGGGGTCTACAATGATTATTTCGAGTAGTTACAAACGTAGTGACAAACTTAATATACCCCCATCCTATGGTGGAGGGTATAAAAAAAGTAGAAGCAAAACCACAACATCTTTATAGGCAAGCCAAAAAACCAAAAAAAAAAAAAAAATGGTGAATGTAGGGGAAACTAGAAAATTTATTTTTGTATTTTAGAAAAGCATTCATACATTGATATGAGATAAGTCTCGCTTGTCCCTCCTGGGATGTTTGTGGAACAATATTGGTCTTGTCTAGGTTTATTGTAGTTAATTCCCTGGTATTCCTGCCAAACAGTTTGCTTTTTCATTACATCTAATGACTGCATGTCCTGATTTCTTGTATACATATATGCTAATTTCATTATCATTTCTTTTATAGCATTAATTGCTAGGACGCTAAAAGTAGTTTGAATCGAAAAATATCCCGAACCCCTTTTCCTACTGGCACTGACCCATCTTTGTTTAAACAAAATGACTGTCCCATTCGGCAAACTGGATCATCGAAAGGACTCACTTTTAATTTCCCAGTGATTTTATAAATATTTTTGTTGTTTCTGGATTAAGGGGTTATTGTCACTTTTTGAGCACGAACAATGACATTTTTTATGATTTTTTTACAAGAAATCTACCAGATCTTTTCAGAAGATTTTTTTGTCATCTGATAGATCACACCTTGAGATACTTTCGGATTTTGTTGTTGAAAAATATTATATAGTTTTCCGACAAATGGCCGCCTACGAAAAGCTGTTTTTACTAAAGCAGTTTGCGGTGCCCACTGTAGCTCGAAAACGAATAAACCGATCAGCATATGTTCTTGTAGGATCATTTAGAGCCTAATAATCTTGTAGCTAAGCGAAGTGGAATTAAAAATATAATTTTTTAAAGAAATTGTGAAATTCAAAATTTCGATTTTAAAATTTAAAAAATTGATACTTTTTTCGCCATAAATCCGTCAAAATTTTTTTTAAAAAAAGTCTCTCGCTTAAGTACAATCTTTTTATATGTTTAATAATCCCACAAAACCATATGAATATCGGATCATCCGTTTTTGAGTTACAGAGGGCACCACATTCCAAAATGCCATTTTGAGAAAACCGCGTTTCAAACTTCGATGTTTCATAAAAATCACAAATAATTTTCTCTTTCTAACGCTCATATCTCAGCTAACTTTGTCCGATCGACTCGAAATTGCAACATATTCTATTCTACCTGTACTTAAAAATGAGCCAATAAAAATTTTTTCGATTTTGTAAAATTTGTAAGTGGCCATACAAATTTGGATCCCTTCCCCTCTGATACAAATCAAATATCTTAATGAACTATTTATGGTAGTAACCCACAAGAGAGGTGATAGGATCCCCTCTTATGGTAATGCATGTAACCCACATCTTATATGGATAGGGCGCGTATGGTTTATGCAATTTCTGAAGACCTGATCACTAAAGATTCGATCAGACAGTCTGCAAGGAGATTCCAATATTATAAATATCGAATGTGTAGAACATGGTATTGATAGGAAATCATATTGTGTCTGGGAAACAATATCAGAGACTCTCTGATGCGTTCTTTTCATTAGACAAAGGAGACTTCTCTCATATCAATGAGAACACCCCGATTCATATTCGCTCAATGATATGGAATCAAATTTTCTCCGAGTCCAAGCAGCTTGTCTTAATACACCACTTGTAGAGTATCCCAGCAAAAAGTTTGCCAGTTAAGTCATATGTACACGTGATTTGGAAGTGCATCAAATTATGCATTTTCACTCATGATTTTTACAAGAGTGTGACTACTGAAAGATGCACTCCATTGCACTGCATTTTAACTGACCCTTTGGCACTGCATTTTAACTGACCCTTTGGCATTGCATTTTAACTAACCCTTTGGGGGTAGAATAGGATGCAGTCCAAAGCACGTGTTTTGATACATTCTGCGGAATGTGTGCACGCCATTACAAAATATCCCAGAACAAATAAAATGCATTTATTATTTGTGTAAAAAATATTGAGAACTTTCTTACAAAAACACAAATTATGAAAATTCTCCATTGAATTCAATCGCAACCATGCGTGTTTCCTCCGCTCTCCTCTTAATCCAAGCTGAGATGTTCTTGCTTCATCTGCTAAATGGGTTTGATATTGTCTTCCCATCACCAGTTAAGATTTCGACATGTACTCCAACAGCACTCCATTGGGAAATTTTCTTACCGAAAAAATTTTCGCAAATTAAATATTTTTTTATTTTATATTAAAAAATTTTTGGAAATGATAACACGCTTATCTCTTTTTGGAAAATGTATGCCGCTGCCTGTAGAGATGTACAAACTGATTTATGTACTTTTAGGGATCTCTAACAACTGCTAATAAAATGTAGCGAACGGAGTGCCTTTTTCACTACTCCGTTTGGACTGCATCCGGATGCTGTTAAATTGTAAGGAATTGGAGTGCCTTTTTCAGAAATCCGTTTAACTGCATCCGGATGTTTTTAAAATGTGACAAGTGGATGTGATTCTTTGGATTGCATCCAAATGCAGTTAAAATGTGAGGAATGGAGTGCCTTTTTCACGACTCCGTTTGAACTGCATCAAAACATGCCGTGAAAGAACTAGTCCACATTGCACTACTTCCAATTTATTTTGCTGGGAAGTTTTACATAGCTGAAATACTCAGGAAATTTCGCTAACATCACTGAAGGGTATTTTGCCACCGTTGACAATTTGATGTTGTCTGGCCTAAGTCCCCTTCTAATAAACATTATTTGGTTTCATTTTCAAAACAAACATTGCGTGTTTATTGTCATATTTGATTAGTGACAACATACATATGTCACAAAATGTTGATAACATTTTTATTATTTGTTTTGCATATTAAAATGACCAACATGGAAATCTATTAAGATTTTCACCCGTGATTGTATGTGAAACACTTTGGAATCATAAAACATTACTCACTCACTCGCTCACTACACTATGACGTGGGTGAAGTGTAAATTAGTGCTTAACATTGTTACAAAAAACACATACCGACCGAATTATTGAAGGCAGGAAATCCTTGGTAATAACCGCTGCAGGTTCATTGCCAAATTCATGACATTGAGAATGTTGTACAACACAGTTGTTCAACTGAATTACACTTTTAATGAAGTACATTAACAACAACAATAGCAATAATGGTAATAATAATTCAGTAGTTGTTCTGTTCTACATGCCTATGAATGTCATTCAATTAGCCTAGAATACTAACTTATTTACTTACCTTCCTACCTGTTTGCTTCCTCATTTGATTTGCAGTGAACACAGACGACGACGTTAAGAGTTATGATACGTGAAAATAATTGTTTATTTTTATTTGTAGTTATGTGCGTGTGCATATTTTATTGTACTAATGTACATGACCGACGAAAGACCTAATGAACTTGGCAATGAAATAATATTTGTGTGAGTGTAATTTGTAGAATATTAATTAAGGGTTGATTCACTTTGAATAGCAAAGAACTAAGCGAAAATGTACTATTTTTCAAAATACCAAGACATATGTACAAACTAAAACCGTTTCAGACAATTTGGAGTCGACCTATGTATGTACGAACGGACATGACGTTCGTCTATCTGCCGGGTTATCACGATAACTCTCGACGGGGGTAACTGATTTGGCCCAATCTCTGTTTATTTTTTTATACATAGATCAAGAAGTCTTTCTTCGATAGCCTTTCTTCGTAGAGATGCGGCAACTCTACGCGGCTGAATGTGTGCTGAGACACGATTTTCGTATGCTTTGATTTTTGACTTAAAGCCGGAAGAACATGCAACTTAATGAATTAAGCCAGAAATCCTCTTATGTGACGAGGCCTTTACTGATAGATAAAGTCAACTATATAAGAGGTATTTATTTGGTAGTAATTTTGTTACATATACATATCCTGCCAGCAGAAAATGCTGCAAAGGGTTCGTAGATAACGATTCATTGCCGTAGTATGTATTTCACTTATTATATGTGATCTAAGAATGCGTTTGGAGAATATACTCTTATGTGGATAGTATAAAAATCAAAAACCTTCTACCACATATATGTTTTATGTGGTTTTTAATTTCGAATTTAATTAATATTGACCAACACTTTATAATATTTTGAGGAAACAGAAAAACTCAAAGATCCAACCTTAAGGTCTCGGGTCCAATATGAAATATCGCTGTAATAATATTGTCTTCTATGGCTTTTTGGACGAAAACTTAGCGGCAAATTTGTACTGAGCTCCTGGAATAACGTCTAAATATTATAATTGTCATCTTTAACAGGAAAAATATTCGTATGAAAGGAAAATGACAGCCAGGGTATGGATTGCAACATTATGTAAAAGATTACGACCCAATCCTTCGTAAATAGTTGACTTTACCTGTTAGCAATGCTTAAAATATTATGTAAAGCTTTCAGTCACATTATTGAAGTTCCAAAAAGTAAGCCAATAATACACATATTTTCCTTTCAATAAGAGCCTGTAGGATGTATAGTATGGCATGCAATGGACTCTAATATGCAACAGATCTCTTGAAATCGATGTCAAATGAATAATACCCAAACTTTCTAACCAAAAGTATTCCTATCGAATTATTAATAGACGCGCATATTTAGCAACAAAAACAGTTTTACTGTTTTCTTAAGTAGTCTCCAGCATGATTTATACGCTTTTTCATGCACTCAAACCAATTGTTGAATCTCTTTTCCCATTCCGATTTAGACACCTACTAAACATAATTATTGAACGCTTTTACAGCATCTTCTGGCTACGAAAATCGTTGACCACGCCTTTTTATCTAGAAATGCTGCAATCAAATAAAGCCATTTGTTCCCCAGTCTTGGCTGTACGGCGGATGACCCATCAATTCCACATTTTGTCCGTTCAAAAAGCATTGGTTTGAATCGATGTGTGAGAGTTCGCATTGTCATGATGCAGAATGATTCGTCTTCTCTTGTTCGCTTTAAGAACTGAAGTGTACTACTCAGAATTAACCTAAATTTCTCAAGCAGTATAGTCGCCACACGGTCAGTTTTAGCGAAGAAACGAGCGACCATTTGCTTCAAAGTGCTTCTTACATGAACAACTTTCGTTAGATTTGGCTCGCTTTCGAACACCTAAACGGTCGATTCCTGTTTTGTTTCGGGCTCCTAAGCATAGATCCAAGATTCGTCGTATGTGACGATCTTACAAATGTCGTTTGAAGCACAACGATCGTTTTTATACCCTCAGCATTTATGCTAACGAGGGTATATATACTTTCATACGGGCAAAATGTGCCTCATCGAAATAATGGTTTTAGACCCCAAGTATGTTTGGACGAAATGTGTTTCAGACAATTTGCAGTCGGTTTAGCCATGTCCGTCCGTCTGTCTGGCTGGTGCGCACGATAACTCTCGAACGGATGAGCCGATTGAGTCCAAAATTTGGCTAATATTTTGTCCAAACATAGTTTAAGTTCAAAGATGGGTTATATTGGTCCACTTCTTCCGGTACCACCCTCACAAAAAGTTCTTGAAGGGTGTAACCGATGTGGCCATACTTTGTACATCGTGAAATTTCTACCACACTTAGATTGGGTTCCAATAAGGACTCAATCGGTCCACTCGATCGGGTACCTCCCACACAAAATTTCGGAAAAGTTAATTTTAGGACCTGTTCTCGAATCGATTCGATTTTTGATAGAACAACTTGTATTCATTGCCTTCATACGATGGTACAAGTTTCATCAGGGGAAACTACATACTTCCTGAGAAAATAGCCTGAAAAATGCTATAAGACCGTGTGTAGTAGATGGAGAGCAAGATAACTCTCGAAAGGATCTGCCTATTCGGTCCAAAATTTGGCATTCGTAATATTTTGTCCAAACGTAGTTCAAATTCGAACATAAGCCATATCGGTCAACTCCTTCAGATACCTCCCCCACAAAAGTTAAAAATGTTCGGAAAAATTGTGGGTACGATAACTCTTAAATGGAGTGACCGATGTAATCCATACTTTGCACATCCTAATACATCTACCAGATATAGATCAGGTTCGAATATGGACTATATTTGTCTACTTCTTCTGGTACCTCTCACACAATTTTTTTTTCGGATAAGTTCACTTTAAGACCTGCTGTCGAATCACTTTAATTTTTGTGGAAGCAACGTGCATTCGCTGCTTCAATTACGATGGTAAAAGTTTTTTAGGGCAAGTCCATACTTCTTGAGCAAACAGCCCGAAGAGTGTAAAAACCCCCTATGGCACCATATGTTGTGGCTGGAGATCCACTTCCATAACGCTCAATGTCGATTTATCCTTTTAGTATCTCCTCCGCAAAACTTTTGATCTTTAATCTTAATCAACAGTTTGTCGGTTCAAACGCCCAAAATTTTTAAAACCCCCTAAATACATACGTATTTTGAGAAAAAATTGTTTCAATATACACAGGCTGAGGGTATATCTCTGTCGACAAAGCCGACTGATACTTTTTTACATGTTATTCACAATTTTTTTGCACCAATCTACAAGAGCTATTTTTGAGCGACTATGCAATTTTGCTGGATCTAACAAGAAAAACCTCTGTTTGGTGTTCACAGGTGTTCATGCAATATCAAATTTTGGTTTGTGAAAGAAATGCCCAAGGATGCTTCTATCTTACGGTATATAACATGGCGATCTTGCATATCCGTTCACGCAAGGCTTAATTTTTTGTGGCACATTTTTTGGATTTTTGGCGACCCTCACTACCTTAGTTTTTTGGCTAGTGTCGGCCACAATTGAATTCATTAAACCAGTTTTTCATAGTGCTATATGATGGCCCTTTATAAACATACAAAGATTTAATTTGATCGATGCACTCTTGCCATTTCAAATGGTGCCTAGCAATACGCGGTGTTGCCTAGGCCACATAGTTTTCGTGCAGTGGTTCATTTTGACTGTGTTTCCTTTAATAGATTTCGTTATATATCTTCTGAAATAACAATGACATTATGTGGACAATATATTGCGATCAAAGTGGTCTAACTTAGGAATATAAAGCATTTAAAATATACTTTTTAATATAATTTATATTTAAAACATTTCGTAGAAAGCTAGTGTCCAGGAGTGGTGGTATAGGATCATCCCCTTCCTACTATTGCTCTAACTTGTTTTGACTTATAGAAGTCCTAGAAGTCTTCTGCTAGAAGGCTTCTAAGACTTCTCATCTTATATTCTATTAGAGGGCTTATTGGACTACTATGAAATACCTTATGGTCTTCTATGAGATATCCTACTAATCATCAACATGAAGACCAACACGTTTTCTACATATGTCCTCAGATCTTCTATGAGGCAACATACTGGACTTTAAAGAAGAGATTAGAATAATTTCTATGAAAAGAGCTACTGGTCTGCCTATGTGTAGACTGGTGTTCACAATAAATCTGAAATATTTTGATAAAATTTTTGAAGAAGATTTTTTTGTCATATCTCACATTCCTGAACAAAGCCTGACTACTTCAGAACCTGTTATAAAAGCGATAAAATTTGGTGAAATATGTGTGCAGAGAAATGCTTGGACATCATGGTGATCTCTCCCTGCATGTTAAATTATCGGCATTGCCTTCATTCACCGTCCACCTTGACAAAGATGATATAGTAATTTCTATGTCATGTCCCTCTGTCTGTGAAATCAATATAGAGCTTTAAGATAGGTTATTCAAATTTGACACAGATTTTTTATCCAACCGAATTTAAATTGATAATCTGAGCTGAGATATCCTCTCATATACATATTTCGACAAAACCGACTAAAACTTTCTAACTTGTTTCTGTTGCTACTTTTCAATGTAAGATATGGTAACATGGGGCGCCTTCACCACGTTTTTGTTCAAAATGTTCTCATATCGACATCATTAAAGTTTTTCCAAATATTATTTTTGGTAAGAATATTAGCATGTCTTGACTATAAGTTTTGATATATAAATGGCTATAATTTTGTTTTTAAAATATTATTTTTGAGAATTTACAAAATGTCTAAAAAGTGGCGAAGCCTCCCCACCCATGGGGTAGCTTCGCCATCGACATATGACATATATCAACGGACTCTAAAACTGGCATTTACCATACTTCCTCCCCAAATATCAACATTATGCATAAAAGGAACATGTTTTCTATTTAATAATCAAAAATTATTTTAAAATTTACAAAAAGAAACATATTCTAGCCGTTAATTGAAGTAGGTACCTTGAATTTAGGCATAAAAATGAAATTTTTGCCAAATTAGATAGGTTTAGCACAATATTTGATTTCAACTTCACATTATAGCGTGGTATATCAATAGCATAAACAATTTAAGTTAAACCTGACATATTTCTCACATTAACCCACAACACCCCTATCATGGCGTAGCCGCCCCACCCCCTACATGGTTCATAATTTGAATATATTGACATTTATAATTACTTTTATCATGCACATTATTTGGATTTTTATTCTTCAGTAGTTGTCTATTAACGGTATAAAATATAATTTTGATATCACAAAAGGTATACAAGATATCACAAGATATACCTACCGTAAATATTTTTCGCAATACCCCAAAAACATGAAACCGCGTGCATCAGCAATCATATATTTGATAGAAATGTCAATTTTTGGGAGATGAAAGATCTTCGTTAAACTCACAATTTTCCCTTTAACGGCATTTCTGTAGCAGTTATAATTATCAAGTAAATCGGTGCTGGCGAAGGCGCCCCAGTGGCGTAGCCGCCCCATGTTACCATACAACAGAATCAATATGGAACATGCATTACAAAATACCTTAGGGAAAACAACATATAAGGATGTATGCTCCATGTATAGGAACAAATTAAAAATGGTGCATATTTTATTCATTTTCAATGGTATATGAAATTACCCTCGGAGTTGACTACGGGCTGGAGTCGGGGTCGAAGGAAAAATGTCTCGACTCCGAAACCCTGATTACAACGATATATTTTTTTAATGGACAAAGTCTTACTTCCTGACATAATGACCCATGAACTCTACAAAAGCCTATTGCGACCAACTAACATGGCATGGCTCAAATTGTTTACATTGTAATGTTGTTTCTCAAACTCCCTCCACAAAAGTACAAAACCTCTTTTAATTCAAATTTAAGCACTTTTGCGAGGATAGTTTTTAAATTTTCACCGAAGGTTATCGTTGTGATTCTGTTTACAATTTTACAATATGAGCAAGTAACTTATTTAGTTAGCCCTCTACAGAACATTTATCCTATAAGCCGAACTAAGAAAAGATTTCTATTCGTCTCTTTTTGTTGTTTTATTTTTCCAATTAGGAATGCCGTGTGTTTGCGTGTGCGGCCCATATTTATACGCCTTTTAGCGGGTTTACATCGCTCATTCTTATGTCAAGGTCTAGCCGCGCGATAGTTGTATTTCGATACGTTAACCTTTACTGGTAACGCCGTTGTATAGCCGATACACCTCCTTCCTGATGTGCCTGGGTGTGTCGGGCCTATCCACCTGACGGTGATTTGGATGACTCTGGCGGTAGCACCCGAGCAAGTACTGCAACGAAATCATCTCATTGTGTTGCTGTACTGGAAGAATCTTTGCCTCCTCATGTGTCGTGTTATACATATGTTGTCAACAAGGTATCTTTATCTACACCCCAAGTGCTGACGGCTAGGAACTTGAGGACCTTGTTCCTGCTTTTCAGTTTGTCGCAGATAGCTATGGGATGTGCGCGGCTTGTACGTAGTGTCGAATGTAACCCCTAGAATTTTGGGGCAGTTTGCGGTCAGAATTCTGCTTCCATCGACCATGACATTCAACTCTGCATATTCCTCACGCATATTCCTCACGTGGAAAAGGTGGTAAAATCAGTTACATAAGAGTTCAGTCTCTAACAGATGTCACCAGGGAAGGTACCCAGGATCGTGCAATCATCTCGATGCCGTCTGGAGGGGGCGGAATGGTGTGCTGCTATTGTCATGGTGTGCTGCTTACGGAATCCATGCTGATGACCGGCATCTGTATAACTATTACTAAGGCTGGGGAGAACTAAGGCCTCAAGGGTCTTTGCTACAGGGGACAAAAGCGAAATCGGCCTGTACGATTCACTTTTGCTGGCATTCTTGCCTAGCTTCGGTAGCGGGACCACCCTGCCAATTTTCCAGAATTCGGGAACAATGAGTGCGGTTAGCGACAAGTTAAGAAATTTAGTGAGATACTCCACTCCCGGCTCATCCAGTTGTTTCAGCATTACCATGGAGATTCCATCAGAGCCTAACACTTTGAATGATTTAGGGTCCCTGATGGCATTCGCAACTTCATCCATTGTAAACTGTTGTGGTTCATTTTCGGCAGGAATACATTTGATGCTTCGTAGTACTCTTCTCTTTGCCCTGTCACTGCCGGGGTGATCGACAAACTGTCGATTGAAATAACTTGCGCACCTCTCCGGGTCATTCAACGTAACGTCGCCAAACGTGACTGACGTCCTATCGTCACTCCTTCCAGGGTTCGAGAGTGACTTAACCGTTGCCCACAATTCACTTATACCGGCTCCAATGTTGCAACTCTTCAGAAGTTCATCATACTTATTTGCTAACACCGTCGCTCCTTATGGAAAGTTTGGTCTCACTTCGGGTATTCGTCCAGCGGATATATGACTAGCGGCTGCAGCTGTGATGATGTCTCGGAACGTAATTTTCGCTACCCCAACATCAGAAGGATTGGGCAGATCTCTGAATCGGTGATTGGTGAACTCTCTGAAATTCGGCCAATCAGCTTTCCCATGATTGACGATAGTGTGGCGTTCAGAGGTGATGAAATCGGGAGGGCAATTATGGGGAGATGGTCTGATCCAAGAGAAATGACAGAATGCCAGGTATGTCATTTGTCAGACCAGGTGAAACGATGGTTATATATATATATATATAACACCTTGCTCGCCGTCTTCTGATTACGAGCTGCCTCTATACTGGGCATAGGCTGTCTATAAATTGTCTCCATCTCTGCCGGTTTGTAGCTACTTCACTCAGTTCTGCAATGTTATTATAGGATCTTCCAAGACTGTGGGACATAGAGTTAATTTCTGATATCGTTGACCTTCTCCATGTTGTTTTCGGTCTACCCCTTTTTCGGCTTCCTTGAGGGTTGTAGACTAATGCACGGTTGCATACTTCTTCTGGTGTTTTTCGCAGTGTGTGGCCAATCCAGCCAAATTTTCTTCTACGGATTTCGATATTTATGTCAACCATATTTGCTTTCCTCCACAGATGTTCGTTAGATATTCTGTTTGGCCAAAAAATACGTAAAATTCTACGTAGGCACCTATTAACGAACGCACGCAGTTTCCTCTGTATGTTCTCTGTAACAAACCATGTTTCGCAGCCATATAATAATACAGAGAGAACACAAGCCTTAAAAATTTTAATTTTCGTCCGGGTGCTATAAGTATTCGCATTCCACACATTCCGCAATTGTGTAAATGATCCGAGGGCTTTGCCAATACGGGTTTCAATGTCTTTTTTGGCACCGCCATCTTCGGAGATGCAGGTTCCAAGGTATGTGAACTCCTGTACTCGTTCTACACATGCATCAAAGAGGTTTAGTTGTTCCGTGGATGTCGAGTTTATTCTCATTTCTTTGGTCTTTGCCGTGTTGATTTTAAGACCCACTTTACTGGATTCTCTCGCAAGATCATTTAGTTTTTGCTGCATATCGCAAAGCCTATGCGAGAGTTCGCATTTGTCGTCAGCGTAATCCAGAGATTCCAACCTTTCGTTAGGTTTTAGTGGATCCCACACAATACCTCTAGGTTTTTCATGGTATGCACGCCTCGCTACGGCATCGATCACAACCAAGAAGAGCAAAGGTGACAGAATGCATCCTTGCCTAACACCCGAGATTGTATTAAAGGGTTCTGACATTTTACCCTCGTGCATAACTGTACATTCGAAATTGTCGTAGCTGCTACGTATAATCGAAATTATTTTTTGTGGCATCCCCAGGTTTTTTAGTTCTGCCCAAATGCATTCTCGATGTATGGAATCAAAAGCCTTCTCATAATCGACAAAAAGAATGTACAAAGGGGAACGCATTTCAATTGATTGTTCGATAATGATCCGTAGGGTATTGGTTTGATCGACGCAAGAGTGTCCGCTTCGAAATCCAGCTTGTTCTGGTCGCAATTTGTCGTCAACTTGTTTGACGATTCGCTCCAGCAGTATTTTCATGAAAACTTTCATTATTATACACAGTATAGTAATACCTCTCCAGTTATTGCAGTTTGTGACGTCACCTTTCTTTGGGATTTTAATAATTATACCCTTTAACCAATCTTTTGGGAAAACTTCGGTATTCCAAATCTTTTGAAAAAGTGGATGTAGAATGTTTCCGAAGAATACGGGGTCACATTTTAAAATTTCAGCGGAAATGTTGTCAATTCCCGCAGCTTTTCCATTTTTTAACGATTTAATGGCATCAACAATTTCTTCTTTCGACGGCGGTTGGGTTTCGATGGGAAGAACTGGTGTAGTGTCGTTGTTGGTTACTACGGTATCTTCTCTGTACACATTTAGTACTCCCATAAAGTGTTGTCTCCATCTCTTTAGTTGCTCGTCAACTTGTGTTAAAAGCTTCCCTTCTATGCTTTTCACCGGTAGAGTTTGTTTTATTTGCGAGCCTGCGATTTTCCTTGTAATTTTAAAAAGGTCCTTCATGTTTCCCACTGCTGCAGCGTCCTCTGCCTCCGAAATCATCTTGGACATACTTGCCTTCTTGTCGTCCCGTATTGACTGTTTTACATGTTTATCAAGTTGGCGATATTCAGCTTGTTTTCTTCTTCTTTCTTCTGGGTTTCTCAGGGAGTTTATTTCATTTTTTAATAAAGCTCTGTTATTAATCAATGACCATGACTGGGCGGATATGAATTCTTCCCTTTTTTTCTTTTCGCGATCTAGACCATCCTCGCAGGCCTTCGTAACTTCGGTTTTGAATTTATTCCAGGTTTGGTCAACATTATTGGAAGATTCGGTGACTTTTATAGTGGAATGCAGAAGCTCGGAGAATGTATGCCGTTGCTCAGGGATATTAAGCTTATTAGTGTTGTATTTTATTCTGCTGTAATTCGATTTGTGTGACTTACTCTTTATAGAGAATTTTATTTTTCCAACCACGAGATGGTGATCTGATGCAATATCAGCGCCTCTTTTACTTCGGACATCACAAAGACTATTGCTCCATCTTGCTGAGACACATATGTGATCAATTTGATTTTCGGTGTTGTTATCCGGTGATACCCAGGTTACTTTATGGACGGTCTTGTGAAGAAATAGGCTTCCGCCAATTTTGAGCTCGTTCATCCCACATAACTCAATTAGACGTTCACCATTGTCGTTCCTTACTCCTATAGAGTGTTTACCCATGATATGCTCCAAATTTGAGTTTTCCGCTCCTATTTTAGAGTTAAAGTCTCCCATAACCAACATCAAATCTTTTTTTGGTGAGTTCCGTATTGTGTTGTGCAGAATATCGTAGAATTCAGTTTTGGTTTCATCCGAGGCATCCTCTGTTGGGGCATAACACTGTATTACGGTCAGATTTTTCTTATGGCCTTTGAATCTCACAGACATTGTCCGTTCGTTAATAAATTTATAATCAATGACGGAGTTACTAAATTTGGCATTAACCAGCATTCCTACCCCATATTGATGTGTGTCATTTTCGCGTGGCATGCCAGACCAATACATGACATGTCCATCATTTGTTTTCAGTTGACCGCTTTTGTTCCATCGAACTTCGCTCATTCCCATAAAGGATAGCTTATACTGTATTAATGTCTTACAGGCTTGTGATAGTTTACCGGCTTGGTATAGCGTTTTTACGTTCCATGTTCCAAATCGTAGTCCTTTATCAATGCGTAGAGTCGTCATCGGTATTCGGGATCGATTTTCATTTATAGACATTCTGGGAATTGATGATTGTTTCAGATACAACGGGGAATCAACCCATCGCATCCTAACCTGCTTGATGGGGCTGCCATCTTCGCCAACAGGTTGGCTGATTGTGACATCATTTCCTCTGTCACGCTGGTTAGAGTTATACCGCTCATGATCGGTCGCCATTGCCTTCTCTGTTAAAAGCAGGGTATACCACGTGCAGGTGAAGGTTGACAGTTGCGTAGGAGAGGCTATATAATCGCTTCACTACCCCCAATACCCCGAAACGATGGTTATGTCTCCTCTAATTCTGGCGGGCTAATGTCGAGCGATACAGCCATTTGCTGGAGGAATGTGACAAATAACTATATTGATCCTGGCAGATCCACTTTAGCAGATTCCCCTTCGACCATCCTAAAGGTATCAGTTTGCTGGGTCGTTTACTGATCGACCCATTATTTCAATAAAGTCAGCATATGGCATACATTGTGTCATCAACTAAGGGGCCGGCTATAAGTTAAAGTAGGAAACAACCTCTCCTTCAGTACTAAAAGAAGTTTCAGAGAAGGAGACAGTCTTTTGTGTGATCTGAAAAATATTAGTTTTTGTACTGAACTGTTTGGAGAGATGTTTTCCTATTTTAACTGAGGCCCGGTAGTTTTTTTGTGGATTTTAAATCCGCTTTGGTATGGCCAAATTATTTCGTTGACCTTAGGCATGACCCTGACCCTATAGTTATAGCACACAGTCTAATCTTCTTTAGTTTGATTTGTTCTTGTGAAACATTATACAACCAACATACTCGGTTAATGTCTTCCATCTATCATAATGTGATCAATTAATTTTTTGTTTCTGGAGACAGCAGTTGCCCTTATTAATGTCAAGATGGTTAAATCAGCCACTTTTGCCTATCATGTTTTTTGCCGCTACGAAGTCTATCAGCCTCATTCCATTGTCAGATGATTCACTGTTGAGACTGAACTTCCCAACTATTGGGCCAAAGATTTCCACCTTTCCAATTTTAACATTTTAACATTCGCCTAGAATAATTTTAATGTCATGTTCATGGTCAGGAAAAGGTCATATGTTACTTCTAATCGCTCGTAAAACTATATTTGGTCTGTTCGTATTTTCTTCAGTGGGAGCGACATTTTAGCTTTTATCCAATTGTAGTAAGTCTTCCATTCACTGGGGTGAACCTATCAGTCAGATGTTTTAACCTACGACCAACTACAAATCTGCAACCAAACTCATGCGTTATTTCATAACATCTATAATACAGTGCGTCACTTTTAGACGTTGTTGTCACGCCTTTCCCGACCCATCATATTTCATGCATGATGTAATGAGGCCTTGTACTTTTCTAGTACAACTGCCAATGCGTGAGCTACACCTCCTTATAAAGAGTGCGAACATTTCATGTTCAGATTCGCAGATCATGGTCCTTAAAGGATTGCGGGAGTCGTCAGATTTAGAGGGGTTGGGTTTTCTTTTTCTTGGTTACGAGCCCCACGCCCAACCCAAATTTTGAACATATGGGTGATCGCGCGGCACATGTTACCTCACTATCTTGAACGGGTGTTATAGACAGCTCCCCAGGTGACACCACGGGGAGGTCAGTGTCCATTTGAGATGAAAGAGTCCTGGGCTTTGCCATGCTAAAATGGTTCAGGACGCAAAATTGGGCATAAAAACTTTACAAAACAAGTAAGAACGGTGTTAAGTTCGGCCGGGCCGAACTTGTTATACCCTCCACCACGAGTTGTATTGAAGTAAAATGGAATAATTAGTTTCCTTTCGTGTATGAAGAAGACTTAATACTAAATTTCAGCAATTTCGGTTAAACAATGTGAGGCACCATTCTATGGGGGCTAGTTCAAAACGTCGATCTATACCGGCAGATTTCTGACGGAATGTTTTTAGGTTCAAAGAAGACTAAATACCAAATTTCCTATATTTCGTTAACAGAATGTGGCTAACACTTAAAAAATACCGAAAATCAAGAAGTACGCTTCTATGGGGATATAGGAAGACGTGGACCTATACTGATAATACTCTTCTGGAATATTTTATAACTCTTGGAAGGCGAAATAACGAATTTCAGCCATTTCGGTCGGATATTGACGTCACAATCTTCAGTATTACGAAAATCGGGAGGTACCGTTCTATGGGGGCTATATGAAGGCATGGACCAATACCGACAAAGTTCTCGGGGAAAGTTGTATACCACCAACGTAGACTAAGTACCAAATTTCAGCCATTTCGTTGTGATAATGAAGCTAAAACCTTTAAAATACCGAAAATGGGGAGGTACCGTTCTATGGGGGCTATATGAAGGTGTGGACAGATACCAACAAACTTCTGGGGGAAAGTTGTATACCCCTAAAGAAGACTACGTACCAAATTTCAGCCATTTTGGTGGGATATAGAAGCTAAAACCTTCAAAATACTGAAAATCGGGAGGTACCGTTCTATGGGGGCTATATGAAGGTGTGGACCGATACCAAAAAAATTCTAGGGGAAAGTTTTATACCCCTAAAGAAGACTACGTACCAAATTTCAGCCATTTTGGTGGGATATAGAAGCTAAAACCTTCAAAATACTGAAAATCGGGAGGTACCGTTCTATGGGGGCTATATGAAGGTGTGGACCGATACCGAAAAAATTCTAGGGGAAAGTTTTATACCCCTAAAGAAGACTACGTACCAAATTTCAGCCAGTTTTGGTAGGATAATGTAGCTAAAACCTTAAAAATACCGAAAATCGGGAGGTACCGTTCTATGGGGGCTATATGAAGGTGTGGACCGATACCGACAAAATTCTGGTGGAAAGTTTTATACCCCTAAAGAAGACTACGTACCAAATTTCAGCCATTTTGGTAGGATAATGAAGCTAAAACCTTAAAAATACCGAAAATCGGGAGGTACGGTTCTATGGGGGCTATATGAAGGCATGGACCGATACCGACAAAGTTCTGGGGGAAAGTTTTATACCACCAACGTAAACTAAGTACCAAATTTCAGTCATTTCGGTGTGATAATGAAGCTAAAACCTTTAAAATACCGAAAATCGGGAGGTACCGTTCTATGGGGGCTATATCAAAACGTGGACCGATATATCCCATTTTCAATACCAACCATCCTGCAAGTAATAAAAACTTCTGTACCAAATTTTGACTCTCTATCTTTAAAAATGCGAGCTGTATCTTGATTTCAACAGACAGACAGACGGACGGACGGACGGACGGACGGACAGACGGACATGGTCCAATCGACATAGAATTTTATGCTGATCAATAATATATATACTTTATAGGGTCTCCGACGAATATTTCGATGTGTTACAAACGGAATGACAAATTTAATTATACCCTCCATATGGTGGAGGGTATAATTAGCCATGTAAATTGGGTGACGTAGGATATGAAAGATACCAAGCAACCTTTCATCCCCTACGTCACCCAAATTACATGGTTAATTTTGTAAAGGTTTTATGTGCAATTTTCGTCATTTTTGTTACAATACTTCAAAAATATTCCAACAATATCTAAACACCTACTTCATTCCCACATAGAGAATAGTCGAAATAATTTCTATTCAAAAGATTAGTTCATTGCTGGAAATGTTAAAATATTTTTTTAAATCAAATTAATGCATATCGATAAATAAACAATAAAATAGGTGATCAGAAGACCATCTGCGTACAAACAATGGACACAAAAAATAAAAGAAATAATAAATTACATTTCCTCTTTGTTTTGTTTCCAAACAAAAACCACAGCGTATACAATTCAATAGCAAGCACACAAAGAAAATAATAACAAACCTTAGTCATCCTGAAATAAATTAAAACTATTTTTTGTTTTGTTTTTTGTTTTTAAATCAAGGTAATATATAAAAATGTTGCTGCAAATGATAAAATTATTGAAAATGTATTACTGATAACCCATATTAGGAAGGGGAATAAATAAATTAACAAAAATTTTAAATACATAAATAATAGCAGCTTGATGTCTATTATTAGAAATTTGTAAACAGTAAATTTTAACATAACCTATCAGTAACATACGTTTAAATTATCTTTCTGTAAAATGCTATGCAAACGCATTCGACCGTTTTACTACCAACGCCATGTTTGTGTGAACATTTTTGGTCAATTGAAATGAAAATAAAGCATAAATGAAATATTTTCTCAAAAAAAGGCGTTTGATAATAACTCTAATGTATTCGTTCTCATAGAATTTTGCAGGAACATGCTGTTAATTTTTTGTAGATTATGCCTTTCGAAACTACAACATAAAACTACTTACACTTCGAGCAACTGACATATTGCTCACATTGACATTGTGTGTCATTTTGAACATTCTTGAAGGTTGACCACTTATTTATAAACGTCATCAACAATCTATCCATATACCCAGACATTTGTTTACTAATATATTATTAAATTACTCCCTGCTTTTCTAATTATATTTAATTGTTTTTATTTTTATTTTTTTGTAATTTGATAATAAAAAGCCAATAATTTAATTCAGTTTTAAAAATAATTAAATTCAACATTGATTCCATTGCGATGACGATCAAATCCATCAACATTGTTACTGACATATTACCAGTCTGTTAAGAGGGTGATTTATAACATCTTTGGAATTTCCCAAAAATTAATCTATTTTTAATTGCTTACATTCATACAAGATGTAGTTTATATCATTAGACATAGATACATTGTACCTATAATATTAAACATAAATTTATAACGTGATTTATAATGAGTAGTTGATAAAAAAAAGTAATTAAATATTTACAGATGTTTTTCGACTAACATTGGCAGTTTTGTTGAGATGTGTTTTACTTATTACTCGCAAAGTAATCTAACCAATCATTGGATATCAACCCCTTTTTGCAGATTGAATTGATTGCGGCCTTTGGTGTAAAACTCTCCGCTGGCAAACCATCTCTTCGGTGTTTTGTTATTCTTCATTGGGGTTACTTCTTTCTTGACCTTAATGTGCCTGCCTGTAGTGCTTGTAGTTTTTGGTTTGGCCAATTCTCGCTGGCATTAAATAAAAAGGAATCGTTATTGGTCTCAAACAGGCGACAGGGTCTATAGAATAGAAAAACTGCCAAAAGGTTTCTATAAAATAGAAAACCACAGAAAGAGTTTTCCAAGATAATAGAAGACAACAGAAGTTGTTTTCTGCAGAATTGAAAACCACTGGAGGGACTTTCTATAGAATATGAATAGAATAGGAGGTCATATAATAGATCAGTCTAGAATGGATGATCGCCCTAGGGGTCTTGTTAAAATAGAAGACCACCGAAGGGGTCTACTGAAAAATAGTCAGTGGCCGGCGGTTTTTTCGATATCAGGTTGACCCGGAAGCAGAAAATTTCTGCTGTGCATTTTTATGTTCCGTGCCGGGATGGAGAAAAACCCAGAACCAACATGGATGTGCTATGTTTGTCACATCCGCATCCAGCACACATAAAATTCTTAGTGGTTGCTTGGAGTCGTCCACGTAAGAAACTACAACAGAGACTATGTTGCTGCTTGCTGTGTAAACACAGCAACTAGTGAGTCGTCGTCCTCATAATACGAGACTCCCACGCAATCCCCCCAACAACAGCCGCTCACGCAGCACTCAACACCAGCCGTTGTTGTACCAATCCCTGAAATTGCATCGTTTTTGGACTTTAATTGCAGTGAACCCAGGGGTAAGATCCCACTCCACATTATATATTACGTTCGCGGCGGTGCAGAAAACCAAACTCAACAAAAAGCGTAGTAGCTTTCCTATTGCACCGTGCTGTTCAATACAGACCTATCTCTCTGGCGCCTGGCTCTAATGACCCGTACATGGAACGTGAGGGGGTTGCAGTCAGGCATGGTACTGCCGAGGTAGAGTTGCTTAACGTATACATTCCGCCGCAGGGACGTAGCCAGGATTTAATTTCGGGGGGCACCACCGGACCAAAATTTTGGAAGTTGATGTTAGCAAAAATTTGTTACTTATTAATGATGTAAACCTTGTTTTAGACTTTTATTGCTGACGATGTATGACGATATTCACAAATTTTTTCTTGTTTTTAGAACACTTTGCAAAATCATAAATCGGTTTTAATATATGAATGTTCAATTCAATAATAGTCACATATAGTTTTGAGCATATCATTTATCAAATTGGAGGCCGTCGCACTATGTCGCGAGTTCATATTAACTGTGACAAAAATAGAAGGAGTTGTTGTAGGTGCATGAATTTTGGTACACTTACCTATTAATGACTTACAATCTCCAGTACAAAAAACTGGGATGGTCGGTCCACGTTTTGATATAGCCCCCATAGAACGGTAACTCCCGATTATCGGTATTTTGAAGATTTTAGCCTCATTATTACACCGAAGTTGCAGAAATTTGATATTTAGTCTTCGTTGGAAGCATAAAACGTTCACCTTGAAATTTGTTTGCATAGGTCCACGCCTTCTTATAGCCCCCATAGGACGGTACCTCCCGATTTTCAGTATTTTGGAGGTTTTAGCCTGATATCACACCGAAATGGCGGAAAATTGGTATTAAGTCTTCGTTGGGGGCGTATAACTTTCCACCAGAAATCTGTCAGTATAGGCCCTCGTCTTCCTATAGCCCCCATAGAACCGTACCTCCCCATTTTCGGTATTTTGAATGTTGTGGCCTCAATATCCACTCGAAATGACTAAAATATGATGTTCAGTCTTTATATGTTTTGTGAGCTTATTGAATTCATCAAACTCTTGTCTCTATATATGAGAATTTTCCTTTAAAAACATTTTTTGACCGATTAATGCTCAAAAACGGTCCATTTTTTGTAAAAAATCTAATTTTGACTGTCGCTATTCACCATTTTTTTTTTTTTTGAATTATATTTTTAACAGAATCGCGTTTTAAACCAAGATTATTACGTACTTAATACGCCCACCAAATATATGATGATCGGTTTATTTCGCGCTGTAGCCAACACCTGCAAAGCGCTTTGTTAAAATAGGGTATAACCCCTGAATGAGGTAATCGCTGAAAAAGAGAAATAACATATTCGTCTGCAAACCTCTGCAGCTGGAACCTTTATACGTTTGAAGTACTCACTTTTCACAACTCAACAAATAATATCGATATACACTTTTATACAATTTTTTCCCCATTCCACTAATTTTAAAATTTGGTTCACAAAATCTATGTACTAAGTATCATAGACTTGGGTAGCTGTAAACACCATATGGTCACCATTTACTTCCAAAATAAAATCCATATTTATTACATCCAAAGCAACTTTAAAATTTATTTTAAAACGATAAATTAATTTAAATATTAAAATTTTGGAGCAAAATACAAAGTATTAATTTTAGTAAAATAAGGACAAAAACTACTTGACAAATCAATACCATAATTCAAATTCCTTCAAATTGAAATATTTACTATAAATTCTCATCAATAAATTTGTATTCCGAAGTACTCGATTTTGACCATTTTTGACCAACTTCAGGAATAGGCTATAGCTCACATCGAGATGATATAAGTACCATTCACTTCGGTAAGACCAACGTATTTTAATGACCGAAACTTTAGAAGGAGAATGCAATCATTAAACAATAGGAATATCTTAAAATATTTAAAATAATGTCTTTTTGGATTCGACATATTTATTTGTGCATATTGAAATCGGTTCAGATTTGGATGTAATATATATATTTTTTTAATTGACAGGCAAGATTCAGGAGTTATAAAAGTGATGGGAAAAAATGGTGAGACATCTTCTTTTTTATAACGCTGAGGTGTCAGAAAATGTCTAAATTTCCATGACTCAAAAAATTACACACAGTGTTATTAGGGTTCCCACACGAGGGCCTGTTATTATAAAAGTTCTTGCGCCAAGACATGGGTTATTAGTAGACAATTTCTGATATCCAATCTTGTATTTTAAGTAGACACATTCTGGTGACAAAACCTGAATCTGTTAAAAAATTGTGACTTCCAATCGTGTTTCTTTTAACAGACAATTCTGGGGTTCAAACAGGTTATTTTCATAGAGGACAATCATGGATATTTTGTTATTTCCAATTGTAGTTATTTGCATAAAGTCATTTTGGTGGCCAATTCTGGAGATCATAATGAAATGTTGGTGGTCAATCGGGGATTTTATCACAAAGAATTTGTAAGGTCAATAGAAATTTGGTGACAGAGAACTAATGCTGACTAAAAAACTAATTCTGGCGTCCAATCGTTGATCTTCTCTCAGAGCAATTCTGGTTTCCTATCGTTCATCTTGTCAAAAATGTTCAGGAGCAAGCAAAATTCTGGCAACCAGTCTTGATGTCTTTTAAAAATATTTACACTGTAGGTTCTGTAATCCGCAAATTTTTTAACTCAATAATCCGGAAGCTTTTTAATTTTCTTCTACATTGGGCGCTTTCTGTAATTTATATTATTATTTCTAGATATGATAATAAATTAATTATTTATGAGCAAAAATAAATACCAGTTTTAGAAGTTGTGCGCAAATGTAAAATAATGCGAATTATGGAATATGAATTGGTCGTAAAAAGCCAAAAGCAAAATAGGTTTTACAGTTTTACGGCATCCACACCGAGTTACCCCAAAAACCAATTAAACATGTACATTTGCCAATTTACTTTTTTAGCAGTCGAAATGACTGTCTTAAGAAGTGGTTTTAATTTTATTTGGTACATACTAAATAATTTTTAAAAGAATGACAGAAAATATGAAAATAAAAGAACTCTTAAGTCCTTGGCCACAAAAAAAGGGTTTGCTTGAAATAATTTCATGAAACCAAGGGTTCCTAGGTCGAGTTCCATACTAGAGTAATATGATGAAAATTTCAATGAAACCACTATAGTGTGACCTGCGACTAAGCAATTTAAAGAATTCTTTTAGTAAAAACCCACGAACACAAATTTACCCAATGTAATTTTTTTTGACATTTTGATGCACAATATCTGTTTCAGCCCTTTTTTCGTTTGTCTTTCCTAAATTCCTATGCGTAAGAGAAAATACGCATCTTTTGTTTTTGTTCAAGAGATAGGCCAAATGACATTTTAGCAGAGAAAATATTGCTTACTCTTAAACGGCTATACCTGGGAAACTTATGCAAAATAAAGCAAAGTTGTAGCAAGATACCAGTTTAAAATAATATTAACGGACAGGACTGCGATGGAACAGTTTTTTGTACAAATTTTAACAAAAATAAGGAAATGGTAATTGTTATGATGAAATTTAAAACCGCAAAACCCACTTTTTGCCACTGGCTGTTTTAACGCCACAAAAAGTGGTTGCAAAAATTTACGTAAAAATCGGTTATTTTCACAATTTGTTGTACTTTGTTTGCATTCTCATATAGTATCATCACTTATCTGTCGCTCCACGCTTAAAAATTTTCATTTGGCTTTTGTACTTCTAAGAATTTGGCCTAAAACATAAGCAGTTAGAAAAATCGATTTTTAACTGCTTGCGGGAGTAGAGAGTATTTACTTCAAAACCAAGGGATTAGATCAAATCTATACCCCTATATTACCCCAAAAATTTTCAGTATTTTCAAAACAAGGCGCGATTCCGTTTTATTTTTGTTAAACATTTTTTAGAAAGTCTTAAAAAGGTAATTTTCTTATATAATTTTAAGTTTTCTTGCAAAAAATATCGGTGCTATGTAAGTTAAGCAATAATTTTATCTTCAGCAATTTTCCAAAAATTTGAATTGGTCTTATCAAAAATCTCAAAAACCAACAAAAAAAATGAATTGTTTTTTCAAATGTTGTTCTGAAGACAGTAATACTGCAGCCAGTCTAAAGTTACGGTTAAACACTTCTAAACAACTTTAAACATGACATCGACTATGCAGAAAAATACTTAATAGGTCTAATTATTCATTATTTTTGGACAATTTATATATTTAGTAAAATTATCCTCTGTAATACTTCCTCCAATACTTTACATTTTTCTTGACAAAATTAAAACAGTTAAAAATTTTACACTGAAATGAAAAAAAAAAACAAGTAAAAAAGTATCAGTCGGCTTTGCCGACAGAGATATACCCTCAGCCTGTGTATATTGAAACAATTTTTTCCCAAAATACGTATGTATTTAGGGCGTTTGAAGTGACAAAACTGTTGAAAACAAAAGTTTTGCGGAGAAGATACTCCGTAATTGAGGCAGCGAATGGCAGTTGCTTCAACAAAAATCAAAGTGATTCGATATCAGGACTTAAAGTAAACCTATCCGAAATTTTGTGTGGGAGGTACCGGATGGAGTGGATAAATATAGTCCATATTTGAACCTGTGTGGGAGGTACCGGATGTAGTGGACAAATATAGTCCATATTTGAACCTGATCTATATCTGGTAGATATATTAGGATGTGTAAAGTATAGACCAATTCGGCCACTCCCTTCAAGTGTTATCGTACGAACAATTTTTCCGAACATTTTTGAACTTTTGTGGGGGAGGTACCTGAAGGAGTGGACCGATATGGCTTATCTTCAAACTTACACTATGTTTGGACAAAATATTACTTAGGCCAAATTTGTGACCGAATCGGCTGATCCGTTCGAGAGTTATCTTGCGCTCCAACCATTTCACACGGTGTCATAGGGGTTTTTTTGCAACTTTCAGGCTATTTTCTCAGGAAGTATGGACTTGCCCCTGATGGAACTTATGGCGTCGTATGGGGGGCAGTGAATACAAGTTGCTACTACAAAAACCGAGGCGATTCGAGAGCAGGTCCTAAACTGAACTTTTCCGAAATTTTGTGTGAGAGGTACCCGAAGGAATTTAGCGATTGAGTCCATATTGGAACCTCGTCTAAGTCTGGTAGAAATTTCACGATGTGCAAATTATGGACCAAATCTTCTTACTCCCTTCAAGAGTTATTGTGCGCACAAATTTTCCGAACATTTTCGAACTTTTGTGGTGGAGGTACCGGAAGGAGTGGACCGATATAATCCATCTTCGAACTTGAACTAAGTATGGACAAAATATTACGAAATCGGCAGATCCGTTCGAGAGTTATCATGCGCTCCAACCACTACACACGTTGTTATTGGCGTTTTTTGTACTTTTCAGGCTATTTTCTCAGGAAGTGTGGACTTGCTTCATATAAAACTTGTACGTGTATATACCCTCGTTAGCATAAATGCTGAGGGTATAAAAATATAGAATATGCTAATATCCTATGGAAACATTTCATAGGCCCAACATTAGTATGCTTTTGGAAAGACATATCCGACTGGTTTTAGGGATCTTTAATGCTCCTCACGAGTTCTGGCATTCGGTCCTAGGGATATAGTGCTGAGGACATTGATAGCTTTACGTCAATGAGGACGCCAGATTTAGACATTGTCACATTATCGAGCACCGCAGGAGTGATAGAGCGAAGAGAAGAAGAGCACTACGTCGCATAAGGAGGAACCACCACAATGTTGCGTATGTGATCAAACAAACAAACATTGTTCCACAACATCCCATACGAGAGAAGGGAGACTTATCTCAAATCAATGAGTGCACCCCGATTCATATTTAGCTCAATGATATGGAACAGAGTCGGCGGAAAAGGGAACTGATGAAGTTGTTTGGTGACAACTGAAACTATAGTATTCCCTACCCCTCGCCCGCAACTAATCAATTTCATATCCACTGTAAAACATTTTGTTGTTATTCAAATACTTGAATACAACAAAATATGGACTAAAGCTGAAATAAACACAAAGATGTAAAATTCTGCAGTCCAACAATAAAAAACGCCAACAACAATAATAGGCATCAGCACGGCCTTGTTGATCAATGCGTAATGCAAAACCAACAACTTTCTCGTTGTTTTACCCCCGCTTATTGAAGCAACAATCCTATGTTCGTATTCTTTGCAAAGCAAAGACGACATAAAAACAGTGGTGGATATGAAATTCTTTAGTTCGACTCAAATTGTAGGGTAATCAGCTTTAGGGCCATATAGCAAATTTCTCATTTTGTTTAATTTGCTGGATGGGCTTATTGACCTGTTTATCGATACAGAGTCGGCGGAAAAGGGAACTGATGAAGTTGTTTGGTGACAACTGAAACTATAGTATTCCCTACCCTCCGCCCGCAACTAATCAATTTCATATCCACTGTAAAACATTTTGTTGTTATTCAAATACTTGAATACAACAAAATATGGACTAAAGCTGAAATAAACACAAAGATGGAACATACTGTTTATCGTCGAGTCCAAACGGCGTGTCTTAAGACACCACTTGCGGAGAAGTTTTTCAAGGCTGAAATACTTAGGAAATCTCGCCAACATTACTGATTGGTATTTTGCCACCGTTGAAAAATGTTTGATGTTTTCTGGTCGGGGAATCGAACCCCCGACCTTCTGCGTGCAAGGCGGGCGTGCATACCATTGCACCACGGTGGCACCCAAATGTTATCAGGTACGCTAAATCATTGGACCCTGACGGAATCCTCACTAAGGTGCTCCACCTGTTGCTAGCCACCCACACCGTTCCCGAAGTCTGGAAAATGAGCAGGGTGAATCCAAACAAATATTTGTTTGTGTTCAAACAAGTATATGTTTGCAACATTTTGTAACATATCTCAATTTTATATGTTTGGGTACCAACATATTTTTTATGTTAGAACATATTTTTTATGGGTGGAGAGGATTTTTGTCAAAGAGAGTAACAACAGAGCTCTCGCAGCTGCGGAATGCTGGTTTATAACAGACGTGACCAAAAAGAGTGAGCAATATTTTTGCGAATGTATGGGTTATATTACACTGACAAAACGGATGGGTCGATTTTTCATATCTTGTGTGCAATGAAGAAAAATATTAGAATGTATGTAGCTTTAAAGATTATGCAGATACAGCTTTTAATGTTTTATTACTGACAAGGCATTCTGCATCATTGAAAATGTTGATGCAAAACAAAAATTCATCTTCCCATTCTTGCCTCCACATATTTTCTATACAACCCCAAAGCTTCTCAGTGTATCAACAGTTATAAAAACAAGCGACATCAACCTGCTTGCATGACATTCAGCACAAAACTAAAACGAGAAATCAAAACATTTATTCTCTTTGTTGTGTTCATCGTCTGCATTCGGGTAAATTGCCGAAAAACGTCGGCACCGCTGTGCCAAATGTGAACATGTCTGGGTTATAATAAAGAGCTGTGTGCATGGTGGTTTTGCGATGTGTGTGCGTAAAACACGTGTGTTTCATGCTTTGTTGTTGTTAACCAACGTAGCAAGCGAAGAGGAAAAGAAAAAAATTGTATTAATTAAATAATTATATTTTTATAAGTTATTTCATTCAGTTTTTCTTTTATTAAAGTGTGTTATGTATTTCTTTGGATTTTTGTATGTACCTATGTATCTTTGTTGTTTTGCCTTTTTTTCTATGCTCTTCAATAAAAAGCACTACCATTTATAAATGTGTATATATGTTAGAAATAGCATTTTTTAAAAATGCTATATTTACAATAGTTACAAATGTATCGGTTTGGAAATCAATTTGCGAGATAATTGTGGTTGTGTCTCCGACCTTACCTACTTTGTTAGGACTCAAAGACTTGACCACGCCCACTTTTTAAAATATGTTACATCTATTAAAAACAAAACGCATTAACTTTATGAATATAAATCAAATGCTGTCATGGAAAGAAAATTTCACCACGCTCACTTTTTTCAATTATCAATTTAAATTTGTTCTGCAAAAACTACTGAACCGATTTTCTAGAAATTGTCAGGGAATGTTCAGAGATGACCCCCGACAACAGGCTACATATTTTATCGAATTCCAAAGTGGACAGTGTGCCTCCCCTATGAGATATTTAAAAAATCGCTATAATTGCAAAAATTACGCATGTATCGGCTTATAATGTACGGATTAATCTACAATCTAGGTACTTCTTTGGACCCTAAAGACCCGACCACGCATGTTTTTTTTTAAATATGTTATATCTCCAATACTACTGAACCGATTTTCATCAAATTTGGAGCAAAAGCTCAGTGTTTGCCATTGTTAAGTATATTTTATGAATTTCGGAGGAAGTGGTGTAGCTTCCGAACGCCTTTCTTTTAAACGCTATATGTATAAGCCAAACTTTTACCGTGGTAATTGAGGCAGCGAATGCAAATTTTGTGTGAGTGGTACCCAAAGGAGTGGACCAATATAGTTCATATTCAAACCTGATCTATATCTGGTAGATATACTAGGGTGTGTAAAGTATGGACCAAATCGGTCACTTCAATCAATAGTTATCGTGCTCACAATTTTTTCGAACATTTTTGAACTTTTGTGGGGGAGATACATGAAGGAGTGGACCGATATGGCTTATCTTCGAAATTAACTAAGTTTGGACAAAATATTACGAAGGCCAAATTTGTGACCGAATCGGCAGATCCGTTCGAGAGTTACCTTGCGCTCCAACAATTACACATGGTGTCAAAGGTTGTTTTTTGCAACTTTCAGGCTATTTTGTCAGGAATTATGGACTTGCCCCTGATGAAAATTGTACCATCGTATGGGGCAGTGAATACAAGTTGTTACAACAAAAATCAGAGTGATTCTAGAGCTGGTCCTAAACTGAAATTGTGGACCGATTGAGTCCATATTGGAATATCATCTAAGTTTGATAGAAATTTCACGATGTGCAAAGTATGTACCAAATCGGTTACTCCCTTCAAGAGGTATCGTGCGCACAAATTTTCCGAACTTTTGTGGGGGAGGTACCGGAAGCAGTGGACCGATATAACCCATCTTCGCACTTAAACTAAGCTTGGACAGGTGCAGATTCCCAGATCATGGTCCATAAAACGTTTGTGGGGTTCGTCAACTTTACAGGCGTTTGGTTTTCTTCTTTTGCTTTGTTTTTTCATAGTAGGCTGTGTTTTGACGGGGTGTGGTACTACATGCGGCACATGTTAGCTCACTACCTTTAACGGATATTAAAGGCAGCTCCCCAGGTGACACCACGGGGAGATGAGTGTTCACTTGAGATGAAAGAGGGACCAAGATAAATCCAGGGCTGTGCCATGTTAAGGCCGATCAAGACCGTTACTTGGTATCATTCATCCCGTACATCACCAGACGTCAACCAATATTACACAAATTAATTTGTTTTTCGAAGGCTTCAATAGATGGCAGCAAGACCACAAATAACTTTTTTTCTATGTTGTCTAATTTAGCACTAGTAGAACATTCAACCTCAACCAACCTAATTGATTGACTTCAAAAACTTCATAACAAATTAATACAATGCAATCAACTAAAACAAGTGTTTTCATTTCTTGTGATCCATATAAACAGAAATAATTCACTGGACATTAAATTCATGTTAACACAACAACTGACCTTGAACTTAGCGATAACCTTTCCTAACTCGCCACAAAACATTCGATCATTTATAATAATTTGAGTAGAACTAATTTAGCTAAATAGATAAGAGAGAAAAAAAATATTGGTGGTCAGTCATTCAGTTATCCACAATTAAACAACATTTATTCCCACATTATTTTCTTGGTCGGTTTTATTATTTCCGCATTTCAAGCTGTGAGCTCCAAAATGAAACAAAATACCGAAATAATTGCTAACGTTAAAAAAATTTAATTAATTTTTAATCAATTTCAACACTTTCTACCTGAAACTGGCTACTTGAATGACACCTTAACCAACTTAAAAGCTTATGTGTTGACCACCTTTAGCTCGGAACAATTGAAAGGCATTATTTTGAGTTTTTGATTTCCGCATTTCTATTGTCTACTCTAAACGTTTAAAAAAATCCAGTGCTGAATTATAATTGGAGCAAACATAGACAAAACAATCGCAAAAATAACAACAATCAATATATCGAAAAAAAACTGTGACAACCTTGCCAATGGCCGAGCAAGTGAACAATTGATTTCAGTTCAACGCAAAAAACGCACACAAAACGGAACGGTGGCTAACAATAGTCCCCCCAAAAAAACAAAAGACAGCATTTTTCAAATTAGCAAATCTATAGGAAAAAATATGTAATTTGAATTTATTAAAAATCAGTTAAAACACAACACCAAAACAATAATCCTCCTCCAAAGCCCCCACGCAATAACAATCGACCGACGACCACCCATATAATCCGCTACAGCATTAAATTGTAACAATACATGGCGTTGACATGAAAACGCAACTAAAAATCGTGCCTCCACCAGGCACTCAAATAACTTGTCAAGATAAGTGTGTGTATGTATGTTGCCAACATATTCCATAGACCACAGCTCGATAACCTCTCAGTCTTAGCCATAGAAATAAATGAGTAACGCAAAAAATTGAGACATTTTGATTGCCACCTTTTTTTGGATCGTTTCTTAGAGTCTCAGTTTTTGGAATGCTGGGTGTATGAATTGTTTCAGTTTTACGTATTTTTTTTTTGTTTTCTTCTTGAATAGAAACACTTAGATTTCGGTGGCTTTTGGTGTCTATCACGGCAACACCCGTTAGACACTTTGATGGATTAAAAAGGAAGGCTGTGTATGCTGTCGGTAGATTGTAGGTTGTAGTTCAGTTGTTAGTTATGCAGGTTTTTTTGTTTTTCGATATCAAATCACTACCGTTTCACTTGTTGCGATTAGCACGCATAGATCATAGGCTGTGTGCGAGGGGAGTTACACTCAAAGAAAAATGGGTTAGACCTTTAAGAATATTTTCTGAAGGACGAATAGAGGCTTAAAAACGAAATTTTATATGGAAATTTTGTACAGAAATCTTCCAAAGAATAAAATACCACTGAACTGCAGAAGACAATTTTGGGGATCTTCTATAGACGACCAAATTAGTGGTCCTATATTCTACAGAAAACCTTTTCACAGCTCTTCTATTCTATAGAAGACCCATTCAGTGGTCATCAATTATATAAACCTCTTCACTTATTTATTCTGTAAAAGATCCATCAGTATTTTTATACCCTCCACCATAGTAAGGAGGGTATATTAAGTTAGTTTTTCCGTATGTAACGCATTACAATAATCATTTGCGACCCTATAAAGTATATATATTCTTGATCAGGTTAAAATTCTGAGTCGATCTATGCATTTCCGTTCGTCCGTCCGTCTGTGGTAATCACTGTAGCATCCACAAAAATGGAGATAGGATGCTGAAATGTTGGAAAGATGCGTCTTTGGTTTGCAGACAGGTCAAGTTCGATGATGGGCTTTATCGGTCCACGTTTGGTATAGCTCCCATATAACGGTACCACCGGATTTCAGGTATTGTGGCGTTTTTAGTCACATTTTAAAATCGAATTAGCTATAATTTGAAATTTAGGGTTCCTAGTGATGAACAAACTTATATTCCAAAGGATATGGGCATAGGTCCATGTTTATTATGAAGATTTTAGCTACAATTTTCAACCGAACTAACTGCAATTTGACATTTAAGGATTTTAGTGGTCACGAAAGTTCTCCACTAAAAATCGTCAACATAGGTCCATGTTTTTCGGTATTTTGAGGACTTTAGCTACAATTTTTAACCGAAATATCTGTAATTTAACATTTGAGGTTCTCAGAGGCCAAAAATTGTCAATATGGGACCTTATATGGTATAGTCCCCATATAACGGTATCTCGCGATTTTCGGTATTTTGCAATTTAAGCCACAATTTTTAACCGACCTAGCCGTAATTTGAAATTTGAGGTTCTCAGTGGTCACGAAACTTCTCTACCAAAAATCGTCAACGTAGGTCCATGTTTTGGTACAGCTCCCATATAACGGTACCTCCCGATTTTCGGTGTTTGAGGGTTAAAGCTACAATTTTTAAAAGAACTAGCTGCAATTTGATATTTGAGGTTCTCTGTTGTCACGAAACTTCTCCACCAAAAATCGTACTAGCTCCGAATTGACATTTGAATTTTCAGTGTTCACGAAACTTCTTCACTAAAAATCGTCAACATAGGTCCATGTTTTGATATAGGTCTCATATAACGGTATCTCCAAATTGTCGCTATTTTGCTATTTTGTTTGACGAAACTGTCCTAATTTGATTTTGAGTTTCCATGCAGTTATAAAACTTTCCACCACAAATTGGGAAGATAGGTCGACACTTTGATATAGCCCTATAGGTGGTACCTTTCACCTGGCTGAACACATTTGTTAGATTAGATAATATAAGCATTTGAGGTATCTATGATCGAAAAAATTTTCCACCTAAAATTGTGAAAGGAAACTAAGTATTCCATTTTAATTAAGACAAGTTTATGTTGGAGGGTTGTTTTACTCTAAAAACGAACCACACAGTAGTCTTCAATTCTATTACATACCCTTCAGTGGTATTCAATTTTAGATGAGGTTCCTTCAGTGGCAGGCCTATCTCACTTCTCTCACCAGTAGCAAAAGATACTTGAGGCGTTACACCTCCCCAGCATCATATCGTGTTATCCAGTTACGGATCATCAACACGAATTCCGGAAGCAACAACAGCACCGCACGCCATTTCCACACACCGTGCTACAGAACAGTAATGGTAACATTGGATCTGACCAAAGCTTTTGATACTGTCAGCCATGCTAATCTGTTCGAAGATGTCGAAAATACTACCCTCCGGCCTTGTTTGAAACAATGGGTCACCAACTATTTATTATGTGGTCGCAGTTATACGTGGAATTCGGAAACAAGAAGTCCATGCCCGTAGAGGGAATCAGAAGTTCCCCAAGGAGCGGCGGTGTCTCCGGAACTGTTTAACCTCTACCTTTCTGCAAAACCACGCCCTTCCGACAGCATTGAGTTAATTACGTACGCGGATGATTGAACGCTCATGACGTCAGGTCCCATCGCACGGTGCTCTTGAAACAACTTTAAATAGAAGGTGCTTACACCTGGGAAGTTTTTGTGCGGATTCTGAATCTACAATGTTCATAAATGAGAAAAATCAAAAAACAAAAAAATCGCCGGAACGTTTTTTAAATAAATCGGGTTTTACGATTTCGCCTGGAAACCGTAAGTTCTATCGAAACGGGACTAAAGAAAATGTTGTAGCTATGAAAATTCTCTACAAGATTGACCTTTATGATATTTTCGTAAATTTTACCGTTATTAAGACACAGATGTTCAAATTGGGACAATGCACAGTGGATCCACCCATTGGCCAAAAATAATAAAATGAATGTCAACATTTTGGTACAACATCTGGCAAATCTGACAGCTATGACATGGACCTTTTTAAAAATATATTAATTTTTGTTTCATTCGAACGCGATCTTCTTAAGGATAGCTTCAAAAGTCGGAACATTTGACTAATATTTCTTGTTGTGAGTACAACCTACATATATTTAAAGTGCAAGTAAATATATTCAAAATATCGCGAAACTAATACGTATACCAAAATATTATAGTGGATTTTGAAGGGGGAGGTAATAGCTTAATTTTCATTAAAAATAGTTGACCAAGGTTTTAGTCATGACGCCCACCAGTGCCCACCTCGGGAATAATTTTCCAAAGTAGCTCATGGGTTTAAGATTATTCAGTATTAAAATCAGCTGCCATCTAGTGCCAGACTATAAATGGTGGGCCGCTGACTAAAGCTGCCCTAGAATAGGGTTTCTATGGATATATTAGCTTATAACTCTGTTATCTGACCACGTACATTAACACAATTGGTATCAGTGGCAAGATGAAGAAATCTTCATCCAAATTTGTCTTACGTTGGTGGTACGTGCCTTCCAGGAAGAACGCTATAAGATCTATATTAAAAATTTTACTAATTTTCATACAAAAATGTAGATTTTTTTAATCCGCTAAATTGGTTGGATTTTATGTTGTTTTGGAGATTATTTTGTTTCCCCAAGCCTATTTTTGCATCATAAGATAATCGGGACCATTGTTCATGACATTTTGTACTAACAGCATAAAACAATTCTTATCGTATACCCCCTCCAGAGGGGAAAGGGGGGAGAATGTTACGCTCGTGGATTAATACACTCTTCGCAGCAGCACAAAGCTATAAACAGCGCATTAGCTTGATATTTACACGGGAAATATTTTTGGTCACTTTCTCCATACAAGTGGATCCACTGTGCAATGCATTGACTGTATCGTCTCCTTATAAAACAATGTCATGGCTGCAATTTCCCAACTTAAACTTATATATCTCAAAAACGGTACAACCCAGGAAAAAATTACCAAGGCCATTCTTGTAGAGAATTCATAGCTATAAGATTTTCTCTAGTCACATTTCTATAAGACTTACCGTTTTCAAGCAAATCGTGAAAAACTAACAAAAAAACCTACAAATGTGACATGAACTCCTATAACTCAAAAATGGTAAAACATAGGATCACATCATAACGGTCAATCTTCTAGAAAATTTTCACAGCTACAACTTTTTCTTTAGACCCATTTTGATTACACTTGCGGTTTCCAAGCAAACTCGCGATTTTTTTTTTTTTTTTTTTTTTTGATTTTTCTCATCTATGAACATTGTAGTTTCAGAATCCTCAAAAACTTCCCAGGTGTAAGCACCTTCCATTTAAAATTGCTTCAAGAGCACCGTGACCGTTGATAGTGGAATATGAAAATATCCGCCATTAAGTTAACAGTCACACTCGTCACCATATGGACGGCGGAATTTAAGTTCCCACTGAATGTGTAGGTCGACGGTTCAACAATTCCGTCCGCAAACTACCCCAAAGTCCTGAGGTTCACATTCAATTGCATGTATAAGTCGTCCGCGCATGCCACAGCTATCTGCGATAAGATGAAAAGCAGGAAGACGGTCCTCAAGTCCTTAGCCGTAAGCACTTGGGGTGCGGATAGAAAACCTTGTTAACCAAACCTTGTTAAGCTATGAGAGCCAATGTGGTTTGCCGAAGTAAGTAGTACGCAATGGAAAAACTTGCAAACCTGCCAGAATGCAGCCCTGGGAACAGCAACAGAGTGTCTGCTCTTGTCTTCAGTGGACCATATACATGAGGAGTCTAAGATCTTGCAGGTCTTCTATGGAATAGGACACCACTAAAGTGGTCTTCATCCTCTAAAAGACCACCAACATGGTTTCTATCAAATAGAAGACGATCAACGGAGTCTTACCTTGAATAAAAGACAACCAAAAGGTTCTTCGATACACTAGACGATCACCGAAGGAGTCTTTTGTCGAATAAGACCCCATCGAAGGGGTATTCTATAGAATAGATGACCACCGAAGGTGTCCTCTATAAAAATAGAAGACCACTGAAGAGCTCTTCTGTAGAACTGAAGACTACTGAAGGAGTCTTCTATAGAACTGAAGGGCTCTTCTATAGAATTGAAGACCATTGGAGGATTTAAAACCACTGACGGACTCAGCTATAGAATTGTAGACCACTATAGAACTCTACTATAGAATTGAAGACCACCGAGTGCGTCAAACCATTCAATGGCTTTTCTACAGAATTGATGACAACTGAAAAGGTCTTCTTTAGAATTGAAGACCACCGAAGGGATTATACTAAAAGGCTTAGGGTTCTTCGATTGTTTTCCCTAGTTTTCTTTATATTTGAATTCCGAACATAGTTCAACTGCATATGGATGTACTTCGAAAGGTTATTGGATTCGGCGGTGGCTTCAAAAATTTATTGAAAATTGATATTTTGTACCATTCGTCGCACAGTGGCCGAAATCACTGATCAAGCGGCGCGAAATTAGTAACTTCCAAACGAATAAAGATATGTTTCTGAAATTTTGCACAAACTCGGTCTGGGTCCGTGGGTAATAACGGACTAAATATAAACAACATCGGCTAATATTTTGGTATATCCCCCACATTTAAACCACATTTTCCTTCAAAATTAGTTGTAATTTGGTACTTAGTGTTTCTAGTGGTCACTAAAATTTTCGATTAAAAATTGTGGACATAGGTCTACATTTGGGTCAAGGCCCCTGTATAGGTAATTTCCAATTTTCTGTATTTTGGGGTATTTAATCTACTTTTCCGACCAAATTAGGTGTTATTTGGTAGTCACAAAGATTCTCCACCAAAAATTGTGGACATAGTAGGTCTACGTTTTGGTATTGCCGCCATATAACGGTATCTCTCAATATCCTGTGTTTTAAGGATTTTGTCAATATTTTCAGACCAAATAAGCTGAATTTTGACATTGGAGGTTCACGTTGGTTATACATCTTCTCCACCATAAATTGTGAACACAGATGTACGTTTTGATATAGCCTCCATATTACAATTAATATGCACGATTTTTGGTATTTTGTGGATTTAAGCTAAATTTTCCATGCATTTATCAGCAAGAGAATTAAACTGGACACTACAGAACTTTTGTAGTTACGCTCCATTCAACAAAAATATATTACACTAAAAAAAAATAATTTTTGAAAATTTATTCCTATATAACTAACTATGTAACCCTAGGCCGCAAACATTGTTTTAATTTTGCAACAATTTACTTAAAATCTGATGCAGCAAAATTTCTTGTATTGGATAGTGAATAGCTGAGAGAATATTTACAACAACAATAAAGTAAAAACAAAATTTTAGTCAGCAGAGTATTTGCAATCAATACAATGGAAGACATTTCGCAATTTTATACTTAGATTTTTTTACTTTCGCGCCGCTAGATCTCTAATTTCGACCACTCGCAGAGAAGAAACTATGATTGATCCAACAATATTCGAAGAGCACAATATGTATTGTAAAAATTTTGTTGGATTCCACATGTAGTATTGTGAGTTCAACAATCGTTTTTGTTAATAACAACAATTTTCTTTGCGATATCCAACAATAGTTGTTCTCATATCCAACAATAGTTTTTGTCTGCTGGACAATAATAATTGTTGCACAAACATCCCAGGCGGGACAGGGGAGTCTTCTCTCATATCAATGAGTGCATCCCGATTCATATTAGCTCAATGATATGGGACCTACAGTTTATCGCCGAGTCCGAACGGCGTGTCTTAAGACACCACTTGTAGAGAAGATTTACATGGCTGAAATACTCAGGAAATGTCGCCAACATTACTGAGGGGAATTTTGCCACCGTTGAAAATCTGATGTTGCCTAGCCGGGGAATCGAACCCACGACCATCTGCGTGCAAGGCGGGTGTGCATACCATTGCACCACGGTGGCACGGCCTGCTGGACAATATTATTATTTTTTTTTTTTCCTAGACAATTTCAATCTCTTCTCTCGGTATTCGATGCCGTGGTGAAAAAAACAGTTTTAGTGAGTTTTGTTTGTATGAGTTCCTCTTATGTTTGGTTTTCTATCTTTGTTCTCGTTTTTATTTGTTTCTTCTTTCTCATTCTTCTTTGTGTTTTGATAGTTGAGTTACACCACAATCTGAGAAGTATTTTTGGTCCTAAGTTCTTCTCATATTTGTTGTGGATTTATGGTATTTCTTATGTTGAGGTAGGTGCTTGGAGGATGAGCACAATGGAGTAGTTATGTTCCTTCATTCAATTTGTTGTATTTTTAGTTAGAACTGGCAAAACTTGGCCATGTGTTGTGTTTGAAAATTTCAGTGATAGGTTTTCTGGGCTGACTATAGTTTTTTATAAAAATTCTAGATTATGATAGTTACTACCTACCATAGATATTGTCAATGATTTTTACAATATTAAGGAATTTCGCAAGTTCTTTTTGTTTTGTATGTTTGGAGCAAACGGTGGTATTTTTGGATTTGCAATTGCAATGCTTGAACAAAACAAATAAATTGTTGGAACAAAAATAGATATTTTTTTATTTTTGCCTTATAAAGGCGAAGGTCATTTATAGTGATATTTAATTAATTCTCTTTCGAGTTGAGCTTATTAGACCTATTATATACATTGAAAAATTAGGAGTCTACCGAAGTCCCACGCATTCAATCATTACGCTACGTTTCACGGGTGGTTAAGCCGATCTTCAGGCGTATTTAATGTTGTTTTTGTGGCAGACGAAGGCAAAGCTTGGGAACTAGTATATATGTATATCGCACTTCATTAGATAAATGCATATGCGAAATTATGTCAGTTAATTAAAACTCCAAACTTTTTCTAAATCCCATGCTTGGTAATCCCATTTTTCAATGTTCATAAATACTATGGTAAGTTTTATTCTCACGTCATTAGTAATTGCTCTCCTATATCAGAAGATCAGTTTTGACAAGTTGATGGTGGCTCAGAACGCTAAGACGCCGGCAACCTTGACACTCAGTTGTCGGAGACCCAGGTTCCAATCCCAGCCTGGCTTATGCTGAAATTATTTTTTTATATTTGCCTTATTAAGGCGAAGTTCATTTATAGTGATATTTCATTAATTCTCTTTCGAGTTGAGCTCATTAGACGATTTTCATCAGTTAAGATATTCTACTCCTCCAAGATATGAGACTTAACGCGACTCAAAGATGTTCGTGGTGGAGGTTATAAAAAGCTCGGTCCGGCCGAACTTAATTTTTTTATTTATTTATTTATTTTTTTCTTTTTGTTATCCAATAAAATGATGTCTTTTGTATTAAACTATGATTTAAAATTTTATATTTGCGGTGTAGTTCTAAAAAGTAATTTTTGAAACAAAAAACATTTTGGCCACACAGCTTAACTATCTATAGCTGTGTTCCTTTACTTACCTGTGGTTACCATTTTAAACATTTGTTACCATTTTTAACCTGCAAAGCGTTCCTTAACCCCGAAAACTGGCAAAACTGGAAGCAATTTTTAAGAGAGTGAGAGGGGAGAGAGAGCGAAAATGGCTTTCTCTTCTACCACAGGCTACCAGCAAAATTTCTGCAGGTAGAAAATGGCAGAACTGATTTTTCGACTTTTGTTTGACAATTATTTCACAAAATGGACGAAAAACCGAAGAAAAAGTCGAACACTGACAACACTAAATTAAAAACTGTGAAATAAAAGACGAAAATTGATTTTTTATGTTTTTTTCTGACATTGCTGCCGGATCTACCATTTTTCCGTTCCTTTACTTTTCTGGTAAAAATGTTCATGAGAGAGCAATTTAGAACAATTTTGACACTTTTCTCTTTTACCACTCTTACCATTAAAAAAGTAAAGGAACAAAGCTTATAATTGCTTTGAGTGTATTCTCTAGCCAAACATGTATGTATTTACCACAATAAAAATCTTAATCGTAATGCCTGAAGCAGTTTTTAGATTAATATTTCAATTTGCGAAATAATTATATTTGCACGCACACACACAAATATTACAACTCTAATCAAAGATGAACTTTTAACATAACATTTTCAAGTCAAAGATAAACACAAAGCTAATAACGAAATGTTTAGAATCATTTTAAAAGTCAATAATGTTAAATTCAGTAAAGAGTGATGGTAATGATGATAGCGATGACTATACGATATAAATATGGAAAATAAAAATGTAATTAAGATTTAGTTTGCAATCCATATTAAGAAAACAATGAGTGGGTGGGTAGGTGGTAGTATGAAAAAATTATGATTTAAATTAAAAAATCATCAAAAAATAGATTTTCTAAAAATGCAATGCATCATCTCAGCCATTCCCGACATTTTTAGATTATCTTTATTATGTAGTGATGACGAAGATGATTTTGGTGGGTAAAAGTGAAAGTCATTGCTGAGTAAACAAAATGTTGTGTTATAATTAAACTTTATAGACTTCAAATTGGTTGGGAAAATGTGTTTGTCATTGTCAAATATAAACAAAAAAATATTGTTTGTAAGATGTGTTGATTTGTATTCCACCACCATTGGAATAATTAAAATAATATTTATTTTCTATGTTGAAAAAAAGCTTTATTACACGGAAAGTTACTACATTAGAACAACCCTATAATATTCCATTTTTAGAGTAGAGGTGATGGAATTTAAACTCCATGGAAAGTTTCATATATTTCATATGTTTAATTTCTAAACTGTGTATATGTATGTTCATCGTATAATGAAAAAAAATGGTAAGCACTGCAATTTCTGGACAATTCATAGATATTTATTTCGTTGTTGTCTCAACATAGTTATTAAATAAATGGCCGAGAGTGTCATTGCCACCCTCTCCCCTATAGAGACTTACTACATGCGACAATTTTTAAAACAATCAAAATGTTTAATTTTAACGTTTTTCTCATAATTTAAAACAAGTGTCAGTAATTATTTTTTCTAAATAATAACTTAATTTCTTAAGTATATTTCTAAATATTTCTCACAGAATGGGATTTTAAACGTTAACTTTAATGATGGCTGAGATTTAAAAAAAATATTAAAGACGATCACATTTAATTACTAAGAATTAAAAGCACGTGTACCTAATTGGAATAGAATAATAGATTAAATAATAGCAGAATTCCAGAACCTATTTACGCCTACAGTCTTTTGGCTAACCATCACAAATATGCCTCATCGAAATAATGGTTTGAACCCCATCTATTTTGAGACGAAATTCGTTTCAGAAAATATGGAGTAGTGCCTGTCCGTCTGTTTATCTGGCTAGCAGGTCTACACGATTATTCCCGAACGGATTAAACGATTTGGCCCAATATTTTTGTTTCGTAATATTTTGTCCACTTTCCATGATGCAATGGTAATGGTGCATGTCCGCCTTGAACTTTGTATGCCGGGTTCGATTCCCCTCATGTGGACCTGAGTATTCCAGCCATGTACAACTTCTCTATAAATGGTGTCGTAAGACACGACGTTCGGACACGGCGTTAAAAATTGGGACCCATATATTTGAACTAATATGAATCGACGTAAACTCATTGATATGAGAGAAGTCTCCCCGTGTTCCTTCGGGGATGTTTATGGGACCATATGCACAATCTATGTAATATTTTGTGAAAACTTAGATCAAGATCGAAGATTGACCATTTCAGTCCTCTTCTACCCCACAAAATTTCAAAAATAGTCTCTAAAGTTGGCAGATGGTGATTGGGATGGCTCTCACGGTAGCACCCGAGCAAGTACTGCAACGAAAGCATTCATTGTGTTGCTGTACTGGAAGAATCTATGCCTGCTCATGTAAATGGTCCACTGAAGACTTGAGGAGGCACCCTGTTGCTGTTCTCAGGGTGGCATTCTGACAGGTTTGAATCTCTTTCCAATGCGTATCAACTATATATTCGGGGACCAAACTGGCGCCACATAGCTTACCACAGACCGACCTATCGCGTTATATGACGGGCTGCCAGGTAACGTAATTTTTCAGACCCGGTGACACGATGGTTATGTCTGGCAAACTGTGACACTCTCTAATTCTGGTAGGAGCGTCCTCATTGACCGAACAAAACCTAAACCTATCAATCTGCTCAGCCAGCGCTGTGTCCCTCTGGTCGTTTCCGAGGGCCGAATGTCACATCTCATGATGCGCATTAAAATCCCCCAAGACCTAATCGTTTGGTCTTCCAAAAGCTTGCTAATGCTAGGCTTGCAATCTGAGATACAGCTATTTCTTGGCGAAATGTACCTTCAGCAACCCTATCTCGGCAGTTTCACACCAGACTGCTACCCCCGTGCATTCCATGTACGGGTCATTAGAGTCAGGCTCAAGCGAGATATGTCTGTATTGAACAGACTGGTGCTTAAAGAAAGATAGAGTTGTGCCAAAGGAAATATATGGAACTATATAGTTCACTTCGCAGTTCCAATGGCCCACATTTTTTTCTTTGAACAAACTGCGTATACTTGATATTACACGTTACATTTCATGATGTTACTCATACGTTTTGGAACTAGTACAAGGAACTAAGAACTAGATTGCCCAACTCTAAAGAAAGCTACTCCCCCACCTCCACTTCTGGTGCGATCCTTCCTTAATACGTTGTAACCATCACATCGCTGTAAGCTGCAGTTGTTGTTGAGCTTGGTTTCTTGCACCACCGCGACCTTGATCTTCTTCCGATTCATAAAATCCACTATTTTTTCGATCTCACCATGGAGTCCGTGGCAATTAAATTGCAAAAAGGATGCATTTCTGGGATTGGAACAACAACGGCTGGTGTTAAATGCTGCGCGTACGGTTGTTGTTGAGGGGACTGCGGGGGAGTTTAGTAATCTGACAACGACTGTCCCTGTGGTAGTCCCTCGCGCGGACAAGTCCAGAGCAACCCCTTATTGCATCTCATCGAAGTTTGGATATGGGCGAAGATGCGGATGTGGCAAACCGAGCGCAAATATATTGGTCATGGGTTTTCTTCCGTCGAAACAAATACAAACACATGTACACTGAGGTGACAGCCGCTGGCCGGATTCCGGATCAATCCGGTACGAGAGAACACGCTGCCATGGGATTTGTACGGTGTTGATTGGTGGATTTTGCTTTTTTGTTTGTTTTTGACTGAACTACCTTTAATTTCACATTTGACTGTTACGATCTATGCTTTGATATAGCCCTCATATAAAGGTACCTACCGTTTTTAGGTATTTTAAGTGGTTCTAGTTGAAAACAAGCTAGCTGCAAATTGACATTTGTGGTTACCAGTGGTCACAAAACTTCTTCAACAAACATTGTCAACATTGTCCATGTTTTGGTATTGTGTTTTGAGGAATTTAGCTACAGTTGTTGACCAAACTATCTGTAGTTTGACATTTAAGGTTAATGGTGAAAATAAACTTCCCAAACAAAAATTGTCAACATAAGTCCACATTTTGGTATAGCCAGCATATAACACTATCTCTCCATTTTACATTTTTGAGGTTTTAGTTACAGTTTTTAGCAAATCTAGCTAGAATACTTAAACCATACAACCATAAAAATACCGAAAATCGGGAGATACCGTTGTATGGAGGCTCTATGAAAACGCGGACCTGCACCTACAAATTTCAGGTGTAAAGTTTTATACTCCCAACGAAGAATTAATACCAAATTTCAGACATTTCGGTGGGATATTAACGCCATAACCTTCTAAATACCGAAAATCTGGAGGTACCGTTCTATGGGGGATATATGAAGATGTGGACCTGTACCTACAAATCTCAGGTGGAAAGTTGTATACCCCCACCGAAGACTTAATACCGAATTTCAGACATTTCGGTGGGGTACTTAGGCCACAAATATGGTTTTGCATATGCTCATTTTATGCAAATTTGTCAAAATATGCACAAATTTCTGGGGCTAGTTCGTTTTATTTTGTGATAAAACGAATTTCTGTCTAATCAGATTTTCTCTACGACCATCTTAACCATATATGCAATTGCATAGGATTCCGCTGTCTAGTGATCAATAACGTCGAAAGCTTTGGATAAATCTTAAGGCATGATTATGGTGCGTTCGCCAGATCTTGGCGAACATTGACGACACCCGTAAGGGCAGTAGTGGAGCTGTGTGCTTTTCTAAAGCTATGCTCATCTTGTAAAAGTTTTAATTCTTCTATCATATTTGGCAGCAGGAGGGATTCAAAAACCTTCGTCAACGGCGACAAAAGGGAGATTGGCAGGATGTTTTGATTCTTGGAGCTGTTCATACGACACTACATTCGCGTCGCCGATGCTCTCTGTTAGGATATGGAATAATTGCGGATTCCAACCGTTCGTCTTTACACCAAGCACCTCCAATGACAACAATGAATCATGTAACCTGTCAGAAATTGTTACTGGATGTTGTTCGTTTACTCTACAGTACAATGCAAAAGACCTAAGCCGATTACCAGAAGTTACTGAACTTGTATAAATTTGTACAAATTGTTGAGTAAACGAACACACCTTATATTTTGTCTCGGTCAACTCCAGGATCCTGATCAGTTCCTCCACTTCCTCAGTTACATTTGACACATCTTCTACACTAGTGGTAATTCCTGCTCGTTGATCAGCTTATCAACAATTTTGGAAAACTCCAGACCGCAATTGTGGACAGATCGCCACGAAATTTTGTATGGAGATCGGGTTCAAACCAGAATATACACTTATTGTTATTGATCGTAAAATATTTAACGGGTGGAATGGACCAGAAAGTGTTTATCTGATTTTGCTGCTCAGTAGTCAGGTCACCTCAAAATTTTAAATAAATTAAGATTATATCAGGAAGAAGAAGCTCGCAATTTGAGATGGTGTTCAGATAACATTTAGCGGGTTAAATGGGCCAAACTTTTATTTGAAAATAGTGAAATTTTTAATATAAGTCGTATATCTGTATTCCTGGAAATCACATTCCGGGCAAGTAAGCTATAGTTGGAAAATACTTATGTTAATGTACATGATCAGATAGCAGAGTTACAGCCTAATATATCGAGTTTTTTGTTTGCAATGTAATCAAAACAACGCTTAAGGTCGCAATTCTAGTTCAATGGTCACGATGTTTTCACGAGGTTAGAGTTTAGGTCGGGAAAGATCATTACAATTTTGTATGATGATCTGATATTATTTACCGGTTGAAGTGGGACATATTTTAACTCCTGGAAGACACCTACCGGCAAAGTAGTTTACATATGGGAAAAGTCAGGAGTTCTTTTCCCTGATGCAATTTACAATAATGTGTCCGCTAGATAATAATCCTACAGCCTAAGCGTGGAGCTTTAGCGTATTGTTTGTCCAATTTGATTTTTATACATACATGAATGTATATTGTAGCATGGGTCGCTTCAACACCTTTATGTTCAAAATGTTCTCTTAGCGACACCTTTAAAATTTTTGAAATAATAATTTTGGTTCTAAAAAGTTTTAAGAGAAATTGGGAAAAAACGATTTTTGGAAGTTTCTTTCGACGTTTCACTCATTATACCCTCAGCATTTATTCTAACTAGGGTATATACAATTTCATACGGGCAAAATGTGTCTCATCGAAATAATGGTTTAGACCCCAAGTATGTTTGGACCGAATCCGTTTCAGACAATTTGGAGTTGATTTAGCCATGTACGTCCGTCTGTCTGGCTGGCTGGTCCAAAAATCGGCTTTAAATATGTTGTCCAAACTTAGTTTAAGTTCGACTATGGGTTATATCGGTCCACTCCTTCCGGTACCTCCCCCACAAAAGTTCGAAAATGTTTGGAAAATTTGTGTACACGATAACTCATGTAGGGAGTAACCGATTTGGTCCATCGTGAAGTTTCTACCAGACACAGATAAGGTTCCAATATGGAATCAATCGGTCCACTCCTTCGGGTACCTCCCACATAAAATTTCGGAAAAGTTCAGTTTAGGACCAGCTCATGAATCGCTTTGATTTTTGCTCTAACAACTCCCCCACCCTCCCCCCAATACAACGGTAAAAAAATTATCAGGGCAAGTCCATACTTCCTGAGGAAATAGCCCGAAAGGTGCAAAAAAAACTCCTATGACACGTTGTTGGAGCGAAAGTCTAACATTTGCCTTCGTAATATTTTGTCCAAACTTACTTTAAGTTCGAAGATGAGCTATCCACTCCTTCAGGTACCTACCCCACAGAAGTTCAAAAATGTTCGTAAAACGGAAACGGAATAACTCTTGAAGGGAGTGACCGATTTGGTTCACACTTTACACATCCTAAATAATCTACCAGATATAGATCAGATTCGGGTACACCCCACACAAAATTTCGCATAAGTTCATATTAAGACCTGCTCTCGGATCACTTTGATTTTTGTTGAAGCAACTTGCATTTGCTGCCTTCATTACGACGGCAAAAAGGTTTTTCAGGGGCAAGTCCATACTTTTTGAGAAAACAGCCTGAAAGATACAAAAAAAAACCCTATGGCACCATATGTAGTGGTTGGAGAGCACGATAACTCTTGAACTGATCAACCGATTTGGTCGAAAATTCATCCTTTGTCATATTTTGTGCAAACTTAGTGTCAGTTCGAAGATGAGCAATGCCGGTCCACTATTTACAAAAATGTCACTAAAATGGTATGCACGATGTCTCTTGAACGGGACAACCAATTTGGTCCAAACATTGGATCTCTTAATATTTCGTCCAAATTTAGTTAAACTTATAAAATGGTCCATATCCTTAGGGTACCTCCCACATAAACTGAAAGACAATACATTTTAAGTAAATATTGCAAAATGTTAAGAATTTTGTTTGATATACCTATGCTTTTCCAGTATATACAATTAGCCGGGATTGGCAGCGGGACTAAATGAGTGTAAATGAGCTGAAAATGCGGGAAATACCGTACCAGGAATTCACGATGAAAAACTTTAGGCAAAACATTGATTTTGATATTATTTAAATCAGTTTTTAGGGAACACATATTTTATTTGCGTATCAAGTGTCAAATCTTTTACTGTCATATACTGAAGGTATATTTCTCTCCCTATTTTCTGACTTGTTTTACGTTATAGGAAATATCTCTAACGGAAGTAATAATTCATCTCGGTATAACTCTTTACCAGTTTTTACTAGATATACCCAAAAAAATCATAAATACAAATATTTGTCTGTGACTTGCTACAACAGAATTTCCTAAGAGCGAAATTTTTATATATTATTTCAATATTTATATTTTGCATAATACGAATACGCTACATTTGAAATAAGTGCGCATAAACACACACACAAATATTTGCCATTTAATTAACACTTTATTATGTCCACTATTCACTAACACCTTCAGCAGCTTCTCATTTATTGATATTTTACTCTGAAAAAATATATTTGTTTGTTTTGTTTTAGTTGAAGATTTAATCATATGATTCCTTAAGTCTGGAGTATTCCCCCATTGGCTTAACTTCATCATTACGAGTACCTTTGCGAGTAATGTTTACAAACCGCACTGACAGCCTGCAAAATTTACTGATCGCTACCAATATCATGATTTCATCTCGGCGAAGGGAATTATCAATTGGATTTTCAGTTTTTGAAATGATGATTTTTTAGTAAAAAGCTCAGCTCTCATGTTAATGAGAACGATGCTCACTTTTCGGCTTTCCCAAAAAAAAAAACACCAGAACAAAATATTTGCAAGCTGCCAGCACGATTCAACTAAGAAATCATCGATTTCTGTTAAGTTGAAATAACATCAGCACAGTTACCTGTGACTTTGTTGTAAAAATATATTTGTAAATAAGTTATGGCTAGTATTTTGTTAAAACAGTGGAACACTGTCATTTTGGAGACATCCACTGAAATTTTTACCTGTCATTAATTTATTATAGACACATATTTTACATAGAAACATGTGACACTTTAAAACGCCAACTCTGGCAATTTTCAATGAATGCCTTTTTGAGGATGAATGCCTATGAAAGACATGGTTTTCCTTGGACCATCGCTCAATTCTAATGTCCATGTTTAATGCTAAAATCTAACTAATATCACTATTTCAGGACCCCCTATCTCTTCACTGCAATTATTTATGATTATTATAATTATGTCTGCTTGCCAAAAGCCTGTAATTCTGCATTCATTCCTTGGAATTCCACCAAAAGTATGACCATCAATTTATGTATCTTAGTCAACTCTACGCATAATACGCCCAAGCAATGGTGATATTTCCCAGCAACTTATATCCTAACTTATTTATATAGATAGATTTATTAGAAAACTTTAACAAACAGTTGTGGAATTCTGAAACTTATTTTGCAGTTGCCATCAAAAATTGCTAAAATTGAAAAATGATTGAAGACGTTTGGTTCATTCCAGAACTGTAATAATCTACTAATTTTTACTATATTTTCCGATATTATAATTGGAAAATTATTATCGTAGTAAAAATCAATTTAATAAAAGTTTTGGCCTGTAATTAATTTCAATAATTACAATTTTTCGATAACTGTCGGTAATTATGTCGTCATCTCTATAGAATCGTATTGCTGATGTTTTTATATTCTCATGTGGCCTTGCTTGCGTACAAAAAATGTATCCCATAAGCCGAACAATGAACAGATTTCAGTTCTCCCCTATCGCTTACATGATTTTCACAATTTGTGATACCAATTTTATTATCTCTTCTACCACTTCTAATGCCGCTCTTAGACTACCGCCTTGTGTCCAATGTTCATACGCCTTATTAGCGGGCGCCATCCTTTATTCTCGTGACATGGCCTAGTCAGCGCAATCGTTGTAACCCGATACTTTTAACCACCAAGCTTTGGTGCCATATATTACCACGGGTAGTATCAGTGTTTCGTTTCATAGTATAATCCGTTTAGCCCATAGTATAATCTGTTGATTCAATTCTTTTCTCTATTTATAAAACTGATGCTGTTTGTCGTATTTATGTCGATTACATAAACAATCATGAACTACCTCAATATTGTATTTTCCAATTTCCACGCGATTTCCGCTCCATTCTTCCGTAAAACTATGCCATCAATTTTGTCTGATGGACTTTTACTGCTTTTTTACATTACTGCTTTTTTGCCGACCTGTGACGCCAATGTCGTGAGCATAGGGGAGCAGCAAGGTATCTTTGCTGCATATTGGGCCTCCTTTATTCACTTCCGGATCCTATACGCCCTTTTACAGAAGAATACTAACAAAAATATCTCCCGAAAGACGCATTGTCTGAAACCTCATTTGGTGCCAAAATCTACTGAGAGTTTCTTCCATATTTTAATATAGTCAAAGTCAGTTACATCCAAGTTGCAAAGTCGTATAAGATTTTCAGGAATACCGAACATAGTCTTGGCTTGGAAAACCTTGCGACGTATGGGGCTGTCGAAGGATAACTTTTAATCGACACAATATGGTAAATGTCAGTCTGTATCTTTTGAGTCTCCACATTTGATTTACAGTATATTCGTTAGTGTTAGATACCAATAGTATGGAAAAATATACTTTCCATAACCCGAGCTATCGGTTTATGTTTCCTGATTACCTCGCTGTCTTTGCAGGAATGTATGTATGTGCCAAAGCCCTCAGTTTGATGGTTCACTTTTGGGTAAAACTTTCGGAATGGGCTCCCAGTGCGCAATCGGGCCTACAACGGGTAGAGGGATACAACCGCCTCCGGATCGTAATTGTGGTAAAACCACTCGTGTTTGCCTTGGCAGATGGCGTTTTTCTGCTGCTTCTGTTGTCTCTGAATACAACATTCACACTCTATCTTTGATCTGCCTGCCTGATATGCCCCTTTATAAATCATGAAGATCTCCCCTGATGTACAGAGAAGCATATGGCGAGTTCACTGACGCAGGTACTGCATTGCAACATCTTTTGTGCTGATGCGCCGGTTAAACCTTCGCCTTCACATGAAGTTGGACCATCTTCTGTCCTGAGGAGGATGACGAAACACCATGTTGCAGTCCTCAGACCGACATTCTGGCATTCTATCGCTTGTACGAATGAATTAATCATGCTATCGAACGTTACACCAAATATCATGTGGATGTTAGTGGTCGGAATCACCATCGACCAAAGGTGACCCTCATTTCAATCATCCAAGTGGTGAACAGTGTGACAGTATATTTAGCGGCGGATATGTTTATATTCCTGAGTTGAAAGAACTGTACTAAGTGATATGTCATCTATGACTGGACCCGACGTCAGGATCGCACAATCACGCACAAACATTAAGATCTCTAAGCCGTCCAAAGGGTGTGGAATTTCAAAAAGGTACAGGTTAAACATTTCTGGAGATATACCTTGAGCGAATTCCTGTTTAACATCAGTCTAATTCGACACATTATTTCCCAATTCTGTAAACGACTAGAAACCAAACATAATGTTGATTATCCAACATTTCAAACACGTCTGGAGGGATATGTTTTGTATGTCCCCGAACAGTTTGCATGATGAACAATATCGAAGACTGTTCGGTTGCACTGACTGTTTTGGCGGAGGAGTACTGCCTCTAGTATCTTCGGTACTGGTGACAGAAGTGAAATCGGCCTGTACGATTTGCCTAGGCTGGCACCATTGCCTGGATTCAACTTGCTGGATTCAACAACTGGACCAACTTGCCAAGCTACAAATTGAGGAAACTTGTGATGATTGTGGTGATACCTCCTCGGCTGAGAGCACCATCCTCGTTGACCTATCACCCTCGGCTCTATAAATTGCCGGTTAAAATAATGCGGACACACCTTCGGTTCTGTAACTGTCACACCATTGAAAGTAACAGATTTTCTATCATCCTTCTTTCCCGGATTCGAGAGTGATTTTACCGTTGCCTACAATTTACTCAATCCTGTACCAATGTTGAATTGCTTCAGATGGTCTAGCCACTTTTCCGGTTGTGCGTGCCTACTAGTCTGTTGGTTAAAAGAGTACTTTTCCTAACTCTTGGGTCTTTAAGGGCCTGGGTACATAAGAAGCCTCGCCTGCTTGCCTTGCTTACTTCTGATAAAATAATAAAAAATTCAGAGCCAATTATCGAACTAGGTTGCCGTTTTCTTTTTTATTCTTTTATCAGAAGCAAACAAAGCAATCAGGCGAGGCAGCTTATGTACCCAGGCCTTAAGGCCCTTCCTGCTTCGTTTTTGACATAACAAAAATAAAAGAATAAAGAAGACAGAGGCAATATCGAACTAGGTTGCGCTTTCCTTCTTTATTATTTTATTTTTATTATGTCGGAAATAAAGCAAAAAAGCAAGGCAAACAGGCGAGGCTGCTTATGTACCCAGGTCTTTAAGGTTGGTATGACGAAGCTTATCATGCTCATCTACTTGAAATTTTGGTTTAATTTCAGTGTCCCCGCCACCCGATAATATGAGGGACTGAGCAGCTCTTTAAATCGTTTATTGAAAATTTTCTGTACACTTGTCAATTTGCTTTTCGATGGATCATAAAAATAAAGAGATCAAAGGTTATGAAGTCGGGTGGTCTGTTACCGGAGACGTTGATAGGAAGGTGGCTGAGCCAAGCTAAATGATGAGTTGCTATGACACGTCATTTATTAAACCTCGTAGGAGTGTCTTCGTTGACCGTGCAGAATATATGTATACAAATCAATTAGCTCGGCCAGCTCTGTACCCCTCTGGTCATTGCCAAGACAAAATGCCCAACCTTATGATGGTCGTTAAAGTCTCCTAGGAACAGACCAGAGGTTATTTCCCTTCAAAAACGAACTAATGTCAGGCAAATAAATATATAGACGTATTCATCGGTGCTCTATTGACTTCAAGAGTAACCCTAATGTTTGGTTCTTCATCACGCTAGAACCACATTACACTCATTTGCTAGTCCCGCCTGCTCTGCTTAGAAATTGTGTCTAATTACAGGTATTCGACCAGCAGAAATCTATCTTAGGTACCTGAGAATCTGAGGAATTTGGCAGCTCTCTGAAACGATTATTTGTAAATTTTGTCATCCATGGCCAGTCTGCTTTTCCAAGGTTCAAAAAAAGTACGGCGACCAGAGGTTATGAAGTCCAATGGTCTGTTAACGGAGACAATGAGATAAAGCGAAATGATGGGTTACCAGCACACGTCACTTATCAGACCGGTTTCCACAATGGTAATGATTGGCAAGCTGTTACAATCATCTCATATCTTTGCAGAGGGGTCATCGTTCACTGTGCAAAATGTGGAGCTAACAATTTGCTAGGTCTGCACTATACACCTCTGGTCATTGCCTAGGACGGAATGCCAAAGCTAATGATGAGCTTGGAAATGCTTTAGCATCAGACGGTTATTGCCCTTTAAAACCGAAATAAGATCAGACATAAAACGCAAAGCACCGGCGTTACATTAAGCAGCTCAACATCACATTACATGTTAACCTCAAGCGAGACAGGTCGGTTGCATATGCCAAGACAAGTCCTCTTCCTTTGTTTCTTGTACGATCCTTAGGCAAAACGTTGTAATCGTGGCAGTAATATCGGTCTTGTCCTTTTTTTTTTGAATATTTAAAACGCAGATTCGCAGATTATGGTTCATAAAACGTTTGCAGGGGTCGTCCAAATTGTGAGCTATATTATTTTATTTTTTATTTTTATACCCTCAGCATTTATGCTAACGAGGGTATATACACTTTCATACGGACAAAATGTGCCTCATCGAAATAATGGTTTTAGAACCCAAGTATGTTTGGACGAAATGTTTTTCAGACAATTTGGAGTCGATTGAGCAATGTCCGTCCGTCTGTCTGTCTGCCTGGCTGGAGCACACGATAACTCTCGAACGGATGCACCGATTCGGTTCAAATTTTGGATTTCGTAATACTTTGCCCAAACTTAGTTTAAGTTCGAAGATGGGCAAAAGTTCGAAAATGTTCGGAAAATTTGTGCGCACGATAACTCTTGAAGGGAGTAACATATTTGGTCCATACTTTGCTCATCGTAAAGTGTGTACCACAATTAGATAAGGTTTCAATATGGACTCAATCGGTCCACTCCTTTGGATCCCTCCCACACAAAATTTCGGAAATGTTCAGTTTAGGACCATCTCTCGAATCGCTTTGATTTTTGTTTTAGCAACTTGTATTCACTGCCCCCCATACGACGGTACAAGTTTCCTTAGAAAATAGCCTGAAAGTTGCAAAAATCCCCTATGACACCCTGTGAGGTGGTTGGAGCGCAAGATAACTCTCGAACGGATGTGCCGATTCGGTCCAAAAATTGGCCTTAGTAATATTTTGTCTAAACATAGTTTAAGTTCGAAGATAAGTCATATCGGTCCACTCCTTCAGGTACCTCCCCCACAAAAGTTCAAAAATGTTCAGAAAATTTGTTCGTACGGTAACTCTTGAAGGGAGTGGCCGAATTGGTCCATACTTTACACATCCTAATATATCTACTCTAATATATGGACTATATTTGTCCACTTCATTCGGTACCTCCCACACAAAATTTCGGATAAATTCACTTTATGACCAGCTATAGGATCACTTTGATTTTTAAGTTTTTGCCTTTTTAGGGGCGAAGGTCATTATTTGTGAGATTTAATTAATTAAATTAATCGAGCTTTTTATGACCTAAGGAGATTACATTGAAAAATTGATATCTAGCGAAGTCCTACACACACACATCAACCACTATGCGACGATCGTTTCGTTAGCTGGTTAGGCTAACATCATCAGGCATATTAGATGTTGTTGTTGTTGCTAGACAATTTTCGCCATTTGGAGCTCCTATTTATACATCCAAGATTGCAATTTTGCATTTGTGAAGTTCAAATTGAAGCTTTTTATTTCCAAAGACGACTCATTTGTCCCCCTTCTATTCCAGAAATCAATTTTTTCAATGTTGTATTCATATTACAGTCGATGGCTTTTTTCCATCGTAGACTGTATATATGTCTTTCACATCGAAAGATTTTTTAAGTGGATTGTGGTTTAGAACGCTAAGACGTCAGCAACATTGTCTGTTAGTTGGCGACGATCTAGGTTCGAATCCCAGCCGGGCTCAGCTGAATGTTTTATTTTTAAGTTTTTGCCTTTTTAGGGGCGAAGGCCATTATTTGTGAGATTTAATTAATTTAATTAATAGAGCTTTTTATGACCTAAGGAGATTACATTGAAAAATTGATATCTAGCGAAGTCCTACACACACACATCAACCACTATGTGTGTGTGTAGGACTTCGCTAGATATCACTTTGATTTTTGTTGAAGAAACTTGCATTCGCTGCCTCAACTATGATGGAAAAAATTTTTTCAGGGGCAAGTCCATACTTCTTGAGCAAACAGCCCGAAGGGTGTAAAAATCCCCTATGGCGCCATATGTAGTGGCTGGAGATCCACTTCCATAATGGTCAATGTAGATCCATTCCTTTTAATATCTCTTCCTCAAAACTTTTGATCTTTAATCCTAATCGACATTTTTGTTGGTTCAAACGCCCAAAATTTTTAAAACCCCTAAATACATACGTTTTTTGAAAAAAAACTTTTAGAACTTCCACCTAAAACACCCAACTAGTGTGATCATTATATCCCTACCCCTCTGTAATGTTTTAATATAAAATCTCTTAAGATTGTTATTAAATTTGTATTAAAGTAATAACAATAATCTGTGACTGTGAGATGAAAAAAACATTGCTCGTGACTAAAATTAAAATCACAACAGTAGCTGAACAAATGAACCAACCAACCAGCAACAACCACTGACCAATGAAACCGAGACCGTCAAAACATCATCCCAGTCAAATGTTAAAAGTGAAATCTTTATTTTGAGTTAGCTAAAGTAAACTAAGTGTGTGAGTGATGTTTGTGTCCGCAACTAAGATCTAGGTGAAAATAGTATTATGTATGTTTGGGTTTAAAATTTATTTAGCTGTTACTACATAACTTTTGATAGCATTCATGCTATAAAATTAACACCTTAATATTATGCCATAGCAAGTGAGGCATTCATTGTATTCGTAGAGGTCGAATATCATTTACACTTTGTTTTGCGTGCAAAGTCTATAAAGATTATAAAGGTGATGAGTAAACGCCCAGAAAAATAGGTCGAAACTGGAATCTTGACATTTTATATGAGAGTCACTATAGGTCTGAGTATATTAAATAAGTCGGAAACCCGCCCTAAAAGTGGGCTTAACAATTAAAGACTTCCCTGATATTATACTCTGTTTATATAATCAGGACTGCCATGTATATTTCAATATTAGAAATGGTGATAGGGTTGATGCCCAAGAAAGATAATTTGATACTTTTAGGGGATAAATACTCGATTGTTTATGTTACCAAGGAAATATTGCTTTAATCTCGGTTTATTGCTTTGAAAAATAAAATAAGGTAGGGACATGGAAGATTTGTTATAGGCAAAAAATGCTCTTCCATAAGGAACGCCATCTATTCTTCAATATTAGTAATGACGACTGGTTGTTGTCCAAGAAAGAAAAATTGATGTGCATATATTTAGGCTTGTTCATGTCATTAATTCACAGATGATAGGCTTTTTGCTATGATAAAATTAAATAAGGCATTGATTTCCAAGAATTTTAAATATTTCCCTAGTTCTCTACCACCCCACTATAGAGTACATCACATTCTATGGATCTCAAACTCTTTAAAGAGAGATAGACATCTCCTAACATGCAAAATGATTGAGTGACAGGCCGGCTGACAGTAGACATGTCTACTGACATGAAATACAACATAAACTACACATACTTGGGTCGTTGTTTGTCGTTATTTTTACATTTCAAAGTTGGTGATGTTTGTTATTTCTGTATATGTGTGTATGAGTGTGCGTTTTAAACAATTTTCGCAGAAATCAAAAGTTCATGGTCAGCATGTGAAACGTTAGACCTCATTTGTGTTGAACTCTACTCGGTTACATGTTGATTATAACCATGATTATGAAGAAGAAGATTATACTCTGTTACAACGTAACTACTATTCATGTCGATGATTATGGTGATAATGATGACGATGATAACTCCTAATCGTACCGTAGCACACTTGTTGCCACCACAATCATCCACACTAGGCAAGTAAGTGGCACACTAGTAGCTAGACATTATTAATATCAACTTGGAGACATAACATGTCAAAGTGTTTGATGTAGGTTATTTTTTGAAACCAAACTAACAAGTTAAACAAATATTTAAATAGTTTCATTGCATGTCAAATGTGAGGTTACAAGAATGGAGGATTTGAATAGCTAGAAGAAAACACAAAACACCTGTATTTGGAAAATATAATTACACCATTCCAATATATGTACGTTGGTGTACACGTGTTAAAATTAATCAACAACTTTTAGCTATATTTAATTTGAATGATTTTGTATTTCTGGAATTTTTAGTCCTTGAAAGAAACTACATATTTGCTACGAACATCCTAGATGAGGTTAGGGTTAAGTTTTGATCCATTGTTTTCATCCTTGATAGGTTTGAAGAAGATAAGGAAAGATTTTATGGTTATTGCTTGTTGATATTGAGACTGAAGATAAAGATATATCCGTAAGAAAGGAAAATAATAGTTAGATGTTTTTGCCAAGCTATGAAAGGTTATTGGCAAATTTAAACAGTGTAATGAGATTAATGTCTGATAACAAGTTAAAATGTTTTATTTAATTGTTTAATTAAAATTTTATTTAAATTTAAATTTATTTGTAAGAGTTTTATTTAATTCGCCCTAAATATATGTATAATTTTTTCTAATAAATATATTTTTGATTTATTAAAAAAAAATTGAGTGGGATGGACAAATTGTACGTCAGTATGCCATCATTTATTTTTCTTAATATTTTTCAAAAAAAAAAAATAAATATAATATTTTACTCTTTAAAAAAATCCAAAAAAACTCTTATTGTTTTCGTGCACTTTTAATCGGAAATAAGTGTATTTTTAAAGTTTTCAAAATTATTTTTTTTTTTTATTTTCCGTGGACATTTCAAAAGTGAGTCCCCTACATTCCCGTGTTAAGATACATACATATATATAATCTGAAAGATTAGGGTCTCCCCTACTTGCAAAGCTATAAAGCAGAAACAGAAACGCGCATCTTCCGAGATATTCAAGATTTTTTAATATTATTTCGGAAATTTCATTTAATTGCATTTTCCAAAAGAGGAAGGTAAACGCGGCAATGAAAGCCATTGTTGACTGTGTTTTGAAGAAATGGACTCACTAATTCTAACAAATTATAATTTCTTTTAAATTAAGAAACCTCTCGCAATTTTTCAAAGTTTTGACCTGCAAATGTTGATGATTTATATATAGTGCAACATTTTCAGATGCTGTGCACACTGATCCCAACCGGCGACAAAAATCGAAAAATCGATATCAGCAAATCTCTACGACACTTCAGCAAACTGTCTCTAAACATATCATATCTTAATATTTCAGCACTGTTTTTGTAATTTTGTTTTGTAAAAACAGAAGAAGTTGACATTTACGTATGATCTCTTAAAAACTTTAAAAACATCAGTAAGGTTGTGACTTCTTACAAGGCAAGTAACTCAAAATTGAAAGGGTAAAATTATTTTTTTGAAATGGAAGTTTTAGTACAAGGTTTTCTAACTACCTTTACACAAAAATGTGTACATATTATTCGCATTAAATGTGCAGGAAATCAAATTTTTTATAATACTTTTTTGTGGATTTTTTTTTTCAAGTCCTAAAAATTTATGTTGAATTTTACTAACTTCGCCATCCTTCGCCACTCTCCAAATTTCTTGAAGAATGTTCAAAATAGTGTCAATTTTACAAAAAATTTGGTTCCATCTGCATTTATTTGCAGCATATAATTTGTTTCCTTTCCTGTCCACGATATCAGTCGGATACGTTTTTTGACCACTAAGAACTCCAAATAGCAAATTTCAACCAATTCGAACCGAAAATGCAGATAAAAACCTCAACAAAATGAAATAGGGAGGTACCTGGACCTAAGACCACAATTTTTGGCGCAGAAGGTTTTTGATCATTGAGAACTCCAAATGGCAAATTACAACCAATTCGGGCCGAAAATATTGATAAAATCTTCAAAATACCTGAAATTGGGAGAAGGTTTTTGACTATTGGAAATACCAAATACCAAAATACCGTCAATTAGGGCCGAAAATGTAGATAAAAGCTTCAAAATACCTGAAATCGGGTGGTACCGCTACATGTGGCTATAGTTAAAAACTGGACCCATATTAATGATTTGTTGGCTAAAGTATTTTTTACTTATTTTTAGCATATACTGAAAAAATCAGATTGATCCGACGATTATAAATATTTTTGTCACACCTTCCCATACGTTAACAAGTAAGAAAAGTCTATAGTCGGACGGAGCCGACCATTGGATACCCTATACCACTATCCCTGGACAATCGCTCTCCACGGAACTTCTTTTCAATGGTTGTGAAAATTTAATTATCAAATATCAGAGATGTAATGTATTATTATACATGACCAAAACCAAAAAGTTATCTAGCATGACAAAGACATTTTTGTAGCAGGAAAATTTAATTCATGTAAAATGTAATGAAACCCACTTATGTAGTACTACTACTTCCGCTGTTTAACCGCTACGTTATTGAAATTTTTACCAATTTCACACAAAAGTTTCAGTCCATTTAACCCGCTAAGTATAATCTGATCTTCACGTTGGTTTGTACGCTTCTTCTTCATCATAAACTCAAACTTTGTTTAAAATTTTGCGGGTTATTATTTTGACCTGGGTGCCACCGTGGTGCAATGGTATGCACGCCCGCCTTGCACGCAGAAGGTCGGGGGTTCGATTCCCCGGCCAGGAAACATCAAACATTTTTCAACGGTGGCAAAATACCCCTCAGTAATGTTGGCGACATTTCCTGAGTATTTCAGCCTTGAAAAACTTCTCCACAAGTGGTGTCTTAAGACACGCCGTTCGGACTCGGCGATAAACAGTAGGTCCCATATCATTGAGCTAAATATGAATCGGGGTGCACTCATTGATATGAGAGAAGTCTCCCTTGTCCCGTATGGGATGTTGTGGAACAATGTTTTTTTTTATTATTTTGACCTACAGAGCCGCTACAAAATTGGTTAAAATTTTGTTTTTGGTCCATTTCATCCCCTGAACATTTCACGATCATCACCAAAAACTAATCATTTCTATTCTGGCACGAACCCAACCCCCTTAAAAAATTCGTTACAATTGGTCCATAATTGAGGCCTTAAGCTTGTTTACAATTTTTAATGGACGGACACACATCGCTAAATCGCTTTATCTCGTCGAGATATGAATTTCGGCATAAAGTTCATAGCGCTCATGATTCGACCATAACCTAAAAATCGTCATGAAGACTGCTACAGAGATATCATTTACCAGTGATATCATTACCACATAAGCCATTTACTTTTCCTTAGCAATCTTCATGATGATTTTTAGGTTATGACCGAATCATGGGGGCTATGATCTTTATCTTATATATTTGAATACTGGACCATATAGTAGACACCCTAGGCATATCCGGTATGCCATATGAAGATCCTATGACTTCCCCCGATGACGTAATCACAGCTTAAAGTACCCAAAATATGCAATTTTTACAAGGTCCGTCGTATGTTTTCTATATTTTTTGATATATATTCACTATAATTATTTTAAAAACTGTTTGTATCGAATGTACAACATCTCTTTAATATATTAGTGTTGAAAAATCCACAAAAAATATTTTTTTGTATCCGGAAATAACGAAATTCTGGGTAAAACTCGTAAATACCGATTTTGAGCTATATCTCAAGAACAAGATCTGATGGAGAAAAACCTCGGATTTGAAAATAACTCGCCGATTTCATTTAGAAACAACAAAAACTTCGGTTGAAAGTCGTGTTGACCAGTGTTATTAATGTTGTTCTACTGACATAGTCTCTTTAGTTTAAAACTCGCTTGTCCTAATTTGGTCGAGTGCTTGTATTAAGACGTTCCCTAATAGCAGGTTTCTCAAATTTGTGAAAGCCTAGCAATGACAGAGTTAATGTTCCAACGTTTATCCGCACAACCTATTTTGTGCAGATGCGTTTGTAGCACAAGGTGCCCTGTAAGGATGCCTGTCAATCTACTAATGCCTTTTTTAATCAGTAATAGTAGGTCCCTTGTTTCATACTCGTCTGGGTTTCCCATAGCATTTTTGTGTTTTTCCCTTTCTCCTCACTACTCCGGATATACAGTGCATTCTTTGCCCATGTCTTTAGCTCTAGACGTGTCGCTCTTAGAAGCTTGACATTATCTAGACTCCACGGTTGGTTGTTCCTCGACTTGTTTTATTAATGAGTTTGATATCTCGTTACCCCCAATGACCTGGTACCCATATAATGTTTAACGTACCATGTTGGGAGTAGTTGTTCATAGACTATATAAACTCCAAGACAATTATAGATTTTACTTTCATGTTTGTTAGCTTTAACAGATGCTTTTCTATCCGTTAGGATGTTTTGATTGGTAGCCTATCTGTGGGAGTGTTAAACCACTTCATTTTACGGATCTATTATGATCCGGCAGTCGGAAGGAGATTCTGTTTTCCGGTTCTATGACATAGATGCCCAATACCGTTCTCACCCTAGCACAGTCCCGTCCGTATAGCCACAGCTTCCAGCGGGAACATGTGCTAGGGCACCATCGATCCACATGTCTGGCATTAAAACTTCACATAATGCTAGACTCACCCGTTGTGAACCGTATGCTTTGGTGTTATTTTTTGTGGTCTTTTCCGTTCCACTCGCTCATCGACCTTAGCCTTGAATCTTCGATGGCTTTGTAGAAACAAAATTGTCTCTTGGACCCCAGTTGGAGTAGTCCACATTGCTAATGCTTTGGCAACATATTCTTTGGATTTTTGCAATATTTTCACATTGCATATTTTGTCCGTAGCTGTCCACCAGGCCACAGCAGCGTATGTTAGGATCGATCTAATTCCACTTCTGTTTATGGGGGAAAAGCCCACCATTTTGAGCCTATTGCCATTCTACAAGTTGATTAACATCTCTGTGGTTTGTTAGCCCATTCCTGAATATGGTCCTTCCATTGTAGTTTTCTATTCAGAATTACTCCTAGGTATTTAAGTGTACGAGAAATATTTATTGTCTTATTTAGGAAAACTGGTTCCTCGAAGTCTCCCACTTTCGTTTTCTTAGTAAATAGATGTAGATGAAAATGAATTTTCAGCATTTTTCAAAAGTAACGAGAATAACTTATTCATTCTGTCTAAAACGTAGGCAGCAATGGCGTAAAATCATTGTTCACTACGTTTTAGACAAAATGAATAAGCTAAAGCGCAGCCAAATACATAAATCAGAAAATTATATAGTTCCTATGAATGCAGATGTGATGATCAAAATAAGTACCGATCTTTGTAATTGGTAATATAAACACCTGTTAATGCCATTGCTGGGCAATCATTCCCTATGTCACTCGCCACATAGATCCGCATAATTTGAACACTTGGCTCAAGTAGATTTCTTTACAAAATTTACCATTACCTGTAAAATAACAATAGCAAATACCGCAACACTCACGATGGTATGACCCAAATAAGCCCTCCAAACTATTACCTGAAATAAACAAAAAATATTATCCAATTAACCCACATTTATATGCTTTTATTATTCCTTTTCCTTTTGTATTGTAATTTTCATAAAATATTTTTTCAAAACTTTTCAAAATAAATGTGCAAAGTATTTTTAGTAACAAATGACAAATACAACAACAACTAATAATAAAATCCACTATTATTTGAGATTACTCGCGAAAACAAAACACTAAATAACAAAAACCAAATCTAGCAAAAATTTACAAATGTTACAGTAACCGGCTCCGGCTCTCTGCGTCATCACATCTTTGCCATAAAAAAAAACAAAAGAGGGGGTTTCCGTTGCCATTATTTTTGGTATAAGCGATTAGTAATGGGGCGAGTTAAAAGAAAAACTACAAACACCCAGCCAAACAATTGTGCCCTGCATTTATTGCCTATTCGCATTATTCAAACTTGTATAGCTGAGACCTAACTAAGTTATAAACATCCCCTCTAGCCGACAACCAACCAAGCAAACATCCAACGCAGCCAGCCTAGCCAGGCAGTCACCCAACATATTTTTGCAAACTCCTATTCTTCTAATAAAGTACTTTGGTAAAGTTCGACATTTTAAAAAGTCATTTAACTGGATTTTATGTTGTTGGCGATGTGGTTGTTGTTGTTGCTGCTGCATTACAATTGTTGTAATGGCTAAAAGTAACCCATAAGTGGCAGTCCAAATATAGTTTAAATAAACAAAAGGCAATAAGAAATAAACAAACAATTTATGTTATGCGTGGGTTGGGAGAAAATTTACGCTGGGATGCAAATTCACAGACATAGCTGAGGGTTTGTTAGGTGCAATTTTTGCTAATGGAATTAAATGCTAAAGAGAAAAAATCCTATAATTAAACCATCCACCACACTGCGGTATGGGCTATTATGTCTTTCTGAGATATACCAATAGGGATATACATAGAATCACTTTCTGAGAAGAACACTTTCCTTCAGAATGGTCTCTTGAAGCACCCCTTCTTTCAGAAAGGGTCTCTCGAAGCACTCATCTTTCAGCAAGGGTCTCTTGAAGCACGCTTATTTAAGAAAGGGTCTCTTGAAGCACCCTTATTTCAGAAAGGGTCTCTTGAAGCACCCTTATTTCAGAAAGGGTCTCTTGAAGCATCACTTCTTTCACAAAGGGTATCTTAAAACACCCCTTCCTTCAGAAAGGCTCTCTTAAAGCACCCCTTCTTTCAGAATGGGTCTCTTGTAGCACCCCTTCTTTCAGAAAGGGTCTCTTGAAGCACCACTTCTTTCAGAAAGGGTCTCTTGAAGCACCCCTTCTTTCAGAAAGGGTCTCTTGAAGCACCCATTCTTTCATGAAGGGTCTCTTGAAAAAACCCTTATTTCAGAAAGGGTCTCTTGAAGCACTGCTTCTTTCAGAAAGGATTTCTTGAAGAACCCCTTCTTTCAGAAAGGGTATCTTAAAACACCTCTTCTTTCAGTAAGAGTCTCTTGAAGCACACCTTCTTTCAGAAAGGGTATCTTGAAAAACCCCTTCTTTCAGAAAGGGTCTATTGAAGCATCCCGTCTTTCAGAAAAGGTCTCTTGTCTCTTGGTCGTCTTTCAGAAAGGGTCTCTTGAAGCACCCTTTCTTTGAGAAAGGGTCTCTTGGAGCACCCCTTCTTTCAAAAAAGGGGTCTCTTGGAGTACACCTTTTTTCAGAAAAAGGTCTCTTGAAGCACCCCTTCTTTTAGAAAGGGTTTCTTCAGGCACCGCTTCTTTCAGAAAGCTTCTCTTGTAGCACCCCTTTTTTCAGAAAGTGTCTCTTGAAGCACCCCTTCTTTCAGAAAGAGTCTCTAGAAGCACCTCGTATTTCAGAAAGGGTCTCTTGAAGCACCCCTTCTTTCAGAAAGGGTCTCTTGAAGCACCCCTTCTTTCAGAAAGGGTCTCTTGAAGCACCCCTTCTTTCAGAAAGGGTCTCTTGAAGCACTGCTTCTTTCAGAAAGGATTTCTTGAAGTACCCCTTCTTTCAGAAAGGGTATCTTAAAACATCTCTTCTTTCAGCAAGGGTCTCTTGAAGCACCCCTTCTTTCAGAGAGGGTATCTTGAAAAACCCATTCTTTCAGAAAGGGTCTCTTGAAGCATCCCGTCTTTCAGAAAAGGTCTCTTGTCTCTTGGTCGTCTTTCAGAAAGGGTCTCTTGAAGCACCCTTACTTTGAGAAAGGGTCTCTTAGAGCACCCCTTCTTTCAGGAAGGGGCTCATAAAGCACTCCTTCTTTCAGAAAGGGTTTTTTGAAGAACCCCATCTTTCAGAAAGGGTCTGTTGAAGCACCCCTTCTTTCAGAAAGGGTCTCTAGAAGCACCCTTTCTTTCAGGAAGGGGCTCTTAAAGCACTCCTTCTATCAGAAAGGGTCTTTTTAAGCACCCCTTCTTTCAGAAAGGGTCTTTTGAAGCACCCCATCTTTCAGAAAGGGTCTGTTGAAGCACCCCTTCTTTCAGGAAGGGGCTCTTAAAGCACTCCTTCTTTCAGAAAGGGTCTGTTGAAGCACCCCTTCTTTCAGGAAGGGTCTCTTGAAGCACCCCTTCTTTCAGGAAGGGTCTCTTGAAGCACCCCTTCTTTCAGGAAGCATCCCTTCTTTCAAAAAGGGTCTCCTGAAGCACCCCTTCATTCAGAAAGGTTATCTTGAAGCAACCCTTCATTCAGAAAGGTTATCTTGAAGCACCCCATCTTTCAGAAAGAGTATCCTGAAGCACCCCTTTTTTCAGAAAGGGTCTCTTGAAGTACCCCTTGTTTCAGAAAGGGTCTCTTGAAGCACCCCTTCTTCAGAAGGGGTCTCTTGAAGTACCCCTTCTTTCAGAAAGGGTCTTCTGAAGCACCCATTCTTTCAGAAAGGGTCTTCTGAAGCACCCCATCATTCAGAAAGGGTCTTCTGAAGCACCCCATCATTCAGAAAGGGTCTTCAGAAGCACCCCATCACTCAGAAAGGTTATCTTGAAGCACCCCTTCTTTCAGGAAGTGTCTCTTGAAGCACCCCTTCTTTCAGGAAGGGTCTTTTGAAGCATCCCTTCTTTCAGAAAGGGTCTCCTTAAGCACCCCTTCATTCAGAAAAGTTATCTTGAAGCAACCCTTCAATCAGAAAGGTTATGTTGAAGCACCCCTTCTTTCAGAAAGGGTCTTTTGAAGCACCCCTTCTTTCAGAAAGGTTCTCTTGAAGCCCCCCTTCTTTCAGAAAGGATATCCTAAAGCACCCCTTTTTAAAGAAAGTATCTCTTGAAGCACGCCTTCTATCAAAAGGGTCTATTGGAATACCGCTTCCTTCAGAAAGGGTCTTCTGAAGCACCCCTTCATTCAGAAAGGGTCTTCTGAAGCACCCTTCTTTCAGAAAGGGTCTTCTGAAGCACCCCTTTTTAAAGAAAGTATCTCTTGAAGCACGCCTTCTATCAAAAGGGTCTATTGGAATACCCCTTCCTTCAGAAAGGGTCTTCTGAAGCACCCCTTCATTCAGAAAGGGTCTTCTGAAGCACCCATTCTTTCAGAAAGGGTCTTCTGAAGCACCCATTCTTTCAGAAAGGGTCTTCTGAAGCACCCATTCTTTCAGAAAGGGTCTTCTGAAGCACCCCATCATTCAGAAAGGGTCTTCTGAAGCACCCCATCATTCAGAAAGGTTATCTTGAAGCACCCCTTCTTTCAGGAAGTGTCTCTTGAAGCACCCCTTCTTTCAGGAAGGGTCTTTTGAAGCATCACTTCTTTCAGAAAGGGTCTCCTTAAGCACCCCTTCATTCAGAAAAGTTATCTTGAAGCAACCCTTCAATCAGAAAGGTTATCTTGAAGCACCACTTCTTTCAGAAAGGGTCTTTTGAAGCACCCCTTCTTTCAGAAAGGTTCTCTTGAAGCCCCCCTTCTTTCAGAAAGGATATCCTAAAGTACCCCTTTTTAAAGAAAGTATCTCTTGAAGCACGCCTTCTATCAAAAGGGTCTATTGGAATACCCCTTCCTTCAGAAAGGGTCTTCTGAAGCACCCCTTCATTCAGAAAGGGTCTTCTGAAGCACCCTTCTTTCAGAAAGGGTCTTCTGAAGCACCCCTTCATTCAGAAAGGTAATCTTGAAGCACCCCTTCATTCAGAAAGGTAATCTTGAAGCACCCCTTCATTCAGAAAGGTAATCTTGAAGCACCCCTTCTTTCAGAAAGGGCCACTTGAAGCAACCCTTCCTTCAGAAAGGGTCTATTGAAGTACCCATTGTTAGATAAAGGGTCTTGAAGCACCCCTTCTTTCAGAAAGGGTCTTTTGAAGCACCCCTTCTTTCAGAAAGGTTCTCTTGAAGCCCCCCTTCTTTCAGAAAGGATATCCTAAAGCACCCCTTTTTAAAGAAAGTATCTCTTGAAGCACGCCTTCTATCAAAAGGGTCTATTGGAATACCCGTTCCTTCAGAAAGGGTCTTCTGAAGCACCCCTTCATTCAGAAAGGGTCTTCTGAAGCACCCCTTCATTCAGAAAGGGTCTTCTGAAGCACCCTTCTTTCAGAAAGGGTCTCTTGAAAAACCACTTCTTTCAGAAAGGGTCTCTTGAAGCACCCCTTCTTTCAGAAAGGGTCTCTTGAAGCACACCTTCTTTCACAAAGGGTCTCTTGAAGCACCCTTCTTTTAGAAAGGTTCTTTCGAAGCACCCCTTTTTACAGAAAGGATCTCTTGAAGCACCTCTTCTTTCAGAAAGAGTATTTTGAAGCACCCCTTTTTAAAGAAAGTATCACTTGAAGCACCCCTTCTTTTGAGAAAGGGTCTCTTTAAGCACTCCTTCTTTTAAAAAGGGGTCGCTTGAAGCACCCCTTCTATCAAGAAGGGCCTATTGGAACACCCCTTCCTTCAGAAAGATCTCTTGAAGCACCCATTCTTTCAGAAAGGGTCCTCTGAAGCACCCCTTCTTTCAGAAAGGGTCTTCTGAAGCACCCCTTCATTCAGAAAGGTAATCTTAAAGCACCCCTTCATTCAGAAAGGTAATCTTGAAGCACCCCTTCATTCAGAAAGGTAGTCTTGAAGGACCCCTTCTTTCAGAAAGGATCTCTTGAAGCAGCCCTTCTTTCAGAAAGGGTATCCTGAAGCACCCCTTCTTTCAGAAAGGGTCTTTTGAAGCAACCCTTCTTTCAGTAAGAGTCTCTTGAAGCACCCCTTCTTTCAGAAAGAGTCTCTTGAAGAACCCCTTCTTTTAGATAGGGTAGTTTGAAGCACCCCTTCTTTAAGAAAGGGTCTATTGAAGCACCCCTTCTTTCAGAAAGGGTCTATTGAAGCACCCCTTCTTTCAGAAAGGGTCTCTTTAAACGTCCTTTCTTTGAGAAAGGATCTCTTGAAGCATCCCTTCTATCAGAAAGGATCTCTTGAAAAACCCCTTCTTTCAGAAAGGGTCTCTTGCACCACCCCTTCTTTCAGAAAAGGACTCTTGAAGCACCCTTCTTTCAGGAAAGGGTCTCTTGAAGCAAGGGTCTATAGAAGCACGCTTTTTTCCAAAAGTGTCTATAGAAGCACCCATTTTCCAAAAGTGTCTATAGAAGCACCCTTTCTTTTAGAAAGGGTCTATAGAAGCACTCTTTCCTTCAGAAAACGCCTGTAGAAGAACTTTTCCTTTCAGAAAGGGTCTATAGAAGCACACTTTCTGTCAGAAACGGTCCATAGTAGCTCGAATTTGTTTCTTTCCTTACTCGTGAGACATACAACAAGTCTCTATAAGGTTCCATGAGTATGATAACCGTTCACAAGAAGATTTCGAACTTTCCTTTAGCACAACACCCTTTTCTCCTTTAAAAACTTTATTGCAATGTTGTCCCTACGACTCCACTGTTTCATGCTATCACCCAATAGAAGGCTCGCGTGGAAATACTGCTTGTGTAGATCCACGATTTCGCACTAACCCCACGCTATTACAGCATTCCACACAATATTCGAATGCTTTTATAATGTTTTATTTTTCTATTCATCGTCTATTTCAATCCTTACAAATACAACATAATCCAAACGTTACAACTTGCCAAACAAAACAAAAGTTAAACCCAAACGAACCCAACGAACAATAAAGCAACACTTGCCGCCACTTAAAATAATTCCAACTGTACCAGCAGCAACAACAACAACAAAACCACTAGAAAACAAAAATCTCCAGTAACTACAACATCAAACCAAACAACAGGAGAAATATACCACCAACAGCATTTACTGCTGCCTCCTGATACATTTCCTGATTGTGTTACCCGGATTGAGAGTATCGTTTACTAGCCGCCAGCCGCCTCAACGAATATGGAAAACAAGCAGGCTGGCAACAGCAGCATTTGTTGTTGTTGTTTTTTCTTCTTTAACAAATGGCGCGGTTATTGGCTGTCTTAACTGGACAGGGAAATTGTGCAATACATCCTCTTTATTGGAGATTTTTTTTTTTTTCATTTCAAACATTTTGTTGCTGCTGCCGTTGTTTGTGATTCTGCAGCTGAGTACTTAGCCGGGCTAATATGTTGTAAAGTACTTCAACAATTACAAAATCTCAATGTAAATAAAGATTAGAAGGGAAAAGGCAAACAACGGAAAGAACTTATGCTGCGGAACATTATGAAGGCACTTTGGAATATTTTTATTGTTGAAAGTTTTCAAATAGTTTGAATAAATGGAACATTTCAAGGAATATTTTGTGGTAAGGGTTAATCGAAGGGAAACGAAAAAAATGGGAAAATAATGTCTCAACTCTTAGGTTGTATAAAAATCTGCAGCACAGATATCTTAGGCATAGAACCCTGGACTCAATAAAACATTTCGAAGAAAAGAAAGAAGTCACAATAACACCTAAAGGTGACGCACTGTATTATATCTCCCATGACACAAAGCATGAGTTTGGCTGCGGATTGGAAGTTAGTCGGAAGTTAAAACATTTGGTCTCCATACGGTCTACAATACGGATAAAAGCACAATTCTTCAACATGCTTTATCTGCGCTCATGCTCCAACCGAAAAAAGGACGAACAGACCAAAGGTATATTCTACGAGCGCTTAGAAGAAACATATGACCGTTGTCCTGCCCATGATATTAAAATTATTTTAGCGATTTTTATTGCCAAAATTGGAAAGGAAAATATCTTTGGCCCAACAGTCTCCACAGTGAAACATCTGACAAAGGACTGAGCCTAAGAGCCTTCGCAGGGGCAAAAACATGGTAGTTAGCAGTACCAGATTTCAGCATCCCAATATTCATAAGGGCACCTGGCTGTCTTCAGATCAAAGAACAAGAAATCAAATTGATAACGTTGTGATAGATGGAAGAACAGACACAACAGATAGCAACTGCATATTCCACTCAACTAACCCAATTGCTTAATGAAAGCACTCCTCGCCTCGATATCATATCAGCACAATGTCAATATATTGCCCACTCCATGCAAACAGCCACAAAATCCATACTTGGATACCAGAGACCTCCACCAAAAAATCCATGGTATGATCACGAGTGTCGTGCTGCTACCGAAGAGAAAAATGCGGCATATATGGCTACTTTACAATCCGTAGCACGCGAGAGAGGTATCGGAAGAAAAGAAGGGAGGAGAAACGTCTTTTCCGTAGGAAAAAGAGAGAAATGGAAAAGCGGTAGTGTGAAAAATTCGAGATGTACAGGAGACAGAATGAAGTCCGAAAGTTCTACCAAAGAGTGAAACATCAAACTTATGGCTTTGGTACAGGTACATCCTCGTAACTGATACAGATAGTATGCTTAGGATATGGAAAGACCATTTTTCCAAACGGTTGGTATCCTATAGTAACGAAGACGACGAAGATACCACAGATTCAATCCCAGAAGATGGTATTGAACGTATTACGCCCAGCCAATATGAGGTAAAGTCAGCAGTAAACCTTACTTACTTACTTAGCTGGCCTTTTACAGAACATTTGTTCCATAAGCCGAACTAAGAAAAAATCTCCAATCCTCTCTGTTTGCTGCTGTATTTTCCCAATCTGGGATATGTAACTTTCTGATATCTCGTTTCACTTGTTCGCTCCAACGAAGCTTTGGCCTTCCAGATCTGCGAGAACCTCCATGCGGCCCGTATTTATACGCCTTTTTTGCGGGTTCATCATCACTCATTCTTATAATATGGCCTAGCCATCGCAATCGTTGTATCTCGATTCGTTCAACTACATTGATGTCATTGTATAGTTGATACAGCTCGTTGTTCATACGACGCCGATATTCGCCGTCAACACAGATTGGCCCGTAGATCTTTCGAAGAATTTTTCTCTCGAACACACCAAGCACTGCCTTATCTGCTTGAGCAAGTACCCATGCTTCGGAACCATACATTAGCACGGGTAGTATCAGTGTTTTGTAAAGTGTTACTTTTGTTTGACGAGAGGTGGCTTTATTCCTAAACTGCTTACTCAGCCCAAAGTAGCATCTGTTAGCCAACACTATTCTTCTTCGTATTTCACAACTGATGTTATTTGTTGTGTTTATGGCGGTGCCGAGGTAGACGAAGTCCTTTACTACCTCAAAATTGTAGGTACCAACATTCACATATGGTGCGGGGTTTGTGGACATATTACGCGTTGATACCATCAACTTGGTTTTTTCGCCGTTTACTGCCAGACCAACTTTAGCAGATTCTCTTTCGACTTTTGCAAAGGTGTCAGTTACTTCCTTTTCCGATCGACCCATGATGTCAATGTCGTCGGCATAAGCCAGTAACATATGGCTGTTCGTGTATATCGTTCCATTTCTTTTGACCTTCGCGTCTCGTATGACCTTTTCCAGCAGGATGTTGAATAGATCACACGACAGGCCGTCTCCTTGTCTGAAACCTCTTTTGGTAATAAACTCTTCGGAGAGGTTCTTTCCTATTTTAACTGAGGATCTCGTCTCAGTTAATGTCATTCTACAAAGCCGAATGAGCTTTGCAGGAATACCAAAATCAGACATGGCTTGGAACACCTTTGAACGTATAGGGCTGTCGAATGCTGCTTTATAATCGACGAAAAGATGGAAGGTGTCGATCTGCATTTCTTGGGTCTTTTCCCGGATTTGTCTCAAAGTAAATATCTGGTCAATGGTGGATTTGCCAGGTCTAAAGCCGCACTGGTAGGGTCCAATAATTTCATTGACCATAGGCTTTAGTCTCTCACACAATATGCCAGATATTATCTTATATGCAATAGGGAGCAGACTTATGCCCCTGTAATTGGAGCACACAGTCTTATCACCCTTCTTGTGGACTGGACATAGGATGCTCACGTTCCAATCGTCGGGTACGCGTTCTTCCTGCCAGATGGTGCTAACTAGCTGATGCATACACCTTATCAGCGTGTCGCCTCCGGTTTTGAACAGCTCGGCTGGTAGGCCATCTGCTCCTGCCGCCTTATTATTCTTCAGCCGGTTTATTGCTGTCCTTACCTCATCTTGGCTGGGCGGTATACATTCAATACCATCTTCTGGGATTGGATCTGTGGTATCTTCGCCGTCTTCACTGCTATCGGATACCAACAGTTTGGAAAAATGTTCTTTCCATATCCTGATCACACTATCTGTATCAGTTACCAAATTTCCTTGTTGGTCTCTACAGGAGGACATGCCTGTACCAAAGCCATCAGTTTGATGCTTCACTCTTTGGTAGAATTTTCGAACTTCGTTCTGTCTCCTGTACATCTCTATTTGTTCACACTCCCTCTTCTCCATCTCTCTCTTTTTCCTGCGGAAAAGACGTTTCTCCTCTTTCCTTTTCTCCCGATAACTCTCTCGTGCGCTACGCGTTGCTACTGATTGTAAAGTAGCCCTATATGCCGCATTTTTTTCTTCGGTAGCAGCACGGCACTCCTGGTCATACCATGGATTCTTTGGTGGAGGTCTCTGGTATCCAAGTACTGATTTTGCGGCTGTTTGCATGGAGTGGGCAATGTTTTGCCATTGTGCTGATATGTTATCGGGACGAGAAGCGCTTTCATTAAGCATGTGGGTTAGTTGAGTGGAATATGCTGTGGCTATCTGTTGTGTTTGCAGCTTAGCGATGTCCAACTTTCGTGTTGTGTCCGCCCGTGCTTTATTTGCAACGTTTAGACGGGTACGTACCTTTGCTGCAACGAGGTAATGGTCCGAATCTATGTTTGCTCCTCGGAACGATCGTACATCCAACACGCTCGATGAATGTCTTCCATCTATCACAACATGATCAATTTGATTTATTGTTCTTTGGTCTGGAGACAGCCAAGTGCCCTTATGAATATCGAGATGCTTAAATCTGGTACTGCTAACTACCATGTTTTTTGCCGCTGCGAAGTCTATCAGCCTCATTCCATTGTCTGATGTTTCACTATGTAGACTGAATTTCCCGACTGTTTGTCCAAAGATATTCTCCTTTCCAATTTTGGCATTAAAATCGCCTAGAACAATTTTAATGTCATGGGCAGGACAACGGTCATATGTTTCTTCTAAGCGCTCGTAGAATATATCTTTGGTCTGTTCGTCCTTATCTTCGGTTGGAGCATGAGCGCAGATTAAACTGATGTTGAAGAATTTTGCTTTTAATCGAATTGTAGCAAGTCTTTCATTCACTGGAGTGAAGCTGGATACCAGATGTTTTAGTCTCCGACTAACTACAAATCCGCAACCAAACTCATGCTTTGTGTCATGGCAGCTATAATACAGTGCGTCACCTTTAGGTGTTGTTGTGACATCTTTGCCAGTCCATCGTATTTCCTGTATGGCAGTAATGTCGGCCTTGTACTTTTCAAGTACGTCTGCCAGCGCGTAAACTGCACCTTCTCTATAAAGAGTGCGAACATTCCAGGTGCAGATTCGCAGATCATGGTCCTTAAAACGTTTGCGGGGTTCGTCAACTTTAGAGGGGTTTGTTTTTCTTTTCTTTCGTTTTTTCATAGTAGACTGTTTTTTCTAGGGGAGGGTTACTAACCCGACGCCCAAACCCAAGTTTTTAACGTTCTTATGGGTGAACGCGCGGCACATGTTAGCTCACTACCTTTAACGGGTGTTAAAGGCAGTTCCCCAGGTGACACCACGGGGAGGTCAGTGTCCACTTGAGATGAAAGAGGGACCAAGAAAAATCCTGGGCTTTGCCATGTTAAAACCGGTCAGGACCGTTCCTTGGTATCTTCCATCCCCTACGTCACCCAGTCAGCAGTAAACCGGCTAAATAATAATAAGGCAGCAGGAGCCGATAACTTACCATCCGAGCTGTTCAAAACCGGCGGCGACACGCTGATAAGGTTTATACATCAGCTATTTAGCACCATCTGGCAGGAAGAACGCGACTATTGGAACCTGAGTATCCTGTGTCCCGTCCACAAGAAAGGAGATAAGACTGTATGCTCTAACTATAGGGGCATAAGTCTTCTCCCTATTACCTACAAGATAGTGTCAGGGATATTATTCAAACGACTATAGCCTATGGTCAATGAAATAAATGGACCATACCAATGTGGCTTTAGATCTGCCAAGTTCACCATTGACCAGATATTTACCCTGCGGCAAATCCTGAAGAAGACAAAATAGATGCAGATCGGCACCTACCACCTTTTTGTCGATTACAAGGCAGCCTTCGACAGCCCCAACTCCCAAAGTAATTCCAAGCCATGTCTGAATCTGGTATCCCCGCAAAGCTCATTCGGCTTTGTAAGATGACTTTAACTGATACTAGTTTCTCCGTTAAAATAAGAAAGAATCTCTCCGAACAATTCAGTTCCAATAGATGTTTCAGACAAGGAGACAGCCATTCGTATGACCTGTTCAACGTCCTGCTGGAAAAGGTTATTCGAGATGCAAATGTCAAAAGAAATGGCACAATTTACACCAATAGCCACATGTTACTTGCTTATGCTGATGACATTGACATCATGGGACGATCAGTAAAGGAAGTAACTGATACCTTTAGGAATGTCGAAGGAGAATTAGCAAAAGTGGGTCTGGCGGTAAACGGCGAGAAGACAAAATTGATGGTGTCGATGCGCAATGCGTCCATACAGCTCGAGCCAACAGTGGAAGTTGGTTCCTACAATTTTGAGGTAGTAAAAGACTTCGTCTAGCTCTTTTCCGCCAAACACAACAGACAGCATCAGTTGTGAAATAAAGAAAAGAATTGTATTGGCCAACAGATCCTACTTTGGCTTAATACGCCAAAACATAATGACATATGGATTCGAAAAATGAATACAAAAAGTACCAACCAATGGCTTTGATTTGTTGTCAGCAGTGTCCATGGAAGATAGGACCGGAGAGATTCAGTTTACGTTCGAAGGGACAATACCAAGCATAGATTGGGTCATATCCGCTTCCGCTATACTATGGAAGAAAGCAGACAATTGCTAGCCCGTCTGGAAAAATGGTGACCCTGAGTCGCGGTCAGTGTAGTGGTTCTAATGAGGTCGTTGAAAGTTTATATGAGGACGGACTTGAAACCACAGTGGTCCCAGCGACTTCAGTCGTCGACAAACTGACCTCGGGCCCAGTGGAAAACACTTACCCTTCGAAACGAGGGAGGACTGGCATCCGGCAAGAGGGTCCGTCAGATGAAGCCGATATTAGTCTTCCGGCACAGGATGCAGTAGAGGAAGGAATTTCCAAGTGGTCAGCAATTCCAAGGTGTCCTGTCGAAGTTGAAGGGTGTGACGTAGGAGAATCAAGCCTGACCCAGCACCGACCTCGATCCCTGGGCGTGTTTATTCACCAAGTTCAAACCATCTCCACCAAAAAACACTGTGAAGAGAGTAAGGTCAGCAGAATAACGAAACCATAAAGCCAAGATACTAAAATCGGGAAAGGCAGAGCTCCGGAAGAATATCTCTGCTAAGGTAGCCTCACATACTAACCAAATCCACAAGGTATACTCCGGATTTTATTTCAGTATAGCAATCCCAAGAAAGAGAGGACTGAGAAGATTGATCGGCCTCGACCGCTGGATGTAAGGATTCCACCAAGACCAAACCTTATTCACAAAAACAAAACAGATGAGGTGAGTTAGGTAAGCGGAGAAAGCAGATCCGAAGACTAACAGACCCGCCTTTGCTTGCTAGCAAAAGACAGAGATTCGGAAGGATACAATTGCCAAGGTAGCGCAACAAAAATAATCAAAGCCACAAGATTCCCTCCAGATATCATCTCACGTGTCGCAAATCGAAATAGGAGAGCACCAAACTACAGATAGTTCCGGAGGAGGTTCCTTGCAATCAAGGAATTCTTGAATTGGCTCTGCGAACTTTGGGAATGGTGCTAGTTAGCGACTTTTACAACGAAGGAGTTCCCCTGTAGAAGGGCATTGTTAGCATGGTTGTCACCGCATCCTATAGAACCTCGACGCATACTGGCAATACTCACAGGCACAAATTCCAACCTCGAGGCAAACTCATGGAAATTGATTTATAGGCCGGAGAATGAGGGTCTTATCTCATCAAGTTGTACATTGTTAGGGTTCGATAAGATTCCGTCAGCAATAAAAGGCGTATGCGTTAGAAGAACGTAGGAGGCAACCACTTCACATCATGCTGATCAATCAGCTGACCTTGTTCTAGCCCTCACGAAGTCTATAGTTGGAGTTAACTTTCAAAATTTAGCGGAAGAGACATCGCAGCCGTGAAGGATGGAAGACCCCTCACATAAAGCCACCTGCTGACCCACCAGGCCAAGATGTGCATAATCATCCTTGGATGTGATGACAATAATCATCACTTACATTTGGATAGCAGCGATACAAATACAAGCAATTAGTCAGTATTCGAGTTTGTACTGAGACATAATCTCTATTGATATATAGGATTCCATGGAAAACTGATTGACACAAAATCACTGAGCTAGCAAACTCAAAGTAAGGCTATCGAACTGCCTAACAACCACGGAAGTTTTTAACGTAGTAATGGATGTAAAAATGTCTTTGTGGAAATCAATGAGGTCTTCTTCCCACTAGAAGGCGTTGTTGTTGTTGTAACAGCTTCTACATGTATGTGTAAGTCTTCATTTTATTGACTCAGCTCTGTCTCCAGCTAAAAGTTCAGAAAGGACTCCACCTGAATAGGATTAGTCCAAAGAGAGAGTGGAGTCAGGTTAGTCGGGTTGGCTGGACAGTTAAAAAGGTGCTGCGTAGTATGCGGACCGGTTCCGCATGCTGAGCAGATATTCAATATTGGCCCAATAAGAATTGAGGCGGCAGCACCAACCAGACCTTAGTTGTGCCAACACGACCCTCGTTTGTCTGGCAGCTATTGCTCTTCTGCTGTCACGGGTGGTGGATGATATTCGAGGAAGATATTCGCACTATAGGCTTCTAGAACCTCTGGCTAATATGAACGTTTATCCAGGTATTATCTTTTATATCTCTGGACCTCCTTTTCCGGATAACGATAATCCTCACTTAATTTAGCAAACCACGCTGGCGACGCATAGCTTATCACAGACCGACCTATCGTGTTGTATGTCGTTAACAAGGTTTCTTTATCCGCACATCAAGCGCTGCCGGCCAGGGACTTGAGGACCTTGTTCCTGCTTCTCATCTTATCACAAATAACTGTGGCATGCTCGGACGACCCATACTTGCTATCCGATGTGACCCCCAGGACTTTGGCGTAGTTTGTGGTCGGAATAATTGAACCATCGACCTGCACATTCAGTAGGAGCTTCATTTGCACCGTCCATGTGGTGAACAGTGTAGCTGTTGACTTTGTGGTGGACATTTTCATATTCCTAGCGTGGAAAAACTCCACAAGATCAATGAGATAGGCGTTTAACCTGTCACAAATGTTACCAATGTTGGGACCTGACGCCACGAGTGTACATACATCCACGTACGTAATTAACTCAATGCCTTTGGGTGGGCGTGGAATTGCAAAAAGGTAGAGGTTAAACAGTTCCGGAGATATCACTCCTGCTTAGGGAACTGCCTGCTTCACTCTACGGGGTTTGGACTTCCTATCTCTGAATTCCACGTATGACAGGCGACCATACAAATAGTTAATGACCCAAAATTTCAGACCAGGCCGCAGGGTAGTATTCTTGATATCCTCGAACAGCCTAGCATGGCTGACCGTATCAAACGCTTTGGTCAGATCCAATGCTACCATCACTGTTCTGTGGCATGGTTTGAGCTGGTTGAGTCCTCGGCCAATATATGGAAATGGCGTGCAGTGCTGTTGTGGTACTATGCTGCTTCCGGAACCCGTGTTGATGATCCGCAACTGGATAACACGTTCTGATGCTGGGGAGGAGTAACGCCTCGAGTATCTTTGCTACTGGCGATCATCCAGTTGTTTTAACATCACCATTGAAATTCCGTCAACTCCAAGCGCTTTGAATGACTTTGCGCCGGATAAAATCTGCAACATCATCCATCGTAAATTGTGGCGACTCTTCCTCGGCTGGAAGAGATCGCAAACGACGTAAAACACTTCTCTTCGCCCGGTCGCTATCGGGGTGCTCGATAAATTGTCGTCAGAAATAGTCCGCGCACCTCTTCGGATCTGTCACAGCCACGCGATCATCCAGTTGTTTTATTATCACCATTGAAATTCCGTAAGGTCCAAGCGCTTTGGATGACTTTGCGCCACGGATAACATCTGCAACATCATCCATCATAAATTGTGGCGACTCTTCCTCGGCTGGAAGACATCGCAAACGACGTAAAACACTTCTATTCGCCCGGTCGCTATCGGGGTGCTCGATAAATTGTCGGCACAAATAGCCCGCGCACCTCTTCGGATCTGTCACAGCCACGCCTTTAAACAATACACACGTCCGATTGTCCCTCCTACCTGGGTTCGATAACGCCTTAACCGTTGTCCACAATTCATTACAACCGGCACCAATGTTGCAGCACTTCAGATGTTCAAGCTACTTTTTCCGCTTTTGTTCACCGACTAATCTATTGACTTCCACTGTCAGTTCTCTGACTCTAGGGTCATTAGGGTTCGTGCGGCGAAGCTCATCATTAGCTAATCCCGTCGACTCTGCTGGGAAATTAGGTCTTATTTCAGGCATTCGACCAGCAGGAATACAGCGAGTGGCTGCAGTAGTGATGATGTCTCGGAATTTCCTCTCTGCTACCCAAACATCAGATGGATTGGGCAGTTCTCTGAAGCGTTGGTTAGTAAATTCTCTGAAACCTTACCAATCAGCTTTCCCATTAACCATGGGAAAGCTGATTGGTAAGGTTTCAAAGAATTTCAGAAAGTACGGTGTTCAGAGCTTATGAAATCTGGTAGTCTATTAATGGAGATGAGGATTGGGAGATGGTCCGACCCAAGGGAAATGACGGGTTGCAATGTTACGTGATTCGTGAGACCGGGTGACGCGATGGATATGTCAAGCGAACTGTGGCAGTCTCCTCTAATCCTGGTGGGTGTGTCCTCGTTCGCAGTGCAGAAAGTGGAGCTATATATTTGCTTAGCCAGATCTGTGCCTCTCTCGTCATTCCCTAGGGCTGAATGTCATAACTCATGATGCGCATTGAAATCCCCTAGGACCAGCCGCATATCACCTCGCAACAGAGGTCTGATGTTAGGCGAATAACACGGGCACAGCCATTAACCGGCGGTATATACACATGCCGCAGTTCTATCTCGGTGTTACGACATCTTACCGCTACCCACATACACTCCAAGTATGGGTCCTTAGAGTCTAGCTCAGGCGATGTAGGTCTGTACTGGACAGACTGGTGCAGCAGGAATGCAAGTCTAGAAGATGTTAACCTGTTTGATGGAAAAATAACCTAGCTAATCTAAGAAAGATCAGCAGTAGACTTTTAAACAAAGCCAACAAAAAAAAGTTGTCACCCGATTGGCAAACATATGTGCGAAATTAAAATGGCTAAGAGTAAATCTTTAATTTGATTTAGCGGGTTGATAGAGGAAGGTAAGGACACAACCAAATTCCGTAAGATTCTTTCAATGGATCCCAAAATCAATCGGAAGTATAAAACGTGAAGATGGTACATGGACAAACACTAGTCTAGAAAATCTAGATATTTTATCTAATACCCACTCCTCCAACTGCATAGACGTATAACCCGATACAATCCTATGCAGCCATGCCACAAACGAAGTAAGTAGTAGGCGATGGACAGCTTTAAACCCTTTAAATAACCTGGACCAGGCATCAAAGGAAATGATTCCTCATATAGAGATTATTTTCAGATCTTGTCTGTGTTTGTCGTTCACTCCGGTTCTACGGTGACGTACATTCCAAAAGCGTGAAAGTCATGTCATACACATCTAAAAGACGAATAGCCTATCTTCCATTCTATTTAAAACTCTAGAACTTTTATTGGACCTCGAAATCAGGGGCATGTTTTTTAATACTGACTAAATCGCTAGAAACAGCAATGAATGATGCTGTTGGGTTTAAGGAGTGAAGTATGGAAGACTCAAACTATATATTAGCAGCCTTTCTTGGTGTAGACGGTACCGTCAATAATGTCAATCAAAAATCTATGGATATGGACTTCATTGGCCCATTACTTCGAGTAACTCCACCAAAATAATAATAATAATAATTGTTCCACAAACATCCCTGATGGGACAAGGGAGACTTCTCTCATATCAATGAGTGCACGCCGATTCATATTGGCTCAATGATATGGGACCTACTTTTTATTGCCGAGTCCGAACGGCGTGTCTTACGACACCACTTGTAGAGAAGTTTTTCATGGCTTAAATACTCAGGAAATGTCGCCAGCATTACTGAGTGGGAATTTTGCCACCGTTGAAAATTTGATGTTGCTTGGCCTGGGATTCGAACCGCAGACCTTCTGAGTGCAAGGCGGACGTGCTAACCATTGCACCACGGTGGCCCCCGAAATACCACCAAAATAGTTCTCAAAATTTCAACCACTAAGAATATTTTTCTGGATATCTTGTTTTATAAGGATTTCACCCCACCCTCCTTATTCTTGAGACTGTATGTAAACACCATCTCAGGGAAAACACATTACTTCAACAAATTGTTAAATAAATATAGACAATAAATAATTATGCCACAAATAAGTACAACAACAACCATTTAAAAATACTAAATTACCAAATCAAACTATAGATTGACTGCAATAGATACTAACTCTTTACACTGCTGATCATCAACACGATTAACATGCAGTGCGGACGGAGTTCAATGTTACAGTGGCAATTGTTTTGCCTAAAACGATTTGCACATAAATCTTAACTTTGAAACATGTTTTAGACATTACAACAAAATCGTTGTTGGAGTTTTGTAATGGATCAATGATTGTAAAGAGAAGAAATATTCAATACAAGTACCAGTTAGATTGAATACCCTATACCAAATTTGATTTTGGTTTTCTATGCTTTATTAACTTTTTGGCTTGTAGTAGATTTTCAATTCTCTACAGACAATCATCATAGCATTCAAGATCTACGCTACGTTGTTCCCACATAACTCGTCCAATAAATAATACACCAAGATCAGATTAGTTGTTTAAATAAAACGCTTAAATATCAATAACCATATATTATTTGTTTATTTATATAAGTAAGTGTGTTTGTGTGTGAATGGTGTTAAATATTGTTTTTCATGTTTTTGCTTCTATAATTAGTCATCTTCATTTGTGATCTATCTTCATTGCTGATATATGCAATGTTTCAGTTGCTATTGGTAGCTTATCTTTAAGCTTGGATTTAATGGATGATGGATTTACAGCCGCCACAACAATGTGTGTGTCAAAGGAAAATGTGACTTTAAAATGAAAATATTTTTATAGAAGAAAACCAAGTAGAAGGATAAGGGATGGAAAATTAAAAATTCCAAAAAGTACTAAAATGGTACTTTTTTCATTGAAAATGTACATGTTATTATTTTTTTAAGAAACAAAAAGTAAAAAATTTACTCAGTAAAAAAACAACAACAATATCATGAAATCTGAAGAAATTTGCAAAATCATGTATATTGTTATACCTTCGTGGAGGGTAATTATACCCTCTTTGTTTCTGTTTGTAAAACATCAACGTCAGTAATCAAAGCGATAGTCGGACTTTCGATAGTTTGGCAGAACTAATGTAGCCCATAGAAGAGGTATTGAAACTTCTCATGTTGGAAGGTACTACGATGCCGCTCGATGTGAAGTACAGTCGAACCTCGATTATCCGTGAATCGATTATCCGGGAACCTCTATTATCCGGGATAGAAAAGAAATGTTGGTCTCGTTTTCATTACTTTTATTATCTGTCATAAACTCCAATATCCGGGATTAAAATCACACCTTTCAATTAATTTGAATAAGAAATTCTCCTTTTTCAATCAATTTGTGTATTTATACGATCCTAAAAAACATGAAACAAAGTCAATACCGATGAATATGATGACGATGATGGAACAATACATGCTTCCACAACATTCCTGGGACTGGATTCTTGTTCTATGAAATTTTGAAATGAAAAACATTTTCTTTATAAAATTTTTCATTTGACATTTATTCCCTTTATAAAAGTTTTCATTTTAAATTTTCATAGAACAAGAATTGAGCCCCTGGACTTCATGAATACCACTATCTGTCTTAATATTCAGAACAAGATACTATGAAATTTTTAGTAAAAAAAGCCGCATAAAAACACTGACTCCATTATCCGTGAAAATCGATTATCCGTTATGCCTCCTGTCCCGACCATCACGGATAATCGAGGTCCGACTGTATTTTAAATGACTAGTCTACTTTAGTGACTGTATTCTTGGTACTCCTTATAGTGAAATGGTACTGAAAAAAGTACTATTGTACTGTGTTTTCCATACCTGAGAAGGATATAAGTTTAGAGAAATTACATATTTTTACACTTTCACCATGAGTAAATCTTAAATTTCGACTTGGACATAAAATGTTCAACCGAAGGTAGTCCTTGTGATTAAGATTACAGTTATATTTATACTCTCAGCATTTAGGCTAACGAGTGTATATACACTTTCATATGGCCAAAATGTGCCTCATCGAAATAATGGTTTTAGACCCCAGGTATGTTTGGACGAAATCCGTTTCAGACAAATTGGAGTCGATTTAGCAACGTCCGTCCATCTGTCTGTCTGTCTGGCTGGAGCGCACGATAACTTTCGAACAGATTAACCGATTTGGTCCAAAATTAGGCTTTCGTAACATTTTGTCCAAACTTAGTTTATGTTCAAAGATGGGCATGTCGGCCCAAACCCTCGGGTACCTCCCCCACAAAAGTTCAATTTTTTCCCCAAAAATTATTCGTAATATTTCTACCAGATATAGATAAAGTTCGAATATGGACTATATCGGTTCACTCCTTCCGGTACCTCCCACACAAAATGTCGGGAAAGTGCAGTTTAAGACCTCCTCGCGAATGCTGCTGATTTTTGTTGTAGCTATTTGTATTCGCTGCCCCCAATACGTTGGTGCACTTTTTTCAGGGGCAAGTCCATGCTTCCTGAGAAACTGACCTGAAAGCTGCCAATTGTTATGGATGGAGCGTGCGGTAACTCTCGAACGGATAAACCGATTCGATCCAAAATTTGGCAATGGTAATATTTTGCCCAAAGTTAAATTAAGTTCTAAGATAAGCCTTATCGGTCCACTCCTTTCGATACCTCGCCCACAAAAGTTCAAAACCCTTCGGATAGCTCCCAGACCAAATTTCGGAAAAGTGCAGTTTAAGACCTCCTCTGGAATTGTTTTGATTTTTCTTGCAACAAATTGTACTCATGGACTCATGGCCCCTATTACAATTGTACTAGTTTTTTCAAGGGCAAGTCCATACTTCTTTAGCAAATGACCCGAAAACTGTAAAAAAAAACGCTACGGCCAGCATGTGTAGTGACTGGAATTCATTACAATTCCCGAACCGAATTCCTGCGTTTGTCCACACTTTGCATATCGTAGTATTTCTTCGAATACTATATGAAATTCGAAGATGGTGCTTACATGTCCACTCCTTCCGGTAACTCCCCCACTAAAGTTCGAAAATATTCTCTAAAATGGTGAACGGAGCAACCGATTTGGCCCAAACTTTGGATCTCGAAATATTTTGTCCAAACTTAGATTATGCTCAATATCTCAATAAACGGAGTAACCGATTTGGTCCAAATTTTGGATCTCGAAATATTGTGTCCAAACTTAGTTTATGCTCAAAAGTGGGCCCAATCGTTCCATTCCTTAAGGTACCACCCACACACATGATCAACATTTTTGTCCCAAGCCCGGTTGCAAAAAGAGGAGCGAATTGTCATGAGGCAAGTAGGCGGACTGACTATTCGACAGTTCAACTATTAAAGAACGTCATATATATATAAACAATTTAAGATCAAGGTGGTGGGAGTTGTGTTGAGGATCGGAATGGCCGACAAGTATCTAACGAAGTCTGGCACAAGCAATTCTGCCTCAACCCAGGGCACGGGTCGTGCTGTACATATTAGTAGCCTAGTCTGCGCACGCCGTCACTGTGTATGATGGTCCATCCCCTTACGACACTCGTGGGAACAATTTATGGAGAAAACAAGTAAGCAAAGGCTATAGTCGGACAGGGCCGACCTTTTGGACAAATAGACTTATTGTAAGAAATAAATTTTTGAAGTCTGCAACCTTATCACACCACGATTCATATTACAGCAATGATATGGGGCCTACTGTTTATCGCCGAGTCCGAAAGACATTTAGTCTGGACCTAAATATCCCACCGAATCGGCTGAAAGTTTGTATAAGGTATTCGTTGGGGGTATACAATTTTCGACCGGAAATTTATCGGTATAGGTCCACGCCTTCATATAGTTTCCATAGGTAGTACCAAACGATTTTCTGTACTTTGATGGTTATGGTCTCAATATTCCTCCGAATTGGCTAAAACTTGGTATTAAGTCTTCGTTGGAAGTACTAAACTTTGCACCTGTAATTGTTCGGTATAAGTTTAGGCGTTCATATAGCTCCCATAGAACGATAGCTCACCATTTTCGATATTTCTGGCATTGTGGCTCTGGTTACAGATTTCTCTATTTTATTGAGTTGTCTGAAGTGAATTTCAAACAGAAAAAATGTACACATAAACATTTTAGAAGATATTATTGAAATATATGTTGCATACGCAAATATGTAAAATACATAAATTTTCCATATGCAAAAATACTATTTGTATATGAATAATTTACACATTTCGCATATTTCTGCATATGTGATATATTTCGATTGGAATTTAATTAGAAGCCAAAAATATGCAAATTTTACAAAAATAGGTGTTGCATAAAATTCCGCTGTCTACATATCATTGAGCTGATATTAATCGGGGTGCTCTCATTGATATGAGAGAAGGCTCCCTTGTCCCTACTGGGATGTTTGTGGAACAATTATAGACTGTACATTTTAAGAAATATTCTTAAATTTGAAAATTGGCGTTGTTTAGCAATTTCTGCTACATCTTTAAATTTTGGACAATTGGACAGGTAATACGATAGGGTTCCACGCAATTTGTAAGAACTGGGAATTTGTCTGTCATGATAGAGACAATTTGTAGCATGGGAGGAAGATGTGGTTCTCTTCACAAAACCCATTATATATTAGGTAGTTGGTCCGTCATTAATCACACATATTATTGCAATTTTCATCACAGGAAAGATCAGTAGTTAATTTTTCATATATAGGCGACTTTGCCGGCATATACTCTCCAGGGATTCAAATATGGACCAAAAATAAAATGTTTTTATTTAGCATAAAAAAGTAATGGTCCATTGCACCCGCTAAATAATATCAGATCATCATCAAAAATTGTAGGCATCTTCTTCGACCTAAACCCTTACCTCGTGCAAAATTTCGTGACTATTGAGCTATAATTGCGACCTCTAGAGTGCTTATGATCACACTACAAGCAAAAAACTGGATATATTAGGATGTAACTTTGTTATCTGACCACATAAATCATCAATGGAAAGGGCAAGAGTTGTCCTTCCAAATATTATTTATGTGGGCGGAATGTGTGGTCCAGGAATAAAGATATTACCGGTACATTAAAAATTTCCACAATTTTCACACAAAAGTTGTGGTCCATTTAACCCTCTAAACATCATCCGATCACCATCTTAAATTGCAGGCTTCTTCTTTGTCATATTATCTTACATTATTTAAAATTTCGAGGCTATCGGGCTATAATTGCGACATACAGAGCCGCTACAAAATCGGATAAAAATTTTGTTTTTGGTCCATTTCACCCGCTAAATATTTCTCGATCATCACCAATAAGAAAAGGGATCTATTGTGGCCTGAACCCGACCTCCATACAAAATTTCGTGACGATCGGTCCATAATTGCGGCATGGAGCGTGTTTACAATTTATGATGGACAGACGGACGGACGGAGGGACGGACGGACACACATCTCAAAATCGCTTTATCTCGTCGAGATATGAAGATTGGTATACCACATTGGGGGTCTCCGACGAATATTTAGCGGTGTTACATGAATTTTTCCCAAAACAAACTTATAATACCCTTTCCACATAGTGGTGAAGGGTATAAATACAATAACAAACGAAACCCCTCGGTTGCAGTCAGACAACTCTTCAGATAATAACCTTTTAGCATCTATCCAGAAGCTGGTAGCTAGCCAACAGTGTTGTAAGCTCTGGCACACTTCATCAACAAACTACTAAGACATCAACTCCGACAAAAACAATGAAAAGTCCGTCCGTCGTTCGACAGGCTCTGTACAGAAGGCAAAATTCATTCCTTAAAGCTAATGGTATAGTCCACGAAAGGGATGAGGTGGACAAGATTTCCTCTACAAAAATTGTCGAGGAATACAAGAAAGACAAAACCTCTAAAAACAATGATCGCCCACCTTCCTCCAAGCGTGAACGCTCCCGAATAGAGAACAATAAGCCCGCTAAGTGGAAAAAACTAAGGCGTCCCTTCAATGAAGTCGTTAAAGATAACCTTATGTTTGCCGTAACTACCGATAAGGTGGGATAGCTGCCCCAAGCAGCATTGCTGAATGGGACAAAAGAAGCAAATTCGGGCGGGGACTACGATCATCTCATCTCAATTAACTAGAGAGGCGTCCTCCTCAGTTGCACCAATCCAGTCGATTAGGGAGGAACTCCTTCAGGGTATTGAACAACGGTCTCTTTCAGTAGACCTGTCCCCCACAGGCAGGACGCCTTCACGGATGAGGCTGTGTATGAAGAGATGGATCACTCTCCACATTCCCAATCATCAAGTGTAGAAAGTCTCCAAAAAGAAAGGACGATCACGGACAAATGGCTCCCGCATCCCGGAATCACTGTAAAGAACGTCGGCAGCTTGGTATTTACATGGTAAAAATAAATCTGCATCACTGCAAAACTGAGGCTGCCGAACGTCTCCTCTTCTTTACAAGAATCGCAGTAGACATCGCTTTTGTTCAGGAACCCCATTAAAAAAAGGTTTCTGGACTAAATGATGGACCTTACTCCCTATTTTATACATTCTATGGGGATAAGGTCAGAACGTGTATTGTAGCTAAAAAAGCCTAAATCCTATTTTACTCTTCAATTACAGTAATGGTGATACAACATTAGTGAGGCTGGAAGTAAGCTCGAGAAGGGAATGGGTGCTAGCCTTGGTCTTGCCGTATAAAGTACAAGACTCACCAAGTTAATTTGTTCGGAAACATGTGGACATCGGGCAGTTGCATTCTGTGATGCAAATGCTCATCACTTCCACTGGCAGTGACAGCAATGTGAGAGGTTGAGTTCCTATTATTTTAATTAATAATCTGCGGGTATGCAGTAAGGAGAAAGAGGCCATCTTGCAGAATAGGGTAAGAGAGGTGGTTACGGAACTTACTCTTACAAGCATGGAGGATACGTCTCTTCTTTTTGGGATTACGAGGCGATCCACTTTCAAGTCTCTTATAGAGTTAAAAAAGGCTACCGCCCCAGAAGAACCCCCAGAAGGACCAACTAGCAGATATTCAACTCTCTAGCTTCTGACTGAGACTGAGTGAAATTCCAGAACTTCAAACAGCGAGGGAAGTTAATGTTGATAACCTTGACTTCCCTATTGAGTAGTGCTACCGAACTGCGTATGTTTTGGAGAGTACCCGTCGCATGAGAACACAATGTCTCGCAGGCGATTCAATCAGCATCATGCTATAGTCGGTGATGTTTCAATCAGGATTATGTTTGATGTTTCTTTTCGACGTTGCTACACGTGAAATGAGATCTGGTGGAAACCTTTTGCATTTGATTAGCTGGTGAGTCTACGTTGACAGTGGTATCATTCCGGATGTCAGTATTTTTGATAACAAACTGAGGAGGTTGAGGGTTTGGAGTTCCTCCATTGACCTAACTAACTTTACCGTGGTTTTTGATGATGGCGCAGAGAGCGTTCATAATGAATCACCAACACCGCTGCCAATGTAGTCTTTACAGGTTATTGTAGCCGAACTCAATTTGCACACTTTCACGGTAACGGAAGTAAGTTCCCTCCGGAAGAACTTCTTGAGATAGTACATCGATCTACGATAAACCCTAACGAGGGTATATACACTTTCATACGGGCAAAATGTGCCAAGTATGTTTGGACGAAATGTGTTTCAGACAATTTGGAGTTGATTTAGCAATGTCCGTCCGTCTGTCTGTCTGGCTGGCTTTAGCGCACGATAACTCTCGAATGGATCAACCGATTCGGTTCAAAATTTGGCTTTCGTAATATTTTACCCAAACTTAGTTTAAGTTCGAAGATGGGCTATATCGGTCCACTCCTTCCGGTACCTCCCCCACAAAAGTTCGAAAATGTTCGGAAAATTTGTGCGCACGATAACTCTTGAAGGAAGTAACCTGCCCCCCATACGACGGTACATGTTCCATCAGGGACAAGTCCATACTTCCTGAGGAAATAGCCTGAAAGATGCAAAAAGCCCCTATGACACCATGTGTAGTGGTTGGAGCGCAAGATAACTCTCCGTAATATTTTGTCCAAACATAGTTTAAATTCGAAGATAAGCCATATCCGTCCACCCCTTCAGATACTTAACCCACAAAAGTTCAAAAATGTTCGGAAAATTTGTGCGCATGATAACTCTTGAAGGGAGTGACCGATGTAATCCATACTTTGCACATCCTAATATATCTACCAGATATAGATCAGGTTTGAATATGGGCTATATTTGTCTACTCCTTCTGGTACCTCCCACACAAAATATCGGATAAGTTCACTTTAAGACCTGCTCTCGAATCACTTTGATTTTTGTTGAAGCTATTTGCATTCGCTACTTCCATTACGACGGTAAAAGTTTTTTCAGCGGCAAGTCCATATTTCTTGAGAAAACAGCCCGAAAGAGGAAAAAAACCTTATGTCACCATATGTGGCGGTCGGAGAGCACGATAACTCTCGAACGGTTCAACCGATTTGGTCCAACATTTGGTCTTCGTCATAGTATATCCAAACTTAGTTTCATGGGGCAATACCGGTCCACAACTTCCGGTACTTCTCTCCAATATTTAAAAAATGTCACTAAAATGCTAGGACGATATCAATTGAATGGGGCAACCAATTTGGTCCAAACTTTGGATCTCCTAATATTTTGTCAAAATTTAGTTTAACTACTAAAATGGCCCATATCGGTCCTCCTAAGGGTACCTCCCCCCCAAAAGATTAATATTTAATTCCTAATCCACATTTTTGTCGGTAAATTCGAATGTCCAAAAAGGGACACAAAATTCTTAAGAGACCTTAAATACATTCGATCTGTCCGTAGGTGAAAGTTTCACATCACATTGGCTGAGGGTATATGTATGTCTGTCGGCAAAGCCGACTGACACTGTTTTACTTGTTTCTTTAGCTATCGACACTAGTTGAGACGTGGGAACATTCTCGCTTACTTCAATTGCATCCTGTTATCCGTATTCGCGATGGGTGTGACTTAATAGTGTAGTATTTTTTGCTGGGTCCGAGGTCAGTTTAAAGTGGGGTGCACACGATAAGTTTTGACTGTCAGTTTTGCTCAAATAATCGGTTGCTTACCAGTGTGGCCGTTCATTTTTGTAAGTCATCAGGCAACCACAAAATATTTTGTGGTTGCTGGACAGTTTGAAACTTAGCGATATTTCCGAAAAATCGACAGTCAAAAGTGATCGTGTGTACCCTGCTTAACGACGACTGCAGTCACAGGGGCTACTGTGTTTTTAAGATCGATTTTACATAAGCTCAGGGACCCCGTTTGTCACAAGATGGGAAACAATTAATTGTTTTGTTCCGCCAAACTATCTTCTATCTAGGCTGGAAACCCCAAGTCCGTCCCCTGCTAATCTAGAGTCATGTCGAACGTAGACTGAATCTACGTCGAATCATTTTCCGTAGACGTTGCTGGAATGTTGTTAATGTGGTTTTCTGGAGATGTCTTTATTAATTTTCCGAAATCTATATGTCATGTGTTGGAGGTATTGAGATCCAACATGGCAAGGACTTGACAACAAAGTCTTTACTACGGCGCCCAGGTATCAATGAGATTTTGAGGAATGACTAAATTGATGTTCAATGTTCCAATACTTTAAATGATCTAGTCACCTGCAACCTATTACGTACTGTGGTCTATTTAACGACTATTTTTTAGACCTGCCACGTCTGCTTAAAAATTTGGTGTCACTTCGAGTATTCGACCAGCAAGCCCATCCCATTGATATTGGGAATTCCTTTCTATCACTATAAGGATTACAAAAGTTAGAACATTTACATAGCTTCCTCATGATTGAGGGAAATGCGATCTTCTGGACGATAAAGTTGGAGGGTCAGCTGATGTAGACGATTATAAGAAGATTGTGTGGGCCAAGACAATGTACCGTTTGTCAGGTAAAATCATTTGATAGACTGAGTGAAACAATGGTTGTTGCCTAGGACGGAATTACATAATTCGTGATGTAAATTGCATCTTCATAGCATCAGGCAGTTATTTCCCTCAAAAGCAGTTATTCCCCTGAAAGAATATAACCGGATGTAAAACCATTCACTGACGTTATATATACCTTCCTCACTTCAATGCTAACACCAAAGGTTCCATGTAAGGGTCAGTAGAGTATTGTCCTAATGCTATAAGTCTCATTATGCGTTGCAAATATCATACACTGAAATTTTCAGATGTTGTTGAGATCCTGTACGCTATTCTTCGAACTCATGAAATCCTAAATTCAAACCATCGTCAAAAAGGAAAAAAATAATAGAAAGAAACAATAAAAACATATATTTTCTGGAATCTCACTCGAACTGGTATTCTGCACAAATAGAACAATGAATTGCATATTTCATAATCCAGGAACTGCAAAATTCCAAACTTCATTATGCGAAAAATTTCTAATAAAAATTCCCCTGCCATATGCTATTTATAGTTCCCTCATAAATGGTCAAAAGCAATTTCAAAATCAATCGATCAAATGTGACTTTTAAACACATTTAATATAAATTGTGGTGTTTTTTTACACTGTTATCACCGCCGATCCATTAATCCATAGTTCAATCTATCGCTTGTTTGTCGCTCTAAGCTGTTATCCAAAATTGCCTTCTAAGTTCTTTCGATAACCTCATAAATTTTAATTCAAAATCTTTATCTATTGTCTCAAACAAATGTGTGTGCGCGCAGTACAAAATTGTATTTTAAGTTTTTGCTTGTGTGTGATTGATCGACGTGTTGTGATAACAACAAAAACTATAATAGCAGCAGCAACATATAACAGTTGCTACTGCCTGGCTTGCCATGCGCTTGACCAACCATAAAATATGACATACCAATAACCAGCTGACCGTTTGACCACCTGCCTTGCCCGCCTGCATAGAACAAGTTTCATTTAAATACGTTTTTTAAGCAAAGCTTAAGAATGATTGAGTACAAGATATTGGCTTTATTGTGTTTTTTTTTTTCAAATACATTAAAATATGTGTTAAGTTCAATACAAGTACGTACTGACAACATTTTATTGTACCAAAGGTCATTTTTGGGTTAAATTAATTTGTTGGCCAACAATTCCATGGAACATATAAAGCTGTGAGATAAGACAAAAGGTTAGGATTGGTAATGGAAAAAACTGTTGTTGATAACAACAATTTCAACAAAATGTTGTCGATAACAATAATTTCTATAGAAAATGTTGTCGATAACAATAATTTCTATAGAAAATGTTGTCAATAACAACGATTCTATATAGAAATGTTATCGATAACATCAATTTCTATATAGAAACTGTTGTCGATAACATCAATTTCTATATAGAAACTGTTGTCGATAACAACAAATTCTATATAGAAACTGTTGTCGATAACATCAATTTCTATATAGAAACTGTTGTCGATAACAACAAATTCTATATAGAAACTGTTGTCGATAACAACAATTTCTATATAGAAATTGTTGTCGATAACATAAATTTCAATAGAAACTGTTGTCGATAACAACAATTTCTATATAGAAACTGTTGTCGATAACCACAATTTCTATATAGAAACTGTTGTCGATAACCACAATTTCTATATAGAAACTGTTGTCGATAACAACAATTTCTATATAGAAACTGTTGTCGATAACAACAATTTCTATATAGAAACTGTTGTCGATAACAACAATTTCTATATAGAAACTGTTGTCGATAACAACAATTTCTATATAGAAACTGTTGTCGATAACAACAATTTCTATATAGAAACTGTTGTCGATAACAACAATTTCTATATAGAAACTGTTGTCGATAACAACAATTTCTATATAGAAACTGTTGTCGATAACAACAATTTCTATATAGAAACTGTTGTCGATAACAACAATTTCTATATAGAAACTGTTGTCGATAACAACAATTTCTATATAGAAACTGTTGTCGATAACAACAATTTCTATATAGAAACTGTTGTCGATAACAACAATTTCTATATAGAAACTGTTGTCGATAACAACAATTTCTATATAGAAACTGTTGTCGATAACAACAATTTCTATATAGAAACTGTTGTCGATAACAACAATTTCTATATAGAAACTGTTGTCGATAACAAAAATTTCTATATAGAAAATGTTGTCGATAACAACAAATTCTATATAGAAACTGTTGTCGATAACAACAAATTCTATATAGAAACTGTTGTCGATAACAACAATTTCTATATAGAAACTTTTGTCGATAACAAAAATTTCTATATAGAAAATGTTGTCGATAACAACAAATTCTATATAGAAACTGTTGTCGATAACAACAATTTCCATATATAGAAACTGTCGATAACAACAATTTCTATATAGAAACTGTTGTCGATAACAACAATTTCTATATAGAAACTGTTGTCGATAACAACAATTTCTATATAGAAACTGTTGTCGATAACAACAATTTCTATATAGAAACTGTTGTCGATAACAACAATTTCTATATAGAAACTTTTGTCGATAACAAAAATTTCTATATAGAAAATGTTGTCGATAACAAAAATTTCTATATAGAAAATGTTGTCGATAACAACAAATTCTATATAGAAACTGTTGTCGATAACAACAATTTCTATATAGAAACTTTTGTCGATAACAAACATTTCTATATAGAAAATGTTGTCGATAACAACAAATTCTATATAGAAACTGTTGTCGATAACAACAATTTCCATATATAGAAACTGTTGTCGATAACTCTATATATAGAAACTGTTGTCGATAACAACAATTTCTATATATAGAAACTGTTGTCGATAACAACAATTTCTATATATAGAAACTGTTGTCGATAACAACAATTTCTATATATAGAAACTGTTGTCGATAACAACAATTTCTATATATAGAAACTGTTGTCGATAACAACAATTTCTATATATAGAAACTGTTGTCGATAACAACAATTTCTATATATAGAAACTGTTGTCGATAACAACAATTTCTATATATAGAAACTGTTGTCGATAACAACAATTTCTATATATAGAAACTGTTGTCGATAACAACAATTTCTATATATAGAAACTGTTGTCGATAACAACAATTTCTATATATAGAAACTGTTGTCGATAACAACAATTTCTATATATAGAAACTGTTGTCGATAACAACAATTTCTATATATAGAAACTGTTGTCGATAACAACAATTTCTATATATAGAAACTGTTGTCGATAACAACAATTTCTATATATAGAAACTGTTGTCGATAACAACAATTTCTATATATAGAAACTGTTGTCGATAACAACAATTTCTATATATAGAAACTGTTGTCGATAACAACAATTTCTATATATAGAAACTGTTGTCGATAACAACAATTTCTATATATAGAAACTGTTGTCGATAACAACAATTTCTATATATAGAAACTGTTGTCGATAACAACAATTTCTATATATAGAAACTGTTGTCGATAACAACAATTTCTATATATAGAAACTGTTGTCGATAACAACAATTTCTATATATAGAAACTGTTGTCGATAACAACAATTTCTATATATAAAAACTGTTGTCGATAACAACAATTTCTATATATAAAAACTGTTGTCGATAACAACAATTTCTATATATAGAAACTGTTGTCGATAACAACAATTTCTATATATAGAAACTGTTGTCGATAACAACAATTTCTATATATAGAAACTGTTGTCGATAACAACAATTTCTATATATAGAAACTGTTGTCGATAACAACAATTTCTATATATAGAAACTGTTGTCGATAACAACAATTTCTATATATAGAAACTGTTGTCGATAACAACAATTTCTATATATAGAAACTGTTGTCGATAACAACAATTTCTATATATAGAAACTGTTGTCGATAACAACAATTTCTATATATAGAAACTGTTGTCGATAACAACAATTTCTATATATAGAAACTGTTGTCGATAACAACAAATTCTATATAGAAACTGTTGTCGATAACAACAATTTCTATATAGAAACTTTTGTCGATAACAAAAATTTCTATATAGAAAATGTTGTCGATAACAACAAATTCTATATAGAAACTGTTGTCGATAACAACAATTTCCATATATAGAAACTGTTGTCGATAACTCTATATATAGAAACTGTTGTCGATAACAACAATTTCTATATATAGAAACTGTTGTCGATAACAACAATTTCTATATATAGAAACTGTTGTCGATAACAACAATTTCTATATATAGAAACTGTTGTCGATAACAACAATTTCTATATATAGAAACTGTTGTCGATAACAACAATTTCTATATATAGAAACTGTTGTCGATAACAACAATTTCTTTATATAGAAACTGTTGTCGATAACAACAATTTCTATATATAGAAACTGTTGTCGATAACAACAATTTCTATATATAGAAACTGTTGTCGATAACAACAATTTCTATATATAGAAACTGTTGTCGATAACAACAATTTCTATATATAGAAACTGTTGTCGATAACAACAATTTCTATATATAGAAACTGTTGTCGATAACAATAATTTCTATATATAGAAACTGTTGTCGATAACAACAATTTCTATATATAGAAACTGTTGTCGATAACAACAATTTCTATATATAGAAACTGTTGTCGATAACAACAATTTCTATATATAAAAACTGTTGTCGATAACAACAATTTCTATATATAGAAACTGTTGTCGATAACAACAATTTCTATATATAGAAACTGTTGTCGATAACAACAATTTCTTTATATAGAAACTGTTGTCGATAACAACAATTTCTGTATATAGAAACTGTTGTCGATAACAGCAACTTCTATTTATAGAAACTGTTGTCGATAACAACAATTTCTATTTATAGAAACTGTTGTCGATAATAACAATTTCTGTATATAGAAACTGTTGTCGATAACAACAATTTCTATATATAGAAACTGTTGTCGATAACAAAAATTGTTTATATATAGAAACTGTTGTCGATAACAACAATTTCTATATATAGAAACTGTTGTCGATAACAACAATTTCTATATATAGAAACTGTTGTCGATAACAACAATTTCTATATATAGAAACTGTTGTCGATAACAACAATTTCTATATATAGAAACTGTTGTCGATAACAACAATTTCTATATATAGAAACTGTTGTCGATAACAACAATTTCTATATATAGAAACTGTTGTCGATAACAACAATTTCTATATATAGAAACTGTTGTCGATAACGACAATTTCTATATATATATAGAAACTGTTGTCGATAACAACAATTTCTATATATATAGAAACTGTTGTCGATAACAACAATTTCTATATATATATATAGAAACTGTTGTCGATAACAACAATTTCTATATATAGAAACTGTCGTCGATAACAACAATTTCTATATATAGAAACTGTTGTCGATGACAACAATTTCTATATATAGAAACTGTTGTCGATGACAACAATTTCTATATATAGAAACTGTTGTCGATGACAACAATTGTTGACAACAACTGTTGTCGATAACAACAATTTCTATATATAGAAACTGTTGTCGATAACAATAATTTCTATATATAGAAACTGTTGTCTATAACAACAATTTCTATATATAGAAACTGTTGTCGATAACAACAATTTCTATATATAGAAACTGTTGTCGATAACAACAATTTCTATATAAAGAAACTGTTGTCGATAACAACAATTTCTATATATAGAAACTGTTGTCGATAACAACAATTTCTACATATAGAAACTGTTGTCGATAACAACAATTTCTATATATAGAAACTGTTGTCGATAACAACAATTTCTATATATAGAAACTGTTGTCGATAACAACAATTTCTTTATATAGAAACTGTTGTCGATAACAACAATTTCTGTATATAGAAACTGTTGTCGATAACAGCAACTTCTATTTATAGAAACTGTTGTCGATAACAACAATTTCTATTTATAGAAACTGTTGTCGATAATAACAATTTCTGTATATAGAAACTGTTGTCGATAACAACAATTTCTATATATAGAAACTGTTGTCGATAACAAAAATTGTTTATATATAGAAACTGTTGTCGATAACAACAATTTCTATATATAGAAACTGTTGTCGATAACAACAATTTCTATATATAGAAACTGTTGTCGATAACAACAATTTCTATATATAGAAACTGTTGTCGATAACAACAATTTCTATATATAGAAACTGTTGTCGATAACAACAATTTCTATATATAGAAACTGTTGTCGATAACAACAATTTCTATATATAGAAACTGTTGTCGATAACGACAATTTCTATATATATATAGAAACTGTTGTCGATAACAACAATTTCTATATATAGAAACTGTTGTCGATAACAACAATTTCTATATATAGAAACTGTTGTCGATAACAACAATTTCTATATATAGAAACTGTTGTCGATAACAACAATTTCTATATATAGAAACTGTTGTCGATAACAACAATTTCTATATATAGAAACTGTTGTCGATAACGACAATTTCTATATATATATAGAAACTGTTGTCGATAACAACAATTTCTATATATAGAAACTGTTGTCGATAACAACAATTTCTATATATAGAAACTGTTGTCGATAACAACAATTTCTATATATAGAAACTGTTGTCGATAACAACAATTTCTATATATAGAAACTGTTGTCGATAACAACAATTTCTATATATAGAAACTGTTGTCGATAACAACAATTTCTATATATAGAAACTGTTGTCGATAACGACAATTTCTATATATATATAGAAACTGTTGTCGATAACAACAATTTCTATATATATAGAAACTGTTGTCGATAACAACAATTTCTATATATAGAAACTGTCGTCGATAACAACAATTTCTATATATAGAAACTGTTGTCGATGACAACAATTTCTATATATAGAAACTGTTGTCGATGACAACAATTGTTGACAACAACTGTTGTCGATAACAACAATTTCTATATATAGAAACTGTTGTCGATAACAACAATTTCTATATATAGAAACTGTTGTCGATAACAACAATTTCTATATATAGAAACTGTTGTCGATAACAACAATTTCTATATATAGAAACTGTTGTCGATAACAACAATTTCTATATATAGAAACTGTTGTCGATAACAACAATTTCTATATATAGAAACTGTTGTCGATAACAACAACGATAACAACAATTTCTGTCTAGAAACTGTTGTCGATAACAGCAATTTCTATATATAGAAACTGTTGTCGATAACAACAATTTCTACATATAGAAACTGTTGTCGATAACATCAATTTCTATATAGAAACTGTTGTCGATAACAACAATAACAATTTCTATATAGAAAAGGTTGTCGATAACAACAATTTCTATATAGAAACAGTTGTCGATAACAACAATTTCTATATAGAAACTGTTGTCGATAGCAACAATTTCTATATAGAAACAGTTGTCGATAACAACAATTTCTATATAGAAACTGTTGTCGATAACAACAAATTTCTATCTAGAAACTGTTGTCGATAACACCAATTTCTATCTAGAAACTGTTGTCGATAACAAAAATTTCTATCTAGAAACTGTCGTCGATAATAACAATTTCTATCTAGAAACTGTTGTCGATAACAAAAATTTCTATCTAGAAACTGTTGTCGATAACAACAATTTCTATCTAGAAACTGTTGTCGATAACAACAATTTCTATCTAGAAACTGTTGTCGATAACAAAAATTTCTATCTAGAAACTGTTATCGATAACAACAATTTCTATCTAGAAACTGTTGTCGATAACAACAATTTCTATCTAGAAACTGCTGTCGATAACAACAATTTCTATCTAGAAACTGTTGTCGATAACAACAATTTCTCTCTAGAAACTGTTGTTGATAAGTTGTCGATAACAACAATTTCTATATATAGAAACTGTTGTCGATAACAACAATTTCTATATAGAAACTGTTGTCGATAACAACAATTTCTATATAGAAACTGTTGTCGATAACAACAATTTCTATATAGAAACTGTTGTCGATAACAACAATTTCTATAAAAACGACGTCGATAACATCAATTTCTATAGAAACTGTGGTCGATAACATTAATTTCAACAGAAACTGTTGTCGATAACAAAATTTTTTTATAGAAAATGATGTCAACTATTTCTATATAAACTGTCGTTGATAACAACAATTTCCATAGAAACTGTTGTTGATAACAGCCATTTCTGCAGAATATATTATCGATAACAACAATATATAGAAACTGTTGTCGATAACATCAACTTCTGATAACAGTGACCTCCGAATCGTATAAATTTATTCTTTACAGGAAATTACAACATTTCCCTCACGACTTACAACTTCAACTGAAATGTGGAAGTAAATAAAATAACATTGACATTGTCCGCTAAAACAGAAAATGTTACAACAACATTCGAACAAAAACAACACATCTAGATAGCAAATAACTGAAATGCTTAATTAAAATTCGATAGTAAATCATACTCAGCACATAGCACACGTACGCAACATAATGGCATAGCGTTGTGACTGTGGATTGTCGATCGCTATTTGTGGCAATTAAAACAAATACTGGATTGTGCGAACGCATTACGGCGGCCAACCAGTAGCAGCGATCAGTGACCGCCACCGCATTCAATGTCAATGTTAACCAGAATTCCAAACATACGACGACGACGACTAACTGAACTGTATGCGCCTACGAATAAAACAGCACGGAGATGGAGTCTATGGAGTTTGTGGTTTTGTGCCTCGATTTTGACCAATTTTTAATGCAAAATACAAAAACAACAAACACAAATCCATATTTGAACGTCAGCCGCCGCAGTGCCATTCCATTCACAAATCATGTTTAACCAAAAATTTTTGTGTTCGTACTTTTAAGAAGCAAACAAAACAAAATTCGGCAGCAATTTTGGTAGCTCAAAAGTACGAAAAAATAGCAAATGAGTGGGCAGTAAGTGGATTTTGACAGCACGTGCTTGACAAGCAAAACAAAGCCAGCTTTAAAAGCCTTAAATTACTCGATAAAAATCATTGACCCTTGCTAGGGACAATTTGAATGACAAAGAGACAGACAGTGATTAAACACAAAGATTTTGATTTATTCAATCCACAATATTTCCTATTAAAAATGTGGACGAAATCCCTTTCCGACAATTTGGAATGGATTTAGTCCTGTCTGTTCGTCGGTTTGTCTGGTTGGCTGGCACGCACTATAACTCTCCAACGAATCAAATAGTCCATATTTTGTACATTTCTCGGATCGATTTTATTTGCAGCAGTTGTCCTCTCGGCCCCTACTACGCCGGTACAAATTTTTGTTGGGACATGTCCTACCTCCAAATGTAATGACCAAAAAGCTTCAAATAACTCAGCCAGCACTAATTAAATGACTGATGAACAGGAAAACTTACAAATAAAGTATCCAATTTGGCCGATATCGGATAACACTTGTACCCGAAGTCCTTGTGGTAGGAGTGTGAAGCCTAATTCTTGGCAGAAACATGCTCGTTTAGGCCAAAGCATAATAGCTGGCAATCATTGACAAGGCTGACCCCAATGGGCGTATAAGGGATAGACTTTGTCGTTGCTAATGGAGGGTCGTCTCAAGAGACATCCTCTTCTCAGACCTTGTGGATCAGATCATCGTTCGACTTGGCCAGTCATCCCTTAACAAAGGAGTCAAGGTGAGAGAATATGAAATCTGTAGATTTTCTGCCTGCGTAAGTTAATGGCATTGACTCAGTTTGAAAAAAAACAATAAGTTTGTAACTGAAGTCAGTCAATAAGCCGAAAGTCGGTCTTCGAAATGGGAAGTTGGAGGATTGTAAATTCCTTTCGGAAGAATGACGGGTTTGTCACAAAGATTGCCACTGATAGTACTGGAGAAGTCCAGGGTGCTAACGGATTAGGAAGATTACGCTTCCGAATCCCAATAGGATGGGAGGAACATGAGCTTAGCTTTGTTCAGATAAATCTACATCAATGCAAACTCTTTCCATCTTAGATATGGACATGGCCCTAGTCCGGGAACCTTATTTGTGATATAATCTTCCAAAGTGATATAATCTTCCGAATATGGACGCCATTAAGATAATGAGTTGGAGGCTATATAAAAACTGTTCCTCTTCGGATCACAGGATGATACTCTTCCAAACCACTATACTTGCTGTCAAGCAGAGCCCCCACTGAAATCACATAAACTAGCGTCGAAGGAGCTGTGAATTTCCTAACCAAAGCTGTCTTAAGGAAAACTCAACCGGTTTGGTGGAACAAACAGGATAAACATTGTTGATGAAGGCAGTAAGACGAAACTCAGTACTGATTGGAATGCCTATAAGGTTAATTTCAATAAGTACAAGAGTGAAATCAAGAAAGCTAAGTGGAAGTCTTGGGTCAGTTTTAGTCTATAGACGGAGTAACTGAAACGGCCAGGCAAGATACTATATAAGGATCCCAAATCCACATGCAGTATTAAGCGGAGCGACGGTTCGTGGACTACCTGTGCACCAGAGAATCTTGATTTGGTATCTGAGATTCACTTCCCTTGTTGCGCGAACCTTGGTGCGTTGCCTACAGATTAACTAGCATCCCAAGACTTCAATGGGCGATTAACAGTTTTCAGGCTTACAAGTCACCGGGACCGCATGATATATTATCAGCAAAGTTTCTGAATATAGCGGTGCCAATGCTAAAAATTCTGACGGAGATTGATTGCCCAACTGTATGCTTGGCATATGAAAAAAGGTAAAGGTGTCCTTCATCCCCAAAGACGTGAAGCGAGTCACAATCTACATAAAGACTATAGACCAATTAGTCTTTGTTTAAACACGTGCGCGGGCGCAAGCAAATTCAGAGAGGTGGAAAAATGACACCTAATTATTTTCGAAATTAGTTTTTTGTTTTTATTATTTTTATTGTTTTTATTGATTATTGTTATTATTATTATTATTTTTTTTTTATTTATTATAGAATGTATCTTTTTGAAATAAATCGTATTATGTATATTAATCACCAAAACTTAAGATTGTATACAAGTAAATGAACAAAAATTGGCTGACAATGTGAATGCTATAGCATTTACGTCATTTTGCATAGGAATGCTATAGCATGCACGTCCGCGAAAGTGTTAAAGACGGTTGAGCCATAATCAAAACCCCACTGAAGAGGATGATCAGTTGGTAGATAGATTAACTAGTCTTCCAAGGCTTCAATGGGCGATTAACAACTTTTATATATACAAGCTTCACAATGCAGCGGTCCGGTGTTATAGATTCTGGCGGAGATTTTTTAAAATCTGCCTGTGATTCTCACATATACCCGGTCTAAAGGTAAAGGTACCCGGAGGTAAAGGTGACAAACATCCCCCAAAGCAGTGAAATCGAGCCACACACTACCTACAGACTGGGGTTCTCTCACCTCTTCTCTGACTCTGGTGATAAATGAAATTCTTGTGTGTTTCGACCCCCACAAAACTAATGTGGTGGCTTATTTTTATTATTTTTAACAACACTGTCTGACCTTACGCAACGTTCTTTAGTCGACAGCGCAACGCAACGTTTAAGGTCAGACAGTATTGGTATTGCAGTCAACCCGGAGAATAACGAACTACATGTGCACCAAAAAACGAAAAATTGGAGATAGCAAACAACAAATGATACTATCAATAGCATCGATACTTTATCCCGAAAGTCACTATCGACTGATAGTTTTTCCTATGTTCTTAAAAAATCCACATTAATATGTTTCAAAAATATTCTTAAAAAGTCCACGGTAATATATCTAAATAATATTCAAAAAATAATAATAATACTCTAAAAAAAATTCGCGAAAATTTGTCTCAAAAATATTCTTAAAAAATCCACGATAATTTGTCTCAAAAATATTCTTAAAAATCTGCGTTAATATCCCTCAAAAATATTCTCAAAAAAATCTACCCTAATATGCCTCAAATATATTTTCAAAAAAATCCATGCTGTAATTACTATAAAATATTCTTAAAAAAGTCCACCACGCGTTATTCCTCAAAAACATTATTAAAACTCCACGCTAATAGATCTCAAAAATATTCGTTAAAAATCAACGCTAATATATTCTTAAACAATCGTTAAAAATATTTTCAAAAAAATCCACGCTATTGTACCTTCAAAATATTCTCAAAAAAAATCCACGCTGTTATTCTACAAAAATATTCTCAAAAAAATCCTTCAAAATATTCTCAAAAAATCGACGCTGTTATTCCTCAAAAATATTCTTTAAAAATCCACGCTAATATATTCTTAAACAATCATTAAAAGTATTCTCAAAAATATCCATTCTGTTATTTCTTAAAAGTATTCTCAAAAATCCACGATGTTATTCCTCAAAAATATTATTTAAAAATCTACGCTAATATATTCTTACACAATCATTAAAAATGTTCTCAAAAAATCCACCCTGTTATACGTTAAAGGTATTCTCAACAAATCCACGCTGTTATACCTTAAAGGTATTCTCAACAAATCTACGCTGTTATACCTTAAAGGTATTCTCAACAAATCTACCCTGTTATACCTTTAAGGTATTCTCAACAAATCCGCGCTGTTATACCTTAAAGGTATTCTCAACAAATCCACGCTGTTATTCCTCAAAAATATTCTTAAAAAATCCACGCTAATATATCTCAAAAATATTTAAAAAAATCCACGCTAATATATCTCAAAAATATGCTTAAAAAATCTACGCTAATATATTCTTAAACAATCATTAAAATTTTTCTCAAAACTTGTAAGAAAAGACTATAGTCGGACGGAGCCGACTATGTGATACCCTACTCCACTACTTCTACATGATCTTTTGGCGGATAAGAATAATTTTTTTTAAAGGATACTTTTTCTAGAGACATGGGATTATATTGGAAAAACAGTAGATCCGCAAGAAGAAGAAAAGGCCTCTCTAACATATGTCCCAAACATATTTTGCAGCAAACATATATTTGTTTGTAATCAGTCCCAAACATAACATATGATTGGGTCCTGCAAAGAAATATATGTTTGGGTGCAAACAAATTATATGTTTGGGTGCAAACAAATTATATATTGGGTGCAAGCAAATTATATGTTTGGGTGCAAACAAACACAAACCCAAAGCAACAAAAAACACAAACACATGCACCAGTGGGCGTTTTCTGAGAGCAAGGGAGCGTAAATTTCAATGTAAAACACATTGAAATGTATGCTTTCTTGCTCTCAATAAGCACTCACTGGCTATTTCAAATATATACACACATTTATAATTGAAAGGCATAAAAAAAGCAAAAGCAACAACAGACACATAGATACATAAAAAATTCCAAAAAAAATACATAAAAGACTTTAATAAAAGAAAAACTGAATGAAAAAAACTTGTAAAAAGTCGAACTTTCACTCGTAAAAAAATATATAGAAACATCGTTGAAAGCTTTTCCTTAGTTGTAAAATAAAACACATTTTCCTCAAAGTTGAAATCGTCAGCGGGAAATCGGCATCTGGAATGAAAAATGATTATATAGTGCAATAAATAGGTACATCCATATTTCAAATATACATACATATGTATGTACGTATGTATATGAAAAATGTATTAATGTAATTACCAATATTAAATGCGATTTTTCCTTGTTAAATATTTCCATTCACCTTTTTGATTCAATTATAAAATGTATTGGGCATTTAGTTTACTAAAAAGCATAATTTCTTAAAAAAAAAAACACACACAAAACACTGATTTATTCACTCACTTTACCGTCTTTACTCAACGATGGTATTTAGAAAACTGAAGAAAAAACAAACAATATAGTTAATACAATTTTTTTTATTTTCTTCTTCGTTGGTTAACAACAACAAAGCACGAAACACACGTGTTTACCGCATACACACCACCAACGCTTCTGCGTCTCCTATTACACCATACACAAAGCTATTTATTATAAAACAGCAACAACAACAAAGCACGAAACACACGTGTTTACCGCATACACACCACCAACGCTTCTGCGTCTCCTATTACACCATACACAAAGCTATTTATTATAAAACAGCATTCCACAGCCACGAGAGCCCTGTTGTTACTCTCTTTGAAAAAAATCCCCTCTTCACCCATAAAAAATATGTTCTAAATAGCGACGTTTCCTGAGTATTTCAGCCATGTAAAACTTCTCTACAAAAGTGGTGTCTTAGACACGCCGTTCGGGCTCGACGATAAACTGAAGGTCCCATATCATTGAGCTAATATGAATCGGGGTGCACTCATTGACATGTGAGAAGTCTCCCTTGTCCCTTATGGGATGTTTGTGGAACAATTACATAAACAACATGTTGGTACCCAAACAAATGAAATTGAGATATGTATGTTACAAAATGTTGCAAACATATATTTGTTTGCAATCAGTCCCAAACAAATATTTGTTTGGATCCAAACATATTTCTAACATATATTTCTATAGGGGGTATGCCAAAAGCAAAACCTGCTAATGAAAGTAGAAAATATCGCCTTTGCAACGATGTGAAGTAGGTTGTTGTAGGTGGTCAAACAACGAAGATATCGCAATAGCCGCTAATAGAACACAACTTTTCATTTTTGCGATTTTAATAATAATGACGAATATGACAGCTTTGGTTGGGGACCATCCAAAAACTAAGTCTGACGATGAAAGTAGAAAATCCCATCTTTACAATGATGCAAAGTAGGTTAGCGGTGGTGGCCAAATAACGGAGATATCGCAATAGTCGTTAAAACATTCCATTTTTCTATTTCTTTGTAATCACGCTACAGGTCGTAATTTTGATCGGAACGTCACCGAATTTTGGGTGTTGATGGGGGTCCCGCAGGGGAAAAAGTCTATTGATTTTGGTGATGGTCGGATAATATTCAGGGGTCGGAATGGGCAAACAACTTATTTGGAGAAAAAGTCAACGTTTTATTTCAAAGCGAATATCTCCGCTTCTATAAGGGGTATATCAAAAGCAAAACCTGCTGATGAAAGTAGAAAATATCGCCTTTGCAACGATGTAACGATGTAAACGGTAAAAAAATGAAGATATCGCAATAGCCACTATTAAAACACAACTTCTCATTTTTGCGATTTTAATAATAATGACGAATAGCTCAGCATTGGTTGGGGACCTTCCAAAAGCAAAGTCCGACTATGAAAGTAGAAAATTCCATCTCTACAATGATGTAAAGCATGTTGGCGTATGTGGTTAAATAACGGAGATATAGCAATAGTCGGTAATACGTCCTATTTTTTAATTTTTGTAATCACGCTACACGTCCTAATTTTGATTGGATCGTCACGAAATTTTGGGTGTTAATGGGGGTCCCACAGAGGAATAAACCTATTGCTTTTGGTAATGGTCGGATATTATTCAGGGGTCGAAATGTGATGGTTGGCATACATCCCACTTTTCTATTTTTATACCCTACACCACTATGTGGGGAGGGTATTATAAGTTGGTTTTGCCCAAAAAGTTTGTAACGCATCGAAATAATGGTCGTAGACTCATACTTATATATACCAAAATGAATGTTTCGACGAGCTGCGTCGATCTGGCTATGTGTGTCCGTCCGTCAATCCGTCCGTCCGTCTGTCCATCTAAACCTTGTAATCACGCTACAGGTCGCAATTTTGATCGGATCGTCGCCAAATTTTGAGTGTCGATGAGGGTCCCGGAGGGGAAGAAGCCTATTGATTTTGGTGATGGTCGGATAATATATAGGGGTCGGAAAGGGCAAAAAACTTAGGTGGATAAAAATGCAACGTTTTTTTCCAAAGCGAATATCTCAGTTTCTGTATGGGGTATACCAAAAGCAAAACCTGACAATGAAAGTAGAAAATATCACCTTTCTAATGATGTAAAGAAGGTGCTCGTGGGTGATCAAACAACGAAGATATCACAATAGTAGCAAATAAAACCCCAATTTTAATTTTTGCGATTTTAATTATAATGACGAATATCACAGCTTTCGCTGGAAACTTTCCAAAAGCAAAGCCTGACTATGAAAGTAGAAGATCCCGTCTTTACAATGATGCAAACTAAGTCGGCGTAGGTAACCAAATAACGGAGATATCGCAATAGTCGGTAATACATCCCATTTTTCTATTTTTTTGGAAATCACGCTACAGGTCGCAATTTTTATCGGATCGTCACAAAAATTTGAGGGTTAATTGGGGTCTCACAGATGAAGAAGCCTATTGAGTTTGGTGATGGTCGGATAATATTTAGGGGTCTTAATGGACAAAAAACTAATTTGCATAAAAATGCATCGTTTTTTTCCAAAGCAAATGTCTCAGCTTCTATATGGGGTATACCAAAAGCAAATCCTGACTATGAAAGTAGAATATTTACAATGATGCAATGATGCGTAGGTGACCTACTAACGGAGATATCGCAATAGTCGGTAATACATCCCATTTTTCCATTTTTTTTTTTTTTTTGGAAATCACGCTACAGGTCGCAGTTTTGATCGGATCATCTCGAAATTTCGAGGGTTAGTGGGGTTTCACAGGAGAAGAAGCCTATTGATTTTGGTCATGGTCGGATAATATTTAGGGGTCGGAAAAATATTTATTTGGAGAAACAGTCAACATTTTATTCCAAAGCAAATATCTCAGAGTCTATAAAGGGCATACAAAAAGCAAAACCTGGCGATGCAAGTAGAAAATATCACCTTTACATCGACGTAACGAAGGTTGTCGTAGGTGGTCAAACAACGAAGATGACGCATTAGTCGCTAATAGAACCCAACCTTTCATTTTTGCGATTTTAATAATAATGACGGATATCACACCTTTGGTTGGGGACCTTCTAAAAGCAAAGCCTGACTAAGAAAGTAAAAAATCGCATATTTAAAATTATGCAAACTATGTTGGCGTAGGTGGTCAAATAATAGAGGTATAGCAATAGTCGGTAATACATCCCATTTTTCATTTTGATTGGATCGTCACGAAATTTTCGGAGTTATTGGGGGTCCCACAGAGCAAGAAGCCTATTGATTTTGATGATGGTCGGATAATATTCGGGGGTCGGAATGGGCAAAAACTGATTTGGGAAAAGGTCAACGTTTTATTTCAAAGTCAATAGCTCTGTTTCTTTAAGAGATTTATCAAAAGCAAAACCTGGCAAAGAAAGTAGAATATATCACCTATACAACGATGTAAAGTTGGCTGTCGTAGGTGGTCAAACAACAGAGATATCGCAATAGTCGGTAATGCATCCCATTTTCAGATTTTTTTGTAATCACGCTACAGGTCGCAATTTTGATCGGATCGTCACGAATTTTTTGGGAGTTGATGCGGGTCCCACAGAGAAAGAAGCCAATCAAGCTTGGTGATGGTCGGACAATATTCAGGAGTCGGAATAAGCAAAAAGCTTTTGTGGAGAAAAGTCAACGTTTTTTCTTATGGGAATATCTCCGCTTCTGGTAGCAGTATTCCAAAAACTCATGTGGAGAGAAATTCAAAGTTTTATTCTTTGTGAATATATCGGTTTCTAGTAGGGGTATTTCAACGGCAAAGCCTGTCAATGGAAGAAGAACATATTACCTGCACCTTGGTGTAAAGTAGGTTGGCGAAGGTGGTCAAACATGGGAGATACCACAATAGTTGGTAATGCATCCAATTCTTCCATTTTTTGCAATCACGCTACAGGTCGCAATTTTGATCGGATGGTCACGAAATTTTGGTTGTTAATGGAGGTCCCAGAGATATGTTTGGTGGTAGTCGGATTATATTCCCTAAAAAATGTTTACCAGTGAACAGCTTATGCACAGGGGTAGTGGTGTAGGGTATCACATGGTCGGCCCCGTCCCGACTATAGCCTTTGCTCACTTGTTATAGTTTATATATCTTAATATGTATTATTAACTTGAAATATTAGATCGGCACCAAAATTTCGAGGTATACCATTATCTTTGAGCAAAATCAAGAATTATACAGAAATTTAAGGACCCTCACATCACCTAGGTTATTCCGATCTCCTTCAAGGTAAAAGCGTGGAATTTCTCTGTCGTGGTGAAATAAAAATGTAGGTTTTCACACACAACAAAAATCTAAGGAAAAAACATATATGTTATGAACAATTTCACACGCTAAACACCATTCGATCATCATACAAAATTATTGGCATCTTCATTGACGTGCAAAATTTTGTTAGCATTGAACTAGAACTACGACATTTTCGTGATTATAATACAGTACACACTGTGAGATCCCTTTATACATTAGTCTGTAACTCTTTCGTCTGACCTCCTACCTCAACATAATTGACATCAATGGAAAGGTCAAGAGTTTCTCTTCCAAATATCACTTACCGGACCGAAATGTGTCTTCCAAGAATATATACAGGTTGTACATTAAAAATTTTTAAATTTTTCACACAAAAGTTCTAGTCCATTTAACCTGCTAAATATATTCTGATCATCTTCTAAGATTGCAAATCTTCTTCTTTGTCATGAACTCAAACCTAATTTCCGTCGATTGTACCATTATTGCGACCCACAGAGCAGCTACAAAATCGGGTAAACATTTTGTTATACCCTACACCACACTGTGGTAAGGTCTTTGTGCATTTGTATGTAACATACAAAAGGAAACGAAGACCCATAGTTCCTTTTGGGGTATAGATATAATCACTTTCTGAGTCGATTTATTCATGTCCGTCTGTCCATGTATTTTTGTTCGCAAGTACAGGCCGCATTTTTTGTCCGATTCAGCTGAAAATTGGGGACTATAATTTTTTTAGCCATAGGAGGAACGCTGTTTCTTTTGGTGAAAATCGGTTCAGACTTGGATATAGCTCCCATATATAGGGTGTTTTTTTAAGCTAGATAGAACTTTAAATTGTAAAAAGTAACACAAAAAATTAAATTTTGATGAAACTTTTTTTTATTTGTTTCAGTATACTCTGACAAATCATCATGAATAGACTCACGCTTGAACAACGCTACGAAATTATCCAAATTTACTTTGAAAATCAGTCGTCGATTCGCGCAACTTATAGACGACTTCGTCATTTGTATGGCGTTCAGCGATGAGGCGCATTTTTGGCTTAACGGGTTTGTTAATAAGCAAAATTGCCGCATATGGGGTGAGACCAATCCACAAGAGACCCTACAGACTCCATTACATCCATTAAAATAGCGATCTCTTCTGGTGTGAAACCGACCTCCATTAAATATTTCGTGACGATCGGTTCATACTTGCGGCCTGAAGTTTGATTACAATTTATAATAGACAGAGGGACGGGTGGACGGACACACATCACTGTATCGCTTTTTCTCGTCGAGATATGAAAAATGGTATACCACATTAGGGGTCTACGACAAATATTTAGCGGTGTTACATGAACTTTTAGCAAAAGACATTGTTGAGTAGGGTATAAAAATTCATGCCAATATACTTCAAAATATTCTAAAAAATCCAAGCTAATATATCTCAAATATATTCTTACAAATCCACGATTATATATCTCAAAATATTCTTAAAAAATCCCAGCAAAAATATATCATAAAATATTCTAAAAACACACTAATATACCGCAAAATTATTCTTAATAAACCACTTTTATCGATAGTTTTAAAGAATATATTTGCCAACTCCATGCAGCCGTCAGTTTTGGAGGGAAATGTTTTGGAACTTTCTCCGAAACCAAAAACCGCTTTACAATCCTGGACCATCGAATGTCATGGAAAAGCAATACCGTAGAGTGGAAGAAAACAAGAGCGAAAGAAAATTTGGGGACTCAGGCCAAATGTTATACACTGGCTATATGAACCCGTGTTCTGTCAAGCTTAACCTATGGTGGACTTGTCTGCTGGCAAGCACTTGAGAATATCGCACTATTGTCCAAATTATCAATTATCGAGCAATTAAAAGCACTCCTCAGGTCTCTTTGAACGTCATCCTGGATCTCCAACCAGTTTCAGGCTGTCTGGACGATTTTCAGGATCCGAGAGTCAGGATCGTGGCGGGTTTCTCGTTTTGTACATCAGAAGGTCTTAATTTTTTTAAGCAGGGTTATTTGGGCTGATCGTAACGCTTCTCTGAACGGTCTTGCAATATGCACAGATGGAGGAAAGCAATTGTCAAATCAAACACCCACTTAAGCTCAATAATAGCTTCAACTAGTCCTTCAAGCAGAGATTCTTGCCATTAGGAAAGCAGCAGAATTGGTTAAAGGACTTGAAACAATCCTTACAGGACCGGTAACTATATACATATGTCAATAGTCGGGCGGCCCTTAAGGTTCTCAAGTCATGCGCCATAAACTTGTAACATAATGGAAAACTAATTAGCAGATGAACTAGCTCGAGGTGGCTAAAAGTCCATTAATTTACCAATTAATTAATCTGTCTGTATGTCCATGTCTTTAGCGACCTCTTAGCGTTCATCGACATTATGATTCCAACTGCGTTGGTCGTTTTCAGTGGGAAGTTGGTCGATTTTAGTCCATCTAATTTATGTTTATAGCTAAGACGTCGATCTTATACGATGTCATTTGCTGTTCACGTTGTCCAAAACTTACGAAGAATTTGCACATTCCATTGCTCAACGCGCATCCTATTTCTCTTGCGAGATGTCGTTGCTCTAAGATGCTGTTGTTGTTCATGTTGCCTTGTATTAATTTCGGAAATTATTGTTTTATTGCAGCTAAGCAGATGATTGGTCTATGTAGTCTGCCCTAGGTGACGGGTCTTCCATTTATCATTGCCTAGGAAAAACGTTCTGTTTGGTGGTTGGAGTCTTTGCTAACGCCTTGTTGCCGTTTACCTCCCATGCTGATGTTGGAGTTGTAATAAAAATGTTGAAAATTTAACGTTTCACATAATTTTCAGTTGAAAATTGAGTTACACGAAATTTTGTATTGAAAACATATAAACCTCAGTGCACTTACTGTACTACACACATGTGACTGACAATGTCTACCTTGTCACACTTGGTCTCCACTCATAAGTTTGTTATTTTTTCATAGTCTCTCTTTAAGTGACAATTCAGTCCAAGTGCTACTTGTCGTACTTCCGTTTGTGTCAATGTCCAATTTCAATAAAAACGACAAACTTAACGTAACAGCAAAAAAAACTACTGTTTGTCATAGTTCAGCAAATGTCCTTGAAAGTGGACTTTACATAAAGCTTATAATGGATGCGATTATTTAGAAGTAGCAGCGGCAGCAAAAATGTGGAACAAATTATTTTATTATTGTTGCTCATTCCGTCCGTCTGTAATATACACACATGTGTTTGTCTAACATATTTGTGAGCCTAGGAGTCATAAATTTTATTTTATGATACATAAAACAAACTGTTAGTAGATTTACATAGATGAGAGTGTTTACCTTGCGTCCGGTTATTTGTTGGGTGATTCAAGACAAATGTATGTACTCGTATGTATGTACATATGTCAAAGTACTCACAATATGTGATTGAATTTACTTGTCAATGTTGATGTTAATGTTGTTTTTAATTGAAATTATGACAGTTGGGTACTACTGACACACTCTTGACATGTATGGAAATAACAAAAGATTTAGACAATTATAGTGGCCTTTAGATGTATTTATAGTTCCCATAAACATCCCAGATCCTTGTGTTTATCAAAGAAATGGACTCGCAGCTTTGATCTTGTAGAGATTTATTAATCATCAGGGGATCGGATTTAATGAAAAGCGATCAATTGTTGGAAGGTCTGACTTAGACAAACATATGTAGTACTCATATGTAGATTAAAACAATGACAGTTTTTGACAGTTCTCAGTCACTCATTTCATATGAATGTCATAGACTCTCTAAACAACATACTCATATTTAAATTGCCTGCATGATGGTCGTCTATGCTACTGCGAATCCTTGTTGCAGTAACAATTCTTATTATGACACACTCACCTACGCCATAATGTTGTTATTGATAAATAAAAAGATTAATGAAACACCTGGTTGACCCTCTAAAAACTATTTTCAGAATTCTCTTCAAAATATTTAAAACATTTTGCTTAAAAACGATCATGGCAATAATCTAGTTTTACAGCTCCGCAGAAAGAAAGTCCTTCCTCGCATTAACAGGCAAGTTTGTACATATGCAAAATTTTAGCACATTGTACGTGATCATGAACAAACATGCACGGGTTTCCAATCGTAACCAATATCTGTCAATCTTTTAAACACCCATAAAAATATTTTCCCACGAAATTATGGGTGTAGCGTGTGTTTTATTAGAGCAATATAATAAGATTGGCTAGCTGTCGGCTAACAGGTAATTTTCATTGAGATCTGTTCCACCTCAATTTTTTGTTAATGATGGGAATTTCTGAATCGTTTTACAATGCAATAGGAATATATGCAATAAACATTCGCAATTTGTGGAACAGCTTGCACCATAAAGGTGTTACACATGTGTAAAACAGGTAAATATGTACGGGCGTTCGTAGGGGTACGTACAAACACGATTTTGCAATATTTGAAAAAAGTGCATGGCATTTGCACAATATTTTAGTGAATGGTTATGATTCTCATAAACGTACATATTTCTTTTACCTAAGTACTTATGTATATGATAGGATTAGCGAGGATTAACCTTTAATGAAAAATATGGAAAATTCCAAAAGGAACAACTAAGGTAGATATCATGTATTTGTACGTTAAGCAAGCGTCTAATTTATTAAACTGAAAATGAAAAATTATAAATATAAAACAAATCAGTATAAAATAAAACTATAAAAAATAATGATTTTGGCTAAAGTAATTTTTAATAAATTACAAATGCCTATATTTTTCAAATCCACATTTCTTTTACACAATATTTTTGAAAGACAAGTATTATACATAAGCTGTTTAGTCCAACTGGCAGGAGAAATGCATGTCCGACGATTTTATTCTGAGTGTCTTACTTTAACTGGCCCGCCCTCTTCACTTCAGTACCAAACAAGATATTTCCGACACGGAGATTGTCTTTCGTGCGTTGAAACTACTGAGATATATCCTCAGCCTGTGTAAATTCAAACATTTTTTCAAAAAAACTTATGTATTTAAGGGGGTTTAAAAATGTTTGGCATATGAACCGACAAAAATGTTGGTTAGGATTAAAGTTCAAACGTTTTGCGGAGGAGGTACTTAAAGGAATGGACCGACATAGACCATGGAGGAGCCCTTCGGCCTGTTTTCTCCAGAAGTATGGACTTGCCCCTGAAAAAACTTTTACCATCGTAATTGAGGCAGCGAATGCAAGTTGCTTCAACAAAAATCAAAGTGATTCGATAGCAGGCCTTAAAGTGAACTTATCCGAAATTTTGTGTGGGAGGTACCGGATATAGTGGACAAACATAGTCCATATTCGAATATATCTGGTAGATATATTAGGATGTGTAAAATATGGACCAAATCGGCCAGTCCCTTCAAGAGTTATCGTGCGCACAATTTTTCCCAACATTTTTGAACTTTTTTGGGGTAGGTACCTGAAGGAGTGGACCGATATGGCTTATCTTCGAACTTAAACTAAGTTTGGACATAATATTACGAAGGCCAAATTTTGGACCGAATCGGCACATCCGTTTGAGAATTATCTTGTGCTTTCACCCATAAACATGGTGCCATAGGGTTTGTTTTTCAACATTCAGGCTATTTTTTCAGGATGTATGGACTTGCCCCTGAGGAAACTTGTACCTTCTTATGGGGGACAGTGAATAAAAGTTGTTACAACAAAAACCAAGGCGATTCGAAAGCAAGTTCTAAACTGAACTTTTCCGAAATTTTGTGTGGGAGGTACCCGAAGGAGTGGACCGATTGAGTCCATATTGGAACCTCATCTAAGTTTGGTAGAAATTACACGATGTGCACAGTATGGACCAAATCGGTTATTCCCTACAAGAGTTATAGTGCGCACAAATTTTGCGACAATTTTTGAACATATGTGGGGGAGGTACCTGAAGGAGTGGACCTATATGGCCCATCTTCGAACTTAAATCGAACCTGGACAAAATATTTCGATACCCAAAATTTGAACCGAATCGATTGATCCGTTAGAGAGTTATCATGCGCACCAGCCAGACAGACGGACTGACGGACATTGCTAGATCTACTCAAAATTGTCTGAAACGGATATCGTACAAACATACTTGGGGTCTAAAACCACTATTTCGATGAGGCACATTTTTGGTCGTATCAAAGTGTAAATACCCTCTTTAGCCTAAAGGCTGAAGGTATAAAAATGGGTATAAATGGGTTGAAGCCACCATGTTTTTTTTTTGTTTTCTCTCGATTTGTGAGTAAGCCACACTTCTCTCGATTTTCCTGTCAAAGTAAAAGCAAACTAAATAAGGATCATCTCACTAATGTATTACTTTTCAAAATTTGAACTGCTTATACCATTAAATGATGCTGACATTTTGAAGCCAGATTTACAGTGTTTTTTGAAATTTTCTTCTAATTTCATTCCGCCAAAAGGTTTTTCAAAAAAATCATATATAGGATTGTAGTACTTGCGATTCAGATTTATTTGATATATGTGTTGTGAATGTAGTCTACACAGCTTCATAGAAATCTGCATCCAAATACGGAAATTTTGTAGTAACATTTTTCTAAAAATCATATTTTTCGGGCCTAATTTTTTTTACAATTATCATTCGATTTCCTCGTACTTGATTGCACATTTTAGTTTTTTACGTTCCGGATCTAATAAATCATTCCCCGTGAAAATCCATCCACTAAAATGCGAGTTACAAGAAAATCACCTAAAATTGTTTTTGGAAATATGGCGTATTTTATCGCGTTTTCTGCGGTACGTTTCCACTGTAATGAAACAACTAATACATCATCTTCGTTTTAGCGGAAACAGAGTTTTGAAAACTTCGCTGATAAGGGAGCTACATTCATTTTATCCCAAAAAATAGTGTGTGATGCTACATCCACGGTTCTTAATTGATCGCATTGAAATAGATATATATCGATGTAGATTTTCATGGTGGACATTGAAATCGGATGCGGACAAAAATTGTATGCACTTTGCGCAAATTAGCGATATTTTATAGGCATTTTAATGCTTAGATGCAGCTGATGCTACATCTTAGCCTCCAAATTAAATTTTAAAATGCATATATTTTTATATATTTTTATATATATGCATTTTAAAATACGTCTTAATCGCGTAATTATCAAAATCATTTTGTCCGCATGTGATTTTCATGTACAGCAAGACCATATCTGATAATTTGTATATATTTTTCGAAATTTGTTATTTGATTGGTTATTTGACCTCTATTTCCATTTCAGAAGCTTTGACATATATCCTCATCAACCCAATTAGCTTCCCTAATGGGAAAGCTTTCATATGAATGTCAATAAAGCAAAATCCGTCTATTTTGTTGGGAGATTTAAGCAAAACAAATAAAAAAGTGTCAGTCGGCCTTGCCTTGACAGAGATGTACCCTCAGGCTGTGTATATTGAAAAAATGTTTTCCCAAAATAGGTATTTATTTAGGGGGTTTTAAAAATTTTGGGCGTTTGACAAACATTTTGATTAGGATTAAAGATTAAAAGTTTTGCGGAGGAGATACTAAAAGGAATGGATCGACATTGACCGTTATGGAAGTGGATCTCCAGCCACAACATATGGTGCCATAGGGGGTTTTTACATTCTTAGGACTGTTTGCTCAATAAGTATGGACTTGTCCCTAAAAATACTTTTACCATCGTAATTGAGGCAGCGAATGCAAGTTGCTTCAACAAAAATCAAAGTGATTCGATAGCAGGTCTTAAAGTGAACTTATCCGAAATTTTGTGTGGGAGGTACCGGATATGGTGGACAAACATAGTCCATATATCTGTTAGATATATTAGGATGTGTAAATTATGGACCAAATCGGCCACTCCCTTCAAGAGTTATCGTGCGCACAATTTTTTCGAACAATTTGGAACTTTTGTGGGGGAGGTACCTGAGGGAGTGGACCGACATGGCTTATCTTCGAACTTAAACAAAGTTTGGACATAATATTACGAAGGCCAAATTTTGGACGGAATCGGCATGTCCGTTCTAGAATTATCTTGCGCTCTAACAACTACACCTGATGTCATAGGGGGTTTTTCAACTTTCAGGCTATTTTCTCCGGAAGTATGGACTTGCCCCTGATGAAACTTATACCTTCTTATGGGGGAAAGTGAATATCAGTTGCTATAACAAAATTCAAAGCGATTCGAGAGCAGGCCCTAAACAGAACTTTTCCGAAATTTTGTATGAGAGGTACCCGAAGGAGTAGACCGATTGACCAAATCGGTTCCTCCCTTCCAGTGTTATCGTGCGCACAATTTTTTCGTATATTTTCGAACTTTTGTGTGGGAGGTACAGAAGGAGTTGACCGATATAGCCCATCTTCGAACTTAAATTTTGGGCAAACTATTACGAAAGCCAAAATTTGAACCAAATCGGTTCATCCGTTCGAGAGTTATCGTGCGCACCAGCCAGACAGACAGACGTATGGCCATGGCTAAATCGACTACAAATTGTCTGAAACGAATTCTGTCCAAGCATACTTGGGATCTAAAACCATTATTTCTATGAGGCACATTTTTAATAGTATCAAAGTGTATATACCACCGTTAGCCTAAGGGCTCAGGGTATAAAAATTAGTTTCTTATCTTTTATGAAGGTACTAATCTCTTCCCCTCTCCAATGCCTATTTCTGGAAAAAATGGAATATGCTAACATAAGAATACCAATATCAGTAGAAAAATCCTTTAAAAGGTTTCAACATCGAGCGGTATTGTTTACCTACCAATCTGAGAACCCGATATCAAAAACTAAACATAAAATGTCTGCCATTACGGTTGAATAAACCTTCAAAACCCGAAAATAGGGAGGCAGGTTCTGTGGGGGTTATATCGAAACGTGGATCTAAAAAGACAATTCTCTGCAGGAATGGTTTATGTCCCCACAAAGACTTTATACGGAATTTTACCAATTTCTGTAGGATAATGCGGCTAAAACTTGAAAATACCGAAAATCGGTATACTGAAAACCGAAAATACACAAAATCAGGCGGTACCATTTTATGGAGGCTATATCAAAACGTTGACATATACTGACAAATTTCTGGTAGAAAGTTTAGTAGTCCCAAGGAAGATTAAATACCATACCATACTTCGGCAAGATAATGTAGCTAAAACCGTCAAAATATCGAAAATCGCGTTGCGTTATTTGTGGCGTTATATGGAAGCTTTACCAAAACGTGGGCTCATATTACCTATTTTTGGTAGAAATGTTGTTTAGCCTCTGGAAACACAAAAAATTTATCCACATACATCAATCCGTTCGGACGCTAGAAAGATTTGCACAGACGGACATCGGATGGTGTATACAAATAGTAACCAGCATTATCCGGGCTGGATTTTGAATTCATGTTCTCGACAATTTACTTTTTGATTGACGAGAGGCGGCATTGTTTCTGAATTGCTTACATGCCTTAAGAAGTATTTGTTATCCACTATTTTTCTTATTTCATAACTGAAGTTGTTTCTCATTTTTACATTTATTAGTAGGGCCAGACCGACGATATGATACCTTACGCCACTGAGAATATGTAAAATATATATCGGAGCTAAATCCAAATCTGAACAGATTTCGATATAATTTTGCACATTTATGTCTAGACCAAATTCCACACATATTCCAATTTTTATTAAAATAGGACATATGTATGTATATAGCGTGTTAGGTGCATCAAATACCTCAAATCGGCCGAAAATACGTGTGGAACCGATTTCGATATTATTTCGCACAAATTCCGTCACACATTCCGAATTTCGTTGAAATTGGGCATATTTAACGTGTTTCGTGCATCAAATACTTTAAATCGACCGAAAATATATATATTGGAGCTATATCCAAATCGGAACACCAAATACCTTTAATCGGCCTAAAATGTATATGGGAGCTATATCCAAATCTGAACCGATTTTCACCAAAAGCAATAGCGTTCTTCCGATGGCTAAAAAATTATACGGCCATTGGGCGATCGACGGACATGTATAAATAGACTCAGAAAGTGATTCTATGTATATCCCTAAAAGGAACTATGGGTCTATATCGTTTCCTTTTGTATGTTACATACAAATGCACAAAGACATAATGTGGTATAGGGAATAAAGATCACACGAACTGCTGACAGTTTGCCTGAAAATAAACTGTTCGAAGATGTTCTTTCCTATTTCAACTGAGGACCTGACATCAGTTAATATCATCTTACAAAACGGGATGAGCTAAATGCAGAAATGGGTTGGAATACTATTGAATATATAGCGCTGTTGAAGATTACTTTTTAGCGACAAAAATATGATAAGCCCCGATCTATATCTCTTTGTTCATTTCCAGTATTTGCCGCGATGTAAACTGGTCAATGGTGGATTTGCAAGCTCTAAAGCCGAATTGATCCCTGACACTATCTTGTAGGCAATAGGGGGAAGACTTATGTCCCTATAGTTAGAGCATATTGATCATTTACTCAAAGAGTGACACATCACAAAAAATCATGTTTCGAGAAAAAATGCGTTTTAAATTGTAGATTGAAATTTGACTTCCCAACTGGAAAAGGTTAATACACAAAAAATAAAATAACTACATGGACCACTTTTCTAAAGTGCTAGCCAGATATCAGTGCTAAATTTTTGTGCAAGATCAAGCATGATTTGAAGTGTTTTAGTGCTTCATATACACGGTGCGCCTTAACTTATTTTAAATGGAAGGTGCTTACACCTGGAAAGTTTTTGCAGATTCTGAAACTACAATGATCATAGATGAGAAATATCAAGAAACAAAAAAATCGCCGGAGGGAATTTCAAATAAATCGCGATTTAAATTTACATTTTTATGGGTTCTTTAGGTTTTCACGATTTTGCTTGGAAATCGCGAGTCCAATGTAAATAAGTCTAAAAAAAGTTGTAGCTGTGAAAATTCTCCACAAGATTGACCTTTATGATATTTTCGTAGGTTTTACCGTTTTTGAGATATAGAAGTCCAAATTGAGACAATGTACTGACTTGACTGTATCTTCTCCTTATAAAACAATGTCATTACTGCAATTTCCCAAATTAAACATATATATCTTTAAAATGGTACAACCTAGGAAAAACTAAATCATCAAATCTTGTAGAGAATTTTCACAGCTTCAACATTTTCTTTAGTCCCATTTTGATATGACTTGCGGTTTCCAAGCAAAATCTTGAAGACTTAAGATAAAAACCTAAAAATGTGAACTAAACATATATATCTCAAAAATGGTAAAACCTACGAAAAAACCTAAAGGTCAGTCTTGTAGAGAATTTTCAGAACTACAAAGTTTTCTTTAGACTCATTTCGATACGACTTGCGGTTTCCAAGCAAAATCGTGAAAACCTAAAAAACCCTAAAATTGTGAATTTTGATCGCGATTTATTTAAAAATCCCTCCGGCGATTTTTTCTGTTGTTTTTATTTTTCTTATCTATGAACATTGATATTTCAGAATCCGCGAAATCTTCCCATGGGTAAGCGGTTTTCATCAAAAGTTAGTTAAGGCGCACTGAGTACGATATTGTTTTATAAGGAGGCGATACTTTGAACTTCTATATCTTAAAAACGGTAAAACCTACGAAAATATCATAAAGATCAATCTGGTGGAGAATTTTTACAGCTACAACATTATCCTTAGGCCCATTTACATAGGGCTCGCGGTTTCCAAGCAAAATCGTGGAAACATAAAGAACCCCTAAAAATGTGAACTTAAATCGCGATTTATTTGAAAATCCCTCCGGCGATTTTTTTGTTTCTTGATATTTCTCATCTATGATCATTGCAGTTTTAGAATCTGCAAAAACTTCCCAGGTGTAAGCACCTTCCATTTAAATTTGGTTAAGGCACACCGTGTATACTCAAAAAACTTTTATTATGTTTTATGCCAAACGGCTAGAAAATAAGCTGTAACTTGTTGAGTTTTAGAGATATCAACCTAAAAATTTGACACAAGATAAAGTAGAAGTCGTAAAAAAATAGAAATTGCTAACTACAAAGTCCCATTTTTTGAGTTATGTCACTCTTTGAGTAAATGAGCGATATATTCTTATCTCCTTTTTTTGGACGGGATACAGGATGCTCAGGTTCCAATCGTCGCGTTCGCTTTCTTTCTGCCAGATAGTGCAAAATAGCTGATGCATACACCTTATCAGCGTGTCGCATCCGGTTTTAAACAGCTCGGCTGGTAAGTCATGCTGCTGCCTTATTATTCTTTAGCCGGTTTATTGCTGACTTTATCTCATCTTGGCTGGGCGGTATGCCTTCAATACCATCTTCTGGGATTGGATCCGTGGCATCTTCGTCGTCTTTGCTACTGTTGGATACCAACAGTTTGGAAAAATGTTCATTCCATATCCTGAGCACACTATCTGTATCTTTTACCAGATTACATTGGTCGTCTCTACAGAAGAATGTACTACCAAAGAATTTTCAAACATCATATCTCGATTTTTTTACATTTCCGCTTTTCTAATTCTCTCTTTTTCCTGGGGAAAAGTTTCTCTCTCTCTCGTTTCTCCTCTTTCCTTTTCTCTCAATACCTCTCTCGAACGCTATGAGTTGCTACTGATTGTAGAGTATCCGCATTCTTCTCTTCAGTAGCAGCTCGAGCACCTGGTCATACCATGGGTTCCTTAGGGGAGGTCTCTGGTATCCATGTATGGATTTTGCGGCTGTTTACATGGAGAGGGCAATACTTTGCCACTGTGCTGATGAGTTTTCGGGACGAGTATTGTGTTGATTAAGCAATTAGGCCATTTGACTAGAATATGCTGTGGCTACACGGTGCTCTTAAAACAATTTTAAATGGATGGTGCTTACACCTGGGAATTTTTTTGCGGATTCTAACTACCATGTTCTTAGATGAGAAAAATCAAAAAAAAAAATCGCCTGAGCGCTTTTTAAATAAATGGCGATTCAAGTTGTCATTTTTAGGATTTTTAGGTCTTCAAGATTTTGCTTGGACGCCGCAAGTCCTATCGAAATAGGACTAAAGAAAATGTTGTAGCTATGATAATTCTACAAGATTGGCCTTTTGTGATAATTTCGTAGGTTTATAGAATTTCAAATTGGGACAATGCATTGACTGTATCGCTATCTTATAAAATAATGTCATACATGGTGCGAAAGGGGGGGGGAATTTTTGCGAATTTTGAAACAGCAATGTTCATACCCAGCAAAAATACTCATTACAAATTGGCCTACTTTCTCATTATTTTAACACGGGCATGTCATAGGGAGTAAGTACTTATTCTTGGCCTCTAAAAAATAGATAAATAAGTAGTTACTCCCTGGTTACTACAAGTCGTAACTACTTATTTACGTACTTATTTATTTACTTTTAAGTGCCAAAAAATAATTACTTACTCCCTATGACATGCCTGTGTTAAAATAATGAGAAAGTAGGCCAATTTGTAATGAGTATTTTTGCTGGGTAGGTGAGAAAAATCCTACAACAAGCAAAAATCGCTGGAGGGACTTTTAAATAAATCGCAGTCAACGTTCACATTTTTAGGTCTATTTTAGTTTTTGCGATTTTTCTTGGAAACCGCAAGTCCCATCGAAATGGGGCTGAAGATAATGTTGTAGCTGTGAAAATTCTCTAGAGGATTTACCGTTATGATTTTTTCCTAGGTCTTAATATTTTTGAGATATATAGATGTTCATATCACATGTTTGGCTTTTTTGTTAGGTTTTCGCGATTTGTTTGAAAACGGTGAGTCTCATCGAAATGGAACTAGGAAGAATCTATATGACTTGCTTTCGAAATGTTTTCCTAGGTTTTACCATTTTCGATATATATAAGTTAAGTTGGGACATTGTTTTATAAGGAGGCGATACAGTCAATGCATTGTCCCAATTTGAACTTCTATATCTCAATAACGGTAAAACCTACGAAATTATCATACAGACCAATCATGTACAAAATTTTCATAGTTACAACATTTTCAATAGGGCTTGCAGTTTCTATGCAAAATCGTGAAAACCTAAAAAAAAAACTAAAAATTTCAACTTGAATCGCGATTTATTTAAAAAGCGCTCAGGCAATTTTTTTATTTTTCTCATCTATGAACATTGTAGTTTCAGAATCCGCAAAAATTTCCCAGGTGTAAGCACTTACCATTTACATTTACTTCAAGTGGATGGCACAGTGGTGCATGACTTATTATAAAATTGGTCCCCTTTTAAAGCCTCCACCATAGTATAGAGGGTATATTAAATTTGTTTTGCGACCATATAAAGTATATATTCTTGATCAGGATAAGACGATCTAGCCATGTCCGTCAGTCCGTATGTTGTAATCACTTTAGAGTTCCAATAATTTTCACTACATTTTTTGACCGAACTACCTGTAGGTCCATGTGTTGGTATAGCCCTCATATAACGGTACCTCCCGATTTTCGGTATTTTGTGGATTTTAACTACATTTTTGACCGAACTACCTGTAATTTGACAGTTGAGGTTCCTAGTAATCACAAAATATCTCCAACAAAAATTGTAAACATAGGTCCATGTTTTGGTATAGCCCCTATATAACGGTACCTCACCATTTTCGGTATTTTGTGGATTTTAACTACATTTTTTGACCGAACTACCTGTGATTTCATGTTTGGGTTTCCCAGTCTACACAAAACATCTCCACCAAAAACCGTTAACATAGCTCCATGTTTTGGTATAGCCCCCATATAACTGTACCTCCCGATTTTCACTTTAATATAAGGTTCCCTACCGATTGAATACATTTTTAATGCTTTTTTACCTTATTTAGGTATCAGTGGTCACAAAATATCTCCGCCTAAAATTGTGGACAGGAAAGGAAATATTATTCCGTTTTAGTTCAGAATATTTATGGTGGAGGGTGTAAAAGTTCGGCCCGGCAGAACTTAACGCTTTTTATACCCTCCACCATAGGATGGGGGTATATTAAGTTTGTCACTACGTTTGTAACTACTCGAAATAATCATTGTAGACCCCACAAAGTATATATATTCTTGATCAGCGTGCAATTCTACATCGATATAGCCATGTCCGTCCGTCTGTCCGTCTGTCTGTCTGTCCGTCTGTCCGTCTGTGGAAATCACTCTAGCGTCCGAACGGATTGACGTAGGTTGATGAAATTTTGGGAAAATATGTTATATTTACGTAGGACTTTTGGTATTGAAAGCGGGCAATGTAGGTCCACGCTTTCGTATAGCCCCCATACAAAATGACGCGTGAAGCGTCGTCGTTTTAAGGAATTTTTAAGATATTTGGCCCATTTTACCACCGAATTGGTTGTAATTTGGTACTTTGTGTCTCCAGAGGCCAAAAAATATTCCTACCAAAGTTGGGTTATATAGGTCCACGTTTTGGTATAGCCCCCATATAAGGCCCCATATAAAGTACGCGTCATTTTAATATATTTTGAATGTATTAGACCCATATTGGTATTTTGTGTCTTCAGAGACCAGAAAACATTCCTACCAAAGTTGGGTTATATAGGTCCACGTTTTGGCATAGTCCCCACATAAGACCCCTTGTAAAGTACGCGTCATTTTAATATATTTTGAATGTATTAGACCCATTTGACCAAAGAATCGGTTGTAACTTTGTATTTTGTGTTTCCAGAGGCTAAGAAACATTTCTACCATAAAATGTTTATATAGGTCCACGTGTTGATATAGCCCCCATAATACAATATCTCCCGATTTTCGATATTTTGAACGTTTTAGCCTCATTATCACACCGATATGGCTGAAATTTGGCATTTAGTCTTCTTTAGGCGTATAAAACTTTCCCCCAGAAATTTGTAGGTATAGGTCCACGCCATCATATAGCCCCCATAGAACGGTACCTTCCGAATTTCGGTATTTTGAAAGTTGTGGCCACATTAATCCACCGAAATGGCTGAAATTTGTGGTGGAGGGTATAAAAAGTTCGGCCCGACCAAACTTAACGCTTTTCTTACTTGTTTACTTATTTACTGTTTTCCTCTACTAATCCCACAAAAATGCAAATTTACTTTTGATAATTCATTGACTGATTCAATTTTATTTGCTTTAAGATTTCTAACCTTTCTTAATTTTTTTTAATTCAATTCTTACAACTACAAATTATGTACAATTGTTAATTTAAACTAATTTGTTATAAACAATATTACATCTTCCCGCTCTTAAAACTATGGAATTGTTCCAAAAAATCACTTTGATCCTTGTGCCATTTTAGAAATGAGATCTAATTCTGCCTTAAAACTAATGTCAATAGAAACGGAATCGTTTTCTTATAAAGTCAAAAATTTCTTGGCCTTGCTGAAGAACTTATGCATTGATTTCGATCCCAAGAATTTCTTCTTAGATTTTTTGGATTTTTTCAACTCTTCGTTGTTGACGGGAACGCAGGGAACATCAGAGGTTTGGGAAGTTTCATTAATGGGCAATTCTTGTTCTTCCCTTGGCAAAGGTAGGGCGTGTAAGTTGACATAAAGATGAATGGGTGTAGAGTATTCGTTGACGAATATTCCTGAATCTTCTGAATCTGAGCTGGCATTACTATCGGAACCAGAATTACTGTATAAGCCTGTGGAACTTTTTCCATTCGATGATGAGGAAGAATAATAGTTGGAATCATAAAGTGTCTCATCGGAAGAGCAGATGTTGGTGTTGGATTCATATAAATCTTCATGTAGGCTACTGCATGTTGAGGCATCCAAACAGGTTACTTGACGGCGTTTCTTGTGTTGATTTTTTGATTTGTGGCAGCATTTCTTTTCCTCCAAACGGCTAATGGTTTCCAAACTCTCAAAAAATGTACTCAAATCCTGTTGTGTAAAATCGCCGGTATTTACTCCATTGAATTGCGAGGGGTTCTCTTCCATGGTATTATAATAAGTGTGTTGTTCAGAGTTCTTCTGCATTGGACGCATAGCGCTGGCGGTGGTGTGAGCATAAACGTAATCGTAGATTTCACTCATTTTGTTAAATTTGTTTTAAAGAACTATTTTTTTCTAAGACGTTAAACGTTGTTATCCTTGAAGGAATATCACAAAACTGATGACTTACTTCCTTCTTCCTTTCGTATTTATAGGCAAACGGAAGGTGTAGGTAATCCCTTACACTTTCTTCCTTTAAAACAACAATTTCCATTGTCATTATGTCTACTTTCCTTTTCACTTAGCATCAGCTCTATATCCATCTCACTTCCACTTGTTACACCTACCCTGCTCTAATTGGAATTGTTTAGTGCGTGTTTTACTCATCTGGCGGAAGCAGGTATTTCCTTCCGTAATGTCGCGTCCTAGTTTATAGCCTTGCAATTTCCTCTTCTTACCGAAAACGAAAACAAAATGATGTCTCGCCAAATCTCGTCAAACTAATGAATTATGAATTCCATTAGATTTGAATGAGTTTTAAAACACCTCCCCTAAATGTGTGTGTCTCTCTCATTCCCTGTTCGTGGTTTGCAATAATTGCAGCTTAAACTGGATTCTCTTCACTTAACTACATTTGAATTGTAAAATGATCGCAGTTTACTTATTGTCAAGTGTCTGTTTCTGGCCAATTTGAATTTTCTTCGTGTTCTTTTTAATGATGTCTGGTTGTGGGTGTTGCTGACACTTTATGTTATAATTGCAATGCAATTGAGTACAGCTAGGTTATGGATATTAAATGATAAATTATGGAAATGCGTGCGCGACTAATGTGCAATAAGAATATTTTAATTATTGCAAGTGACCTGTCTTAATATGGATTAAATGAGAATTTGTCCATGAAAAATTAATATATCAAGACTTCTATCAGTAAAAACGTCTCGGAAGTGTTTTAGTTCTCCGTAAACTCAAAAAACTTTGTTGTTGATTTATGACACACTCGTAGTAAATGAGCTGTAACTCGTTGAGTTTTAGAGATATCAGCATGAAAATTTTACACAAGATAAAGTAAAGGTCGTAGAAATAGAAATTGCTAACTCAGAAAACTCATTTTTTGACTTATGCCACTCTTTGAATATAGAATATATTTCCTATATTCAGAATGGTATTGATTAAAAGGCTTTCTATAGAACAGACAGGGTGCCACCGTGGTGCAATGGTATGCACACGCGCCTTGCACACATAAAATCGTGGGTTCGATTCCCCGGCCAGGCAACATCAAAACACTTTTCAACGGTGGCAAAATACCGCTCAGTAATGTTGGCGACATTTCCTGAGTATTTCAGTCATGTAAAACTTCTCTACAAAAGTGGTGTCTTAGACCCGCCGTTCGGACTCGGTCCCATACCATTGAACTAATATGAATCGGGGTGCACTCATTAATATGAGAGAAGTCTCCCTTGTCCCTTATGGGATGTTTGTGGAACAATTATATTGTTATAGAACACACAAACGCTTTCATCCGATCATCTACAGGGGAGTACATGGTCCTTTGAGTCGTCTATTATGGAATAAATTAAACATACCTACTGTGGAGTATATTGCTTTTGAAGTCATCTGCTGTGGAGTAAATGATTTTTGGGTCATCTAATGCGTTCCAAATATACCTTGGTGTCGTATACTCTAAAGTTGACACCCTTAGGGTCATATACAGTGGGGTAGATTACCTTTGATGTCATCTACTGTGGATTGGGTGGTCTTTGGATGATCTAATGCGTCGAATATGGAACAGATTACCTAGGGTTGACAGTTGAGTAAATGAACCTTAGTGTCGTCTAAAGTGGAGTAGATGGATCTAAGAGCACTGCTGCTTAAAGTCATCCGCTATGAATAAAATCTTTGTGGAATATTACACCTAGGGTAATCTATAGTGGAAATAATGAACCTACTCCACTGTAGATTAGAAGTAAATGGGCCTTAGGAGCAGATGCCCTTTGAAATGGACATAACAGTAATCGCCTGTGAGCAGATGACTCCTTAAGGTCCTGCTATGGAGTAGATGGACCTAAGGGTCATATACTGTATGTATTCTACCTTTGAGATAAGCTGTACTGGAGGTCTTCTATCAAATGAAAGCATTACATTATATTTCAGAAATCATTTAGTAGATCTTATTTTCATAGATGGTTGGATAATTTTCCATTCTTAAAAACACTCAAATTTCATTCATAGTTCAATTGGATTTCAAAATCTTCTTAAGAAGTTCCTGCATGCATAGAACCTCTAGAAGGCATATTCCCCTAGAAAATCCTTTAGAACTCTTCTATCCACGAAAGACCTTTAAAAGATCTGCTATCCATATAGGATCCATAGAAATCCTTTATAAGGACTTCTGTCCATAGATGACGTTATATCGATAAAAAACGTTAAAATCTATTCTATCCACAGAAATGTTAATCGAATGTTTTCTACCCAGATAAAATCCCTAGAAGGTCATCTACCCATAGAAGATTTTTAAAAGTCTCTTCCCACGAAAGACTTTCGGAGGGTCTTCCATTAATAACATACATACAATTTCTCCAAAGGGAGTACAATGAGTGCACTCCGATTCATATTGGCTCATTGAATAATACACATTCACAGTCGTATATTCTTACTATATTGTTCGACTTCGTAAATAAACGAGGTATTCACAATGATGTTACCATCGTACATGGGAGACAGTTTACTTCCTTCCCAAAAGGAGCCATATCAAGTTGAGGGGGGCAAGTTGAGGAGGGGCAAGGGGTTTAGAGGAGCAAGTTGCCCCCTCAACTTACCAGCAGACGGACGGAGTTGCTAAAAACCCAAAAATGTAAAATGCGAAAAATTGCACAACTCATCTTTTTTTCAACCAAATTCATTAGTTTTTCTCATTTTCGAAAGTTAACTTAATTTTCTTTTTGGTAAACATAAGAATTTATACTCTTTGGTATCTTCTAAGCAGCCTAGATTACGAGGAATAACATTTTGCAGTTTATTGATGGTTTTTTTTCACACTTCAGCCACTAAAACTTGGTAATTTGTTAACTGATTTAAAAACTCCGTAGCTTGTTCGAAAGATATTATTCGCCCTTTAAAAAACGGCCAATAGAAATTAGTTGTAAAACAAGTAAAAAAGCCTCAGTCCTAAAGAAAATATGTAACATGAAATACTTCTGACGTCTGTATAATACGATGTACAATGTATGGACCAAATCGGTTTCTCTCTTCAAGGGGTTATGTTACATACTACCCAGTTTAGTTTGATGCCGGCAGGCTTTTTTGAGCTTTTGGGCCATTGTCTCAAGAACTAAGGACTTGCCCCCGAAAAAAATGTACCGTTGTAATGGGAAAATCGAATACAAGTTGTTACAACAAAAATCAAAAAGATTCGAAGGCCAAATTTTGGACCGTTTCGGTTGATCCATTCGAGAGTTATCGTGCGCTCCAGCAGCTACACATGGTGGCATAGGGGGTTTTTACAGCTTCCGGACCATTCTTTCATGAATGGGGGCAGCGAATACGATATGATATGACGATATTACAAATATGGACTTTGAGAGTTGTCGTACGCACCATTTTAGCGAACATTTTTGAACTTTAGTGGGAGAGGTACCTGAAGGAGTGGACCGATATGGCCTATCTTCGAACTTATACTAAGTGTGGACAAAATATTCGAACTTATACTAAGTTTGTACAAAATATTATGAACGCCAAATTTTGGACCGAATCGACCGATCCATTTGAGAGTTATCGAGCACTCCAACCACAACACATGGTGCCATAGAGTTTTTACATCTTTCGTGCTCTTTTCTCATGAAGTATGGACTTGCTCTGATAAAAGGACCCTCGTAATGGGGACAGCGAATAAAAGTTGTTAAAACAAAAATCAAAGCGATTCGAGAGCAGGTCCTAAACTAAACTTCTGCAAAATTTTGTGTAGGAGGTACCCGAAGGAGTTGACCGATAGAGTCCATATTGGGATCTCATCTATGTCTGGTAGAAATTTCACGATGTGCAATGTATGGGCCAAACACGTTACTGCCTTCAGGAGTTATCATGCGCACAAATTTTCCGAACATTTTCGAACTACCTAAAAGAATGGAACGATATAGCTCATCTTCGGACTTAAACTAAGCTCGGACAAAATATTACTATGGCCAAATTTCAGGCCGAATCGGCAGATCCGTTCGAGAGTTATCGTGCGCTCCAACTACTACACATGGTGCCAGACAGACAGACGGACGGACATAGCTAAATCGACACCAAATTGTCTGAAACAGATTTCGTCCAAACATACTTGCGGTCTAAAACCATTATTTCGATGAGGCACATATGAAAGTGTATATCACGAATATTGTCAATTATTTCATATTCCATTTCAGAAAAAAAGGATAAATTTTTTTCGCGCTGCATCAATGATTTTTGATATGTAGGTTAAGAAAAAAATTCCCAAGTACGAATCTGGTCGCGAGCCAATTTTTGGTTGTTGCGGACAAAAGTTATGGCGCTATTTTTCGCTTTTTAAGAAAGAAAATATTATAAAAACGCTAATTATTTTAATGAGCACAATTGCTACAAAAAAGTTCTCTCGAAGTGACTTCAGCGAGTAGATTGCATAATACCTGCAAAATGTTACACAGAATTTGCGGAATGTACATAAAATTGACAAATTATTGAATATAAGTCAACTTTTTTCAAAATTAAGGCCCATTTAGTGGTCATAAAATTACATAAAAATTTGTTGTAGATCAAAACTTCACGGCGAATCAAATGAGACTACAATCATACAGATTGGTGTTATAGTTTCGATGCTACAGCCAAAATAAGCATATATTTTGGTCAAAAAAAAAATTTTTTGTTTGAAAAAATATTTGTTCACATGCATTATGTAGTAGAAAATAATGTAAAAATCTGTAGGAATGCTTCCTTCATTATGCTTAAATCTCCAAATAAAATAGACAAATTTTGCTTTATTGACATTCATATTAAAGCTTTCCCGTTAGGGAAGGTAATTGGGTTGATGAGGATATATCTCAAAGCTTCTGAAATGGAAATAGAGGTCAAATAACCCATTTTAATTTATATGCATTTTAAAGTACGTGTAAATCGCGTAATTATCGAAATCATTTTGTCCGCATATGATTTTCATGTACAGCAAGACCATATCTATTAAGTTGTATATATTTTTCGAAATATAATTTGGACTCTAAGATGTAGCATCGGCTGCATCTTAGCATTAAAAAACCTATAAAATATCGCTAATTTGCGCAAAGTGCATACAATTTTTGTCCGCACCCGATTTCAGTGTCCACCATGAAAATCTACATCGATATACAGTCAGAGTCAAAAGAAAGTTTACACCTCACAAAAATTGTTAATAGCTTAATTACACCGGTATAATGATATAATAAATATAAAACACAAATACAATTTTTTTAAGTATTTAGTGTTGAATTAAAATCCAGAAAATATTAGGCCTTGTATAAGGTTAATTATGAAATAAATGAAGATAGATAAAATAACCCCCAATTTTAAGAGTCAAAAGAAAGTTTACACTCTTGCCAAAAGTAAGACTTTTTTTAATTCTTTAGCTTGATATGCCTTTATTTTGGCTTTTTAGCTTGTATTTATTCAATTCGAGTGTCTAAATAATAAATCCACCAATATTTTGGTGAAATCCGGTGATAATACCCCATTGGACTCGAATTACTGCTTTCGGGCAATTTTGGCACAAAATGGGGCTTTATTTAATATTCTTTTGGATTTTTTCGGTAAGTACTCAATGGATTTGAGTTCTAGAGACCACAATGAGTAATCCTAGATGCATGGGGGTAAAACATAGCAATACGTTATCCATAAATATGGGCGAAGCCTTCATATCCCTGCCCACATGTCAGATCCCCCTTTGATATAATCCCCATTTCAGTTCACTAGGATCTGTGATCTCGTGTCAATATGAGTATATGATATTTTTCTTGTATCCTTGAACCCATACAAACTGTTTCTTTGAAGCCCGCTTCTATCAGGCACCCGATGAACACTTATAGGACACGCCATCAAGTTTGATTTTGTATACAACATTTTCATCGTTAAAAGCTTCGTTCACATTTTTCGACAGTTATGGCATATTTTGCGACGAAATATGTGAAAATGGTTATGATGTTATATAAAAAAATTTTCCCCAACTATATTTGGTGAAAAACTCCAAACCTGTGGAAAAATATGAACGAAGCTTTTAACGGTGAAAATGTTGTATACAAAATCAATCTTGACGGAATGTCCTATATATGTTCATCGGGTCCCTGACAGAAGCGGGCTTCAAAGAAATATTTTGTATGGGTTCAAGGATAAAAGAACAATATCATATACTCATATTGACACGAGATTACAGATCCTAGTGAACTGAAATGGGGCTTATATCAAACTGGGATCCGGCATGTGGGCAGGGATATGAAGGATTCGTCCATATTTATGGATAACATATTGCTATGCTTTACTCCCATGCATCTAGGATCACTCATTGTAGTCTCTAGACCTCAAATCCATTGAGTACTTACCGAAAAAATCCAAAAGAATGTTAAATAAAGCCCCATTTTATGCCAAAATTGCACGAAAGCTGTAATTCGGGTCCAATGGGGTATTGTCACCGGATTTAACCAAAATACTGGTGGATTTATTATTTAGACACTCGAATAGAATAAAAACAAGTTAAAAAGCCAAAATAAAGGTTTGTCAAGCTAAAGAATTAAAAAAATGTCTTACTTTTGGCAAGAGTGTAAACTTTCTTTTGACTCTTAAAATTGGGGGTTATTTTATCTATCTTCATTTATTTCATAATTAACCTTATACAAGGCCTAATATTTTCTGGATTTTAATTCAACACTAAATACTTAAAAAAATTGTATTTGTGTTTTATATTTATTATATCATTATACCGGTGTAATTAAGCTATTAACAACTTTTTGTGAGGTGTAAACTTTCTTTTGACTCTGACTGTATATCTATTTCAAGGGGATCAATCAAGAACCGTGGATATAGCATCACACACTTTTTTTTGGGATAAAATGAATGTAGCTCCCTTTTCAGTGAAGATTTCAAATCACTGTTTCCGCTAAAACGAAGATGCTGCACTAGTTTTATCATTGCAGTGAAAACGACCCGCAGAAAACGCGATAAAATACGCTATATTTTCAAAAACAATTTTAGGTGAATTTCCTACTTTGGAATTTCTCGTAACTCGCGTTTTAGTAGACGGATTTTCACGGAGAACGATTTATTGGATCCGGAACGTAAAAAACTAAAATGTGCAATCAAGTAAGAGGAGATCGAATGACAATTGTAAAAATTAGGCCCGAAAAATGTGATTTTTAGAAAAATGTTCGCACAAAATTTCCGCATTTGGATGCAGATTTCTATGAAGCTGTGTAGACTACATTCACGACACATATATAAAATAACTCAGAATCGCGAGTTCTACAATCCTATATATGTTTTTTTGAAAAATCTGTTTGCGGAATGAAATTAGAAGAAAATTTAAAAAAAAACACTGTAAATCTGGCTTCAAAATGTCAGCATCATTTAATGGTAGAAGCAGATCAAATTTTGAGAAGTAATACATTAGTGAGATGATCCTTATTTAGTTTGCTTCTACTTTTACTTTGACAGGAAAGTCGAGAGACGTGTGGTTTACTCACAAATCGAGAGAAAACAAAAAAAGACATGTTGGCTTCAACCCATTTTTACCCATTTTTTAACATAAATATAGCCACAGCTTCCACGCAAATTATCTTTTAAGGCCAATATTTTTTGCCACGTACAAAAACATTTCATTTTATCCAAAAATATTTAATTGGTATAATATACAATCACAAGTCGCGTGTTCTAAAAGGGTAAACCTTGGCTTCAGCTATGTTAAATTTTCAAAAATATTGGTGATATACCCTCGTTAGCGTAGATGCTGAGGGTATAAAAAGAAGCTATGCCCGTTTAAAGTGGAAAATCTTAGAAACTAGAGTTGGGTAATCTTGTTCCTAGTACATTGTACTAGTTCCAAAACGTATGTGAAATATCATGAAATATAACGTGTGATATTAAATATACGCAGTTTGTTCAAAGAAAAAGTGTGGGCTATTGGAACTGCGAAGTGAACTAGATAGTTCCATACAGTTCCTTTGGCACAACTCTATTAGAAACCCCGTTTTTCACTACATTAGTTTTTATAAGGCAAGTAAAAAAGTACCAGTCGGCTTTGCCGACAGAGATATACCCTCAGCCTATGTGAATTGAAAATTTCATCTACGGTCAGATCGAATGTATTTAGAGTCTTTTCAGTATTTTGTAACCTTTTTTAAACTTGTCGACGAAAATATGGATTAGGATTAAAGTTCAAAAGTGTTGCAGAAGAGGAACTTAAAGGAATGAACCGACATAGTCCATTATGGAAGTGGATCTTATTTTGGGAGTCATATCTTTACGTTAGATATCGAGCCCACTAGACATTTCAGTGGGTCATCATATTACTTTTGGACCAGTATGCCAGGAAGCATGGACTTGTCCACGGAAAACATAATATCGCTGTAAACAGGACAACAACGAACAGCATCGGTATACCTTTCCAAAGGATCTTCGAACAGACCCTAATCTGCACTAAGACACAAATGGGAACTTCTGTGGGTATGGGCCATTTCACAAGTTCGAGAGTTATTGTGCTCTGCAGCCACTACATATGGTGTCATAGGGGTTTTCTTACACCTTTCTGTCTGTTTTCTCAAAAAGTATGGACTTGCCCCTGAAAAACCTTTTACCGTCGTAATTGAGGCAAAGTGATTCGGGAGCAGGACTTATAGTGAACTTATCCTTAGTTTTGTGTGAACGGTACCCGAAGTAGTGGACAAATATAGTCCATATTCTAACCTGATCTATATCTGGTAAATATATTAAGATGTGTAAAGTATGGACCACATCGGTCATTCCCTTCAAGAGTAAATAAAAGGCCAAATTTTGGACCAAATCGGTTGATCCGTTCGAGAATTATCTTGCGCTCCAATCACTGCACACCGTGTCATAAGGGTTTTTTTGCACCTTTCAGGCTATTTTCTCAGGAAGTATGGACTTACCCCTGATGAAGATTGAACCATCGCATGCAGTAAATACAAGTTGTTACAACAAAAATCAGAGAGATTCGAGAGCAGGTCGTAAACTGAACTTTTCCGAAATTTTTGTGTGGTAAGTACCCGAAGTAGCGGATCGATTGAGTCCATACTAGAACCTCATCTAAGTGTGATAGAAATTTCACGATGTGCAAAGTATGGACCAAATGTGTAACTCCCTTCAAGAGTTATCGTGCGCACCGATATAACCCATCTTCGAACTTAAACTAAGTTGAACAAAATATTACGAAAGCTAAATTTTGGGCCAAATCGGTTCATCCGTTCGAGAGTTATCGTGCGCACCAGCCAGTCAGACAGATAGACGAACGGACATTGCTGAATCGACTCCAAATTGTCTGAAACGGATTTCGTCCAAACAGTATGTGGGGTCTAAAACCATTATTTCGATGAGGCACATTTTGCTCGTAAAAGTATATATAATAGGCTGGGGCGATTTGTGTGGAAGGAAAAAACCTTAATGGGCGCTTCGCGTTTCTGATTCCTGGGATTGAACTGAGCAAAATAGTCCACTAGACCATATGTCTACAGTGAAAATCGAGCCTCCCGATTTTTACTTGAAGTTTTTTATTTACTTTGTGTTTTTCAAAATAGTCAGGCTTAATCCCATAGTCGTTGTTTTAATATTTTATTAAAACAACTTTAATTTATTAGTGGGAAAAATTGGCGATGTTTACCAAGGGATAAGGCAGGGGAGACTGTAGTTTCAGATCCATGGTTTCTTGTTTTTCAACAAGAAACTTTTTATACCCAAGTGTCAATTGCCCGCTCAAATAGATACGTGTGAAAAGAAATACTCTGATCGAGAATTTCTTTGGCACTACCTAAACTCGAGCAACTTCACTTGCAAACAAAACCAAATCTTTCACATTGCTATGCGTTCGTTGATTCTCTGCGAAAAATACATAACTAATTTGTTGGTATTGCATACTACAGTTTTTATTTAGCTACGTTTTTTGGGAAAATGACGTAAAATTTTACATTTAGGGTTCCTAGAGGCCAATAAACTTCTCCACCAAAAATTATGGACATAGGTCCATGTTTTCGTATAGCCCCCATATAACGGTACCGCACGAATTGAGATATTTTGATTTCTTTTGCTAAATTTTTTTGGTGAATCAGCTATAATTTGGCACTTAGGGTTCTCCATGATCAAACATGATCGATAGTGTTGGAAATATGTAATGAAAACTACTTGTTTATCTTAATTTGAAATTGAACTTTTTGTTTACCAATATTATTTTTCTGTAACATAGTAAGCTTTGATTTGAAATAATGTACAATACATTTCTATTTTGTCAACATTAAATATTTTTCTCATTCTCTTGTTAACTTTTGTGAAATAAACATTAATTGAATTTGTAATATAAATTGTGGTGTTTCTTCTGCGTTTTGCTCTGACAAAGGTTATGGGCCCTTGCACATAAAGAACCAAGGAATACATCAGAATATGGCGTCAACATTCAATATCGAGAAATTGGAAGAAAGCAATTATGGTGGATGGTGGATTCATATGAAAAGTCTCCTGATACATTCAGATCTTTGGGGTTATGTTTGCGGAGAAATTGTGAAACCTGAAGATGGTGTGGGGCAAATTGAATGGAATCGGAAGGATCAAAAAGCGCTTTCTTCAATATTCCTGTGCATGAAAAGTGACCAACTTAGTTTAGTCAAAAATTGTGTGACATCTCGAGAAGCATGGGTAAAACTTGAAGAAAAATTCCAACCTCGAGGACCATCAACAAAGGTTTTGCTGTTTAGAAGGATCTTATCAACGAAAATGAATGTAGGCCAAACAATGAATGAACATCTGAAGATTTTTAATGAAACAACAAATAAACTACATGAAATTGATGTCAACATTCCCGATGAAATTTTAGTTATAATATTGTTGAGCAGTTTACCTGAAGACTATGAAAGTTTCGTGGTTGCCATGGAATCCAGAGACTCCTTACCATCTTTAGCAGTACTCAATAATAAGTTACTTGAAGAATTTGAAAGAAGAACATCAAGAATCAGATTGGAGGATAGCCAAGAAGTGTTTTTGTCAAGAAACGTGCAAAAAAGTTTGAAAATAAACGAAGATGGTAAGATATTAAAGAGAATCAAATGTTTCAAATGTGGAAAAGCAGGGCATATAGCAAGGGATTGCTTTAGTAAAAGTTCTAAATCAAATGCAATGTTACATGGATCAAACTCATATAATTTGTCGAGTGAAACCTGGGTGCTGGATAGCGGAGCAACGTGTCACATGTGTTGTACACGGAAAAATGAAGTTACATTTCGAAATCACAAGGAGCGCATTGAATTGGCCGGAGGTTATCATATATTTTCAGAGGGAATATGCCATATAAAACTGGAGACAAATAATGGAGAAACAATTGATCTTAAGGAAGTGCTATTCGTACCTGATTTAAAATTCAATTTCATAAGCATTGCAAAGTTGGCCGAGAACAAACAATTTGCGACTTTTGATGACACATATGTTAAAGTTAGAGATATTCAAGAACGTGTCGTTTTGAATGGACATAGAAACGGTAATCTGTATGTTTGTGAAACAAAAGCAAATATGGTACATGGTATGTATTCAGAATCAAATTTCATAAAATGGCACAAACGGTTTGGGCACTTAAATGTTAGAGATATAACTGATTTATCAAAAAAGGGGATGGTTCAAGGAATGAATGCGGTGCAAATGCCAAAGAATTTTGAATGTAAATCATGCTTAAAAGCGAAAATTTGTTTTAAACCATTCCCAAAAGAGGCAACATTTAGAGCTAAAGAACCACTAAAATTAGTTCATACGGACGTTTGTGGTCCAATGAGAGTTACTTCGGCTGGAGGATCCAGATATTTTGTCCTCTTTATTGACGATTATTCCCGCATGATGTTTGTCTATTTTCTAAAGAAAAAAAGTGATGTTTACAGAGCTTTCACCAATTTCATTTCAATGGCTGAAAGGCAGACTTCAAAGAAATTAAAAGCTTTACGTAGCGACAATGGCAAGGAGTATCTTAGTTCCGAATTTTCATTTAATCTTGAGAACCTTGGTATCAAACGGCAATTTATAGTTGAATATACTCCACAGCAGAATGGAGTAGCCGAAAGGGCCAATCGCACCGTAGCACAGTGGTCGAAAGCACTGATCTAGCGGCGCGAAATTAATAACTTGCAAACGTATTGAGATACGTCACTGAAATTTGGCATAAACTCAGCTTGTACCTGTGGGTAATAATGGGCTAAATATGAACAATATCGCCTGATGTTTTGGTATAGCCCCCATATAACGGTACCTTAAGATTTTTGGTATTTTGAGGATTAAAGCCACAATTTCGTAGCAAATTACCTGTAATTTGGTACTTAGGGTTCCTAGTGGTCAAAAAATAATTTCAACAAAAATTATGGACATAGGTGCACGTTTTGATATAGCCCCCATGTAACCGTACCTCCCAATTTAAGGTATTTTGAATATCATGACCACATTTTTAAACCAACTTGGCTGTAATTTTGCATTCCGTGTTCTCACTGCGTATAAAATCTTCTTACAAAACATTTTCAACACGGATTTATGTTTCGATGTAGCCCCTTTTATGGTACCCCCGATTCGTTGAATTTTTACTTGTTATCCCATATTTAATAACATATTTAGCTATAATATGGTATTATAGTGTCTCCGGGGGTAGAAATCCTGCTTGCAAACATTTCTCAAGATAGGTCCATATTTTGATTTAGCTCCCATACAAATGCACAGCTAAATTTGTTTGAATTTCATGCAAAATCCCTTTTTTTAAAAGTGCAGTCATCAAAAGATTTGCAAATATTTGCAGCCCAAATGTGGTTATTCCGTATCCAGAGAGTCCAATTTCTTTCCCCAAAAAATAATCGAACCTAAGTTCGGCTAAGTTTACAAGATGCACTCTATGGAACAAGCGCGTACAACCCATAAAAACACAAAAAAAATTGAATTTTTTGAAAATTTATTGCTATATAACTAAGTACTTCCAGACCCCAAACTAATTTTTATAATTTAAATCTCACCCTCTACTATTAATTGAATATAAATCTTGTCCAGTTTCATTACGAATACATTTAACATTTAAACAAATATGAAGTTAATTTTTTGCAACAATTTTTTAAAATCTGATGCAACAAAAACTCATGCATTTGATAGTGAATAACTGAGTGAATATTTACAACAACAAAAATTAAAAAACAAAATCTTTGTCTGCGAAGTGTCTGTAATCGATACAATGGAAAATATTTTGCAATTTTATAGTTGGATTTTTTGACTTTTGCGCCGCTAGATCAGTGGTTTCGACCAGTGTGCGTAGTGGAGATGGCACGATGTATGCTAATTGATTAAAATTTGAACGAAAACTTATGGGGCGAGGCTGTAGATACAGCTGTATATATAAGAAATAGATGTCCTAACAAATCTCTATGTGACAAAACTCCAGTTGAAATGTGGAGCGGAATTAAACCTACCGTATCGCATTTGAAGATATTCGGATGTCGAGCCATTATGCTTAATAAAAGGCCAGGGAAATCAAAGTTTGCATCCAAAGGTATTGAGTGTATTATGACAGGTTATTCTGCAGAATCAAAAGCATATAGATTGTTGGATATTAAAACAGGAAAGCTGTATAAATGCAGAGATGTCAAGTTTTTGGAAGATTCGGTTGAAAACAACTCCGAATATGATATTTTCCCTAAAGTCTGGTTGAGTGAAGATAGTTTTTCAGAATTATCAACAAAAGAAATACAAAAAGAACCAAACCATCAACACATTGTCTTGCCGATTAGTGAAAGTTCTGAAAATAATATTGATTTAGATCCACGAGAAATAAATGAAGCGGAAAGCGAAAATGAACCAGAAGACGATGTCAACTACAGAGTGCTTAGATCTGGAAAGAGAATACGTTTAAATAATGTACTATCCAAGGAGAATAATGTTATATGTCCAAAAGATTTTGCAGAAGCGGTAGCGGTTCCTGAAAGTGACAAATGGATTAAAGCAATGGAAAATGAATTTCAAGCATTAATGTCCAAAGATACGTGGGAGTTAGTCAGAAAACCAGAAAATGAACGAGTTCTGAAAAATAAGTGGGTATACACAGTTAAGCAAGATAAGGAGGGGAAGTTTGATAGATGTAAGGCAAGGCTCGTAGCAAAGGGATGTGGCCAAATATATGGAATAAACTATACTGAAACGTTTTCCCCAGTAACGAGATATGCAACGGTAAGGACTGTTTTGGCTTTGGCAGTGGAATACAAACTATTTGTTCATCAACTGGATGTCACTACCGCATATCTAAATGGCACAATAGATGAAGATATATTTATGGAACAACCAAAAGGATTCGAAGATCCCGATAATCCTGATATGGTTTGCAAACTTAAGAAATCTATATATGGATTAAAGCAATCCGGTCGTATGTGGAACGAAAAACTTGATGCAGTATTGAAAAAGATTGGTTTTATTCGCTGTACGGTTGAGAGATGTGCATACGTGATGAATAAAGAAGGCCAATACAATATAATTGTCGTATATGTAGACGATATAATGTTGGCATGTTCTAATATGAGAACAATGAATTCTATTAAGTCAGCTCTTAAAGCAGAGTTTGAAATTATTGACAAAGGTCCAGTTAATTTTTTCTTGGGGATGGAGATTGAAAGAAAAGAATCAACTGGCAGTATAAGCTTATCCCAGAAGAAAATAATAAGAGAGTTATTGGAAGAACAAAAGATGGAAAATACCAGAAAATGTAGCACACCTTTAGATCCTGGATCAAAATATAAAAATTGTCAAGATTGTTCCAATTGTAGTAAAGTAGACGTGACAAAGTATCAATCGCTTATAGGTTCCTTGATGTATATAGGAATTTGCTCGCGTCCTGACATTGTTCATGCTATCAATAAGCTATCCCAGTTTAATAAAAACCCACATGTCGAACATCTTAAAGGCGCAAAACATATACTTCGTTACTTGGCAAACACTATTGACTACGAAATTTGTTATAAATCGAATGTTTATCTTAATTTGAAATTGAACATTTTGTTTACCAATATTATTTTTCTGTAACATAGTAAGCTTTGATTTGAAATAATGTACAATACATTTCTATTTTGTCAACATTAAATATTTTTCTCATTCTCTTGTTAACTTTTGTGAAATAAACATTAATTGAATTTGTAATATAAATTGTGGTGTTTCTTCTGCGTTTTGCTCTGACAGATAGTCTAGTGGACTTTTTTCCTTAATTCAATCCCAACAATCAGAAACGCGAAGGGCCCATTAAGGTTTTCAAATCGCCCCAGCCTAGTATATACCCTCGTTAGCATAAATGCTGAGGGTATAAGAAGTAAGAACGGCGTTAAGTTCGGCCGAACTTTTTATACCCTCCATCACGAGCTGTATTGAAGTGAATAGGAACAATTAGTTTCCTTTCGTTTATGAAAGTACTAAGCTCTCTCTCTCTCTTACTTTAGGAGTATAATATACCAACTGATAATACTACCTTCAAAACAGCTCATATGGGGCGTCATCGTAGTTCTTTCCAAAACATGGATCGATATTTACAATTTTCCGAATTGAGCTTTCGAATACCCCCCGATATACTGAATTTTTACTTGTTATCCCATATTTATTACCTGATTTTATGGTATGGTATTTTAGGGTCTCCGGGGGTATAACTCCTACTTGCTAGGAGGTCCATATTTTGATATAGCTCACATACAAATGCCCAGCTAAATTAGTATTAATTTCAAGCAAAATCCCATATTTTAAAAGTGCAGTTATCAGAAGATTTGCAAATATTTGCAGCCACATTAGTTATTCCGTATCCAAAGAGTCCAATTTAATTCCCCCAAAAAATAATCGAACCAAGTTCGGCCAAGTTTACAAGATGCACTCTATGGAAAAAGCGTGTAAAACCAATAAAAACCCTTTAAAAATTATTTTTTTTTTAATTTATTGCTTTATAACTATGTACCTCCTGACACAAAACTATTATTTATAATTTAAGTCACAACCTACGCTATCAATTAAAAATAAATTATGTTAAGTTTTATTACGAATTTATTTAACATTTAAACTAATATGAAGACAATTTTTTAGCAAATTTTTTTTTTTTTTAAATCTGATGCAGCAAAATTTCCTGTATTTCCTGTAACTGAGTGAATATTTACAACAACAAAAATGAAAAAACAAAATTTTTGTCAGCAAAGTGTGTGCAAAGTGGAAAATATTTCGCAATTTTGTAGTCTGATTTTTGGACTTTCGCGCCGCTAGATCAGTGGTTTCGACCAGTGTGTGACGGACGGACATTCGGACATTCTTAAATCGACTTAGAATGTTATGCTGAACAAGAATATATTTATATACTTTACAGTCTCCGAAGAATATTTCGATGTGTTAGAAACGGAATGATAAATTCGGGTAGTGGTGTAGGGTATCAAAGTCGGTCCCATCCCGACTACAACAATTGCTACCGTCTGTGGAAATCACTCTAGCGTTCGAAAGGATGAAATTTTGGTAGAAGCTTATATATGTACGTAGGACTTTTGATATTGAAAACGGGCTATGTAGGTCCACGTTTTGGTATAGCCTCCATACAAAGCGACGAGTCGACGTTTTAAGGAATTTTTAATATAACTGTCCCATTTGACCACCGAATAGGTTGTAATTTGATATTTTGTGTCTCCAGAGTCTAAAACACATTTCGACCAAAATTTGTTTTATAGATTCACATTTTGATATAGCCCCCATAGGACGGTATCTCCAAATTTTCGGTATATTCAAGGTTTTAGCCTCATTTTCTCACCGAAGTGGCTGAAACTTGGTATTTAGTCTTTTTCAGGGCTACAAAAGTTTCCCCCAGAAATTTTTCGGCGTCGGTTTACGTTTTAATATACTCCCCATAGAACGACAGCTCCTGATTTTCGGTATTTCAAAGGTTTTAGCCTCACCGAAGTTGCTGAAATTTGGCACTAAGTCTTATACGGGGCAACAAAACTTTCCCCCAGAAATTTGTCGGTATCGGTCCTCGTTTAAATGTACCACCTATAAAACAATGCATCCCTTTTATTGTATTTTTAAGGTTTTAGCCTACTTATCACACCGAAATGGCTGAAAATTGATATTAAGTCTTCTATGGAACTTCAAAACTTTCCACTAGAAATTTGTCGGCATAGAACACGACATCCCTATTTTCGGTATTTTGACGGTTTTAGCCTCATTATCACACCAAAGTGGCTGTAATTTGGTATTTAGTCTTCTTGGGGATACAAAACAACCACCCCCCCCCCCCCCCCCCCCCCCCAACAAATTTTTCGGTATCGGTCCACATTCTGATATACCCCCACAGAACGCTACATCCCGATTTTCGGTATTTTAAAGGTTTTAGCTTAGCAAAATGACTGAAATTGGATATTTAGAATTGTGGATATATGTAGATGTGCGTTTTAATATAACCCCCTTAGGAGAGGTATAGCGGTTTCTCAGATTGGAGGTACGCTTTTAGACTTTTAAAGACTAAGTTTTTTTAGCGAAAAACCGAACTCTTTAAGTGTCTAGTATTCCCATATGAATGAGAATCACACTCACTTTTCGGCTTTTCCAAAGAAACACCAAAATCAAAAAATTCTGCAACATGTCAGCACGTATCAACTAAGAATTCATCGAATTCTGTGAGATAATTCCCTTCGCCGAGATGAAATCATGCTATTGGTAGCGATCAGTAAAATTTTGCAACACTGTCAGTTCGTTTTGAAAAACATTACTCGCTGTAATAGAGGGTAATAAATGAAGTTGCGCCAATGGGGGAATACTCCAACTCAAGCAATCAAATGAGATTGAATCTTCAACAATAAACAAAACAAACTTTTAAGGAATTTTAAATGATTAGACCACTGTAGTGGCTGTAACTTTGTATTTCAGATTCTCCAAGCAGAAATTGATCAATACTTACAGATCTTATGTACTATTAAGGTTGTACATGCATCGTCCAAATGGAATGACTGTACAACGGGTAGAAAATATCGATGTCTCATTTATATTAAAACTTGGTTAAAGTAAGTGACACCCTTTAGTTAGCTTGGCAGAAGAGCTTAGCACTTTCGAAATAAATTGTTCTATTTTACTTCTCTACAACTCGTGGTGGAGGGTATAAAAAGTTCCGCCCGTCTTACTTGACTCCTTTCTTACTTGTTTTTTCAATAAATTCACGTTTATTAGTCTTTAGACTCTTCGACAAATATTTTAAAAATCACCCTTATTGTTCTCTGGTCTTTCGAAAAATACTTTTTAGAAACCAGGTCCTTCAAAAAATAATGTTTAAAAATTCCCCATTATGTATCTTATGTTCCTTTTAAAATGTACCCATATTGTTATCCTGGTATTTTCCCAAAAGCTTGTCGTTAATTGACCTTCTGAAATTCGAAAAATGACAAGGAAAACTGAGTAGATTATGAAAGTAGAGCTAAAAATATGAGACACGTGTATCGGTGATTAGAAAAGATTTACAGATTTGGTGTATTCTGAGACCTATAGTAAAACTTTATGGCGAACAAGTTTGTAGAATATATGGATTTGATATGATCACATTTTAAAGGAGTTTTTGGAAGATTTTCGAAAAAAGGACCAAAAAGACCCCTTTGATGAACTGCATGAAGTTTAAAATTTTTAACAAAAATATTCACCACATACACCTCTGTAAAGTTGCCAAAGGCACTATGTACATAAAATGCAAGGATTCCAAGATATCTTAACTCGAATATTTCGAAAAAAAAAAAACTAGAAATGGACGGAACTTGCCCCGCCTACTTTGGTTACTTTCTGATGTAAACTTTAAAAACGCCCATATACGTGTCTCATATTTTTAGCTCTACTTTCATAATCTACTACGTTTTGCCCATCATTTTGAAAAAAAAAATTGAATTTTGTTGCACAGTGTTATTATCTTATCCCTTCACAAAATTTTCCCCAAGTGCTGATCTTAAACTCGATATTAATAACAACGACAAATTAAATTTTTCAAATATAAATATTTTATTAAATAAAACAATTTTTCTTAGTTACAAATAATGTCTGACATATTTTTGCATGGTGAATTTTAAACTACTTTTGAATTTCTTCAATATCACTTTGATCCTGTGGCATTTGTTAACAAATAAGATCTGTTCCGGCTGTTCGATTTTGCGTGCCAAAAATAAAACCGCTTATAAAGTAAGAATGCGCATGGCCTTTTCCAATGCTTTTGATTTCCGGGATTTCTTCTTAGTCTTTTCGGGAACCACATTTCCACTGGATAATTCACCAATTGTTGTTGATGATAAGATCTCCTTAGGTTTGCGCTCATGTTTACGTTTTAGCAATGACATCAGACGCATTTTAAGGGATTTACTTTTGGAGTATGAAACCATTTTGGAGCGAGGACACAATGGTGGTATGTTTTCATATAGATGACTGTCGGTGCAACTGCGATTGATGACAAAAACCCCTGAATCTTCTGAATCCGAATTGATGCTGGTGTCCACAGTTAGGTTGCTGTATAGTGCAGTACTTTGCCCTTGCACTGGAAGATTGAGATAATTGTCATCGTATAGATCTTCGTCTTCTTCTTCGTTGGAGGAGGAAAATTCTTCATCGCTGCTACTGTTGCTACTATCGGTCTCTAGATCCTCTTCATGGATACTGCCACAGGTTGAAGAATCCAAACAGGTTACTTGACGTTTTTTGTGTGATCTTTTCTGCTTGCGCCTGAGTTTCTTGTTTTGCTTGGACCTTTCCAAACGGGCTATGGTTTCCAAGCTATCAACAAAAGTTTGTAAATCATTTGGAGTAAACTGTGCTGTGTTAACTTCATTTTCGTTAAGGGATAGGTCTTCTTCACAGGTTCTTACTGGATTGTTGATGTATTCATTTTTAGAACAGTTTGGTGGTTGTTCCATTGGGGCCTTTGTGTGGGCATAAACATAATCGTATATTTCACTCATTTTTTTCTTTTGGATTGATTTTAGTTTGCTGCGGAACGTTAAACGTCGTTGTTATCCTTAGAGGAGTTATTGCAAAACTGATGTCTTTCTCCGTTCGATGCTTAGATTATATACTATGTTAAAGGTTTGACCCACTTTCACCTTTTCAGGGGTAGACGCCGCCAACCCTAAAGGACAATAGATTGCCGTCATATAAGAATTAATAAGAAACTAAACCCTTACCTATCATCCTCTCCCTCAAAGGTATTTTCTGCTACCTGTTATACTTATTGCCCCTCCACTTTGCGACAGTAAGAATATTTCAGCCTAGGCTAAGCAGGTAGTAGACCACATTTTATAACGACGTGATTTCCCACCTGTGGTTTACAACAACGGACTAGTGACGACGACTCTCCACGGTACAGCTTCCAAGAAATTACCTGCTCTCTAAGGACATAACTGTGAAACATAATCATATTAGACTTGGCTAAGGCGACAAATGTGTGGTGATTGTGCAAACGACGATCGAAAGGGAGATGCAAAAACAATAAACAACAAAACGGGTCAAAAACAAATAGCCAAACAGGCGGATGGACGGACACGAACACACCGGCTAGTCAGCCATCTAGCCAGTCACACACATACACCTTAAAAACTGGACTTTTTGCCAGACACGTGTCACTTTAGGTGCGATTTTACAGTCTGTGCCGACGTGACTCAAAGACAATTTCGAAATGTTTTTCCAACGCCAACCAGCCTAGTCAGATGGCTAGCAAATAAACCATAGTCGGTGTCTCTTTTTCACTTGACTTCCTCCGTAGAGTGGTTGTCTGTCTGCACATCTGTTCCATATTTGATGAGAATTTTACAATTGTCGCACTGTCTTATTCTATGATTTTCCAATTTGTCTGTCCATTAGCTGTCTATCACCAGCAGTCGGTTGTTGTATGGTGCATAATCCGAATACACATGCGCTTCCTTCGTCATATTTCCCAAAAAAAAACGTAGCATAAATATGTGTGACACATGAGTGTCGCGATTTTTCCCAGACGTGACAGTACAACATGATTTATTTCAAATTGTCCCGTTTCCGTGGCTGCAACATGTGTAATTGATTAGCAGCGAAACGCTGTAAGATTATCCCTAAATTTGGCGAAGGCGACTTGTTAGCAGCCGTTAAGTATGATGGTGGACAATTGTAATCACGTTATTGAGCGGATTATTGATATGTAATGAGGTCAAGGTTAAGCTTAAGTAAGGAAGATAGTTATGAGTGTCTGGGTGGAATGTTGGGAAGATGTTCTTTGACCCAATTTGCATTATAAGCTCATAATCCTCGATCATAACTTTAATGGTTCTTCTTGAAGAATTATTCGCAATTATAAAATATAAATTTCCAGATTTTAAATCGATGTAAATTATGATGATATCCGGGCTCAAATACAAAGATATACAAAATGTACATTCGGATCTTTAGGCCAACGCTAGGACATATACGCTTTTTACAGATCAAAAATTAAAAAACGCGTTAAGTTCGACCGGCCCGAACTTTTTATAAACTCCGCCACTATGTAGTTGCTTTGAAGCAAAATGGAATATTTGGTTCACCGTAATTTATGAAAGAACTAAGCTCCCCCGCGACGGTATCCCTACCAAAACATTGCCCTGTATTAATAATTTTTTGAAATAAAGTTTTATGTCCAAATTTCGGTCCAATTTTCCGCAGGAATGTTTTATACCCCTAGCGTAGACTAAATACCAAACTTTAGCCTTTCCGGTACGATAATATGGCTAAAATCTTGAAACTCGGGAGGTATCTAAATGTGGACCCATAGCGACAAATTTCTAGGGGGAAGTTTTGTACTCCTAACGAAGACTAAATGATAGTTAGGCTACGATTTCCATTTTTAGTGATTTCGAATGTTTGCAATCTTTATAGAGAAGGCGCAATTTACACATTGGCAGATGAACTTGAAAAGCACAAGGCCGACATTACTGCCATACAGGAAATACAATGGATTGGGAAAGGCGTCACAACAACACCTAAAGGTGACGCACTGTATTATAGCTGCCATGACACAAAGCATGAGTTTGGTTGCGGAGTTGTAGTTGGTCGGAGGTTAAAACATCTGGTCTCTAGCTTCACCCCAGGGAGTGAAAGATTTGCCGCAATTCGAATAAAAGCAAAATTCTTCAACATCAGCTTTATTTGCGCCCTTGCTGCCACTGAAGACAAGGACGAACAGACCAAAGATATATCCTAAGAGCGCTTAGAAGAAATTTATGGCAGTTGCCCTGCCCATGACATTAAAATTATTCTAGGCGATTTTAATACCCAAATTGGAAAGGAGAATATGTATATTTGGCCCAGTCACTCTCCACAGAGAAACATCTGACAATGGTATACGGCTGACTTTGCAACTGCAAAAAAACATGGTAGTTAGCAGTACCAGATTTAATCATCTCGATATTCATAAGGGCACCTGGCTGTCTCCAGATCAAAGAACAAGTAATCAAATTGACCATGTTGTGATAGATGGAAGACATTCATCGAGCTTGTTGGATGTGCGATCGTTTCGAGGAGCAAACATAGATTCGGACCACTACCTTGTTGCAGCAAAAGTACGTACCCGTCTAAACGTTGCAAATAAAGCACGAACAGATACAACGTGGAAGTTAGACATCGGTAAGATTCAAACACAAGAGGTAACCACAGCATATTCCACTCAATTAGCCCAATTGCTTAATGAAAGCACTCCTCGTCCCAATAACATATCAGCACAATGGCAAAGTATTGCCCACTCCATGCAAACAGCCGCAAAATCCATACTTGGATACCAGAGACCTCCACTAAGGAATCCATGGTTTGACCAGGAGTGTCGTGCTGCTACCGAAGAGAAAATTGCGGCATATTGGGCTACTCTACAATCAGTAGCGCACGAGAGAGGAGAAACGTCTTTTCCGCAGGAAAAAGAGAGAAATGAAAAGACGGGAGTGTGAAAAAATCGAGATGTACAGGAGCCAGAATGAAGTGCGAAAGTTCTACCAAAGAGTGAAACATCAAACTGATGGCTTTGGTACAGGCACATCCTCCAGTAGAGACCAGCAAGGTAATTTGGTAACTGATACAAATAGTGTGCTCAGGATATGGAAAGAACATTTATCCAAACTGTTGGTATCTATAACTACTATACTATAGGGACATAAGCCTTCTCCCTATTGCCTACAAGATAGTGTCAGGGATAATGTGCGAACGACTAAAGCCTACGGTCAATGAAATAATTGGGCCATACCAATGCTGTTTTAGACCTGGCAAATCCACCATTGACCAGATATTTACCCTGCGGCAAATCCTGGAGAAGACCCAAAAGATGCAGATCGACACTTACCACCGTTTTGTTGATTACAAAGCAGTCTTCGACAGCCCCCTACCTTCAAAGGTATTCCAAGCCATGTCTGAATTTGGTATCCTTGCAAAGCTCATCCGGTTTTGTAGAATGACATTAACTGATACTCGATCGTCAGTTAAAATAGGAAAGAACCTCTCCGAAGAGATTGGTACCAAAAGAGGTTTCAGACAAGGTGATGGACTCTCGTGTGATCTTTTCAACATTCTGCTGGAAAAGGGTATACGAGATGCGAAGGTGAAAAGAAGTGGCACAATATATACCAACAGCCATATGTTACTTGCTTATGCCGGTGGCATTAACATCATAGGTCAATCGGTAAAGGAAGTAACTGATACCTTTGAAAAAGTCGAAAGGGAATCTGCTAAAGTGGGTCTGGCGGTAAACGGCGAGAAGACAAAGTTAATAGTGTCGTCGCGCAATGCGTCCTTAGAGATCGAGCCAACTTTTGACGTTGGCTCCTATAATTTTGAGGTAGTAAGGGACCTCTTCTACCTCGGCACCGCCGTGTAAACACAACGAACAACATCAGTTGTGAAATACGAAGAAGAATCGTGTTGGCCAACAGATGCTACTTCGGGCTGAGTAAGCAGTTTAGGAATAAAGCCATATCTCGTCAAACAAAAACAACGCTTTACAAAACACTGATGCTACATGTGCTGATGTATGGCTCCAAAGCCTGGGAACTTGCGCAAGCAGACAAGGCAGTGCTTGGTGTGTTTGAAAGAAAAATTCTTCGAAAGATCAATGGACTAATCTGCTTTGACGGTGAATATCGACGTCGTATGAACCACGAGCTATATCTGCTATACAACGACATCAGTATAGATAAACGTATCGAGATGCAACGATTGCGTTGGCTAGGCCATATCATAAGAATGAGCGATGATGAAGCAGCTAAAAAGACGTATAAATACGTGCCACATGGCTGTGCACGCAGAATTGGCAGGCCTAAGCTTAGATGGAACAAGTGGATGAAGAGTTATACTTAAATTTGTCGTTCCGTGTGTAACACGAAATATTCATCGGAGACCCTAAAAAGTATACATATTCTTGATCAGGGTAAAATTCTAAGTCGACATAACCATGTCCATCCGTCTATTGAAATCAAGATACAACTCGCAATTTTTAAGATAACGCTCTTTAATTTGGTATAGAAGTTTATATTACTTCTAGGATGTTTGGTATTGAAAATGGCTATATCGGTGCACGTTATCATATAGCCCCCATAGAACGGTACCCCCCGATTTTATGTATTTTGAGTGTTTTAGCCGTATTGTCACGCCGAAATGGCTAAAATTTCTTATTAAGTGTTCGTTCGGGGTGCAAAACTTTCCACCAGAAATTTGTCGGTATAGGTCCAAGCTTTCGTATAGTCCCCCATAGAACGGTACCTCCTGTTTGCTTTTGTTTTTGTTTTTTTTTTTCAATGGCTGTGGGTATACGGTAAAAACCAAAATTCCTTTCCAATTCCATTTGAAAAAAAATACAAAATTTTTTGTGAGCACATCTACGATTTTTGGTACAGAGGTTAAGAAAAAAATTTGGGTTCAAATCCGTTCGCTTTCACAAAATTGGTCAATGCGCGCAAAAGTTATAGCGCCTTTTATTCTCATATAAAGAAAAAATATTTAAAAATGTCTTATTTGTTCTTATGAGAAAATATATGCATATATCGTTAACAGCATTCCATTTCTATTCGTAGATGTTTAAAAATTTACAAATTTTTATTTTCGCGGAAAACCAACAAATAATAAAAAAAATCTTGAAGTAAATCCAAATTGTCCTGCCCCAGAGTTCATACAAAGCTTAAACAAAAAATTAAAAATATCTACAGAATCTACAGAAAAATATCTAGAATGCGTAGAAAAATATGAAACCAAATTTATAGAGATTGGATGTATAATTGCATATTATAGCAAAAACAAAAGAAAAACACTTATTGTTGAAATATTATTCCAAATACATATATATTTTTGGTTTGATTAGAAAAATTAAAAAAAAAATATTTGAGAATTCTCGAAATATTTCGCTAAAATCCAAGACAATAATTATTGTATTCTGTTAATGCTTCATTAAGATATATGGTTTACCATCGCAAAAGCTTAGTTGCTTGCTGAAATAATCTATAAAGATAGGAAAATAAGAGTAATATAGAAATTACAATCATTCAAAATATATGAAAATTAAAAAGCATGTTATTCGCGAATTAGTTAAAGTCGATTTTGGATACAGCGAATTAATTTCTTTCAATATATATGCATATTACAACGTTTCATTCAGCAGCCACTGTGTGCCGTCAGTTGCATCTCACAATGCCAATAACCTTAAATTGGGTAAAAGTCGCGTGTACATATGATTTTGATGCGCATCCGGTTTTATTAGCGCCCATCAAAAATACGTCAATATACACCTATTTCAAATAGAATCTTCAAGAACCGCGGATGTGCCTCCACATTCTATTTTTGGTAATAAACCCATATTACTCGCGAATATCTGTAATTTATGACACGCGTTTTCCCAAATATTATAATCGCGTATAAAGGATTCCATTTACGTAAAAATGTTTAAAGAAAATCGCGGTTTAGTAGGCGGATTTGTCAACTGCTTAATTATAGTGTAACATTACAAAACAAACATTTTAATCAACGATTGTAGACAATAGACGTGCCCCAAGGTTTTATTTTAGTCTAGTCTATGCATATGTTTATAATTCCCACGACTGTATCTATTTTATTATTTTTAGGTTTTTAGTACATTTATCTTAAACATTGCAATGTATGTTTAACATAAAACCATTTAACTTAAAAAGTTTTTTTTACCTATTTTTATTTTCTAGTTTTTAGTTTTTATTTCGCATTCTGTTTAATTCGTTTAGTGCTTCATTATTGCAAGGTTTCTTGCCCGTTAGTTTATTGCAGTCCAACTCCTCTATACGTAGTCCCTGCATAGATCTTACTCTACTAAGAGCCACGTAGACTTGACCTTCTTCAAACAGTTTCACACCTAAGTATACGACTGCGTGATCCACAGTGCTGCCCTGCATTTTATGTATAGTTGAAGCCCATGATAGTATTAAAGGCAACATTCTTCTTTCAGCCGTCCCGTAATTGTACTTAGCTGGAAACTGTATGGCTTTCGGGTGTATAAGATGTACTGCATAGTGCACTGTATTCTTCTTGTCAAGCCCTTTTATTTGATACCCATATTGGTGGGATTGATAAAAAATTGTTATCAGCCATTTGGTAGCGGCGGCCATCTTAGATTTCAATTTTGCATAGTAAATTGTATTCTACTTGTTGAGACCTTTCATTTGATACCCATTTTGAGGGGACTGATAAAACCTAAGTTATACGCCATTTTGTAGAGGCCGCCATCTTAGATTTTAACTTTATGTAGTACATTGTATTCTGCTTGTTGAGCCCTTTCATTTGATACCCATATTGATGGGATTGATAAAACCTACGTTATCCGCCATCTTGGATTTCAATTTTTTATAGTATATTGTATTCTGCTTGTTGAGTCCTTTCATTTGATACCCATATTGATGGGATTGATAAAACCTACGTTATCCGCCATTTTGTAGCGGCCGCCATCTTGGATTTCAATTTTTTATAGTGTATTGTATTCTGCTTGTTGAGCCTTTTCATTTGATACCCATATTGATGGGATTGATAAAACCTACGTTATCCGTAATTTTGTAGCGGCCGCCATCTTGGATTTCAATTTTTTATAGTATATTGTATTTTGCTTGTTGAGCCCTTTCATTTGATACCCATATTGATGGGATTGATAAAACCTACGTTATCCGCCATTTTGTAGCTGCGGCCATCTTGAATTTATAATGATAATGAATAAACATAATTGTATTGTCACCAAAAGCCAAAGTGTATACAAAATTTCAGATTAATCGGTTGACAGGAAGAGGGTGAAATTTGAATTACTAAATTTGACCCAAGAATAAATAATAAAACAAACGGGGTGAGCTAAATAAAACCATTTAAAAATGTTTGGTATATGCCAATGATTTGGTAAACTCGTGATACAAAATCAATATTTTTTATATACGGCATAATTATTGTGTTTGGTTTTGTTTTTGTTTTTTTTTTTCAGTGGCTGAGGATATATCTCCGACAGCACAGCTGACTGATACTTTCTTACTTGTTAGTCTTCGTTAGGGGCATAAAACTTTCCAGCAGAAATTTGTCAGAATAGGCCGTCGTCTTCATGTAGCTCCACCCGAATAACTGAAATTTGGTATTTAGTCTTCGAAAAGGTCCAAAACACTTATACAGGTACAAAACATCACTTGCAAAAAATTAGACAGTATAAGTCCACGTTTTGATATGAGGCGCTCAGCGCCAAAACGGCCTAACCCACATGCCCAAAAAAACAAACAGACTATAAAAATTGAACCAGAACCTTTTGAAATAACTACTACAAAAATTCCATATTGCATTGAATAACACTAGGTAATACTACCTTCTAAAAGAATGCAATATGAAATTTTTTAGAATTTATTTCAAAAAGGTTTCAGTTAAATCTTTATAGTCAGTTTGATATTTTTGGGAATGGGGGTTAGGCCGTTTTGGCGCTGAGCGCCTCATATAGCCTTCATAAAAGGGATAGCCTCCATATAAGGGTAGTCCCCATTTACGATTTTTTGAAGATTTTTGTCACATTTTTATACCGAATTGGTTGTTATTGGAATTTTGTGTTCCCAGAAGTTAGAAAATTTGTTCAGGAAAAAAGCTATCCATTGATCCAGAGTCTAAATCTATGTTTAACCGGTATTACCCATTTTTATGTATTTCGAAGGCTTTTTTTATTAAATTTTCGAACCGAGATTACTTACTTAGCTGGCCCATTACAGAACATTTGTTCTATAGACCGAACTAAGAAAAGATCTTCAATTCTCTCTATTTGTTGCTTCGCACTCTGGAATATCGCGGCTTTTCATCTCTTCATCCACTTGTTTGCACCATATATTCCTTGGCCTGCCAATTCTGTATGCACCGCCAAGCGGTTCGTATTTATACGCCTTTTTAGCGGGTTCATCATCGCTCATTCTTATGACATGGCCTAGCCAAACAAACGCTGCATCTGGATACGTTTAAGTATATTGATGTCGTTGTATTGCAGATACAGCTCGTGGTTCATGTGACGTCGATATTCACCTTCATCGCAGATTGGTCCGTAGATCTTTCGAAGAATTTTTCTCTCAAACACACCAAGCACTGCCATGTCTGCTTGCGCAAGTACCCAGGCTTCGGAGCCATACATCAGCACGGGTAGTATCAGTGTTTTGTAGAGCGTTATTTTTGTTTGACGAGATGTGGCTTTGTTTTTTAACTGATTACTTAAACCAAAGTAGCATCTTTTGGCCAATACAATTCTTCTTTTTATTTCACAACTGATGTCGTTTGTTGTGTTTACGGAGGTGCCGAGGTAGACGAAGTCTTTTACTACCTCAATATTATAGGAACCAACATCCACAGTCGGTCCGAGCTCAATGGACGCATTGCGCGTCGACACCATCAACTTGGTCTTTTCACCGTTTACCGCCAGACCCACTTTAGCAGATTCTCCTTCGACCATTATAAAGGTATCAGTTACTTCTTTTACTGATCGGCCCATGATGTCTATATCATCAGCATAAGCAAGTAACATGTGACTATTGGTGTAGATTGTGCCACTTCTTTTGACGTTTGCCTCTCGTATAACCTTTTCTAGCAGGATGTTGAAGAGGTCAAACGAAAGGCTGTCTGTCTCCTTGTCTGAAACCTCTTTTGGTACCAAACTCTTCGGAGAGGTTCTTTCCTATTTTAACTGAGGACCTCGTGTCAGTTAAAGTCATGTTACAAAGCCGGATGAGCTTTGCGGGAATACCAAATTCAGACATGGCTTGGAATACCTTTGAACGCAGCGAGCTGTCGAAGGCTGCTTTATAATCGACAAAAAGGTGGTAGGTGTCGATCTGCATCTCTTGGGTCTTCTCCAGAGTAAATATCTGGTCCATGGTGGACTTGTCAGGTCTAAAGCCGCACTGGTATGGTCCAATTATCTCGTCGACTATAGGCTTTAGTCGTTCGCACAATATCCCTGACACGATATTGTAGGCAATAGGGAGTAGACTTATGCCCCTGTAGTTAGAGCATACAGTCTTATCTCCTTTCTTGTGTTCGGGGAACAGGATACTCAGGTTCCAAACGTCGGGTACTCGTTCTTCCTGCCAGATGGTGCTAACTAGATGTTTTGAACAGCGGGGCTGGTATGCCATCGGCTCCTGCTGCCTTATAATTCTTCAGCCGATTTATTGCTGTCTTTACCTCATCATGGCTGGGCGGTATACATTCAATACCATCTTCTGGGATTGGGACTGTGGTACCTTCGTCGTCTTCGCTGCTATTGGATACCAACAGATTTAAAAAATGTTCTTTCCATATCCTGAGCACACTATCTGTATCAGTTACCAAATTACCTTGCTGCTCTCTACAGGAGGATGTGCCTGTACCAAAGCCATCAGTTTGATGCTTGACTCTTTGGTAGAATTTTCGGACTTCATTCTGGCTCCTGTACATCTCGATTTTTTCACACTCCCGCTTTTCCATCTCTCTCTTTTTCCTGCGGAAAAGACGTTTCTCCTCTCTCCTTTTCTCCCTGTATCTCTCTCGTGCGCTACGCGTTGCTACGGATTGTAAAGTAGCTCTATATGCCGCATTTTTCTCTTCGGTAGCAGCACGACACTCCTGATCATACCATGGATTCCTTGGTGAAGGTCTCTGGTATCCAAGTATGGATTTTGCGGCTGTTTGCATAGAGTGGACAATACTTTGCCATTGCGCTGATATGTTATCGGGATGAGGAGTGCTTTGCTTAAGCAATTGGGCTAGTTGAGTGGAATATTCTGTGGCTATCTGTTGTGATTGCAGCTTACCGATGTCTAACTTTCGTGTTGTGTCTGTTCGTACTTTGTTTGCTACGTTTAACCGGGTGCGTACCTTTGCTGCAACAAGGTGGTGGTCCGAATCAATGTTTGCTCCTCGGAACGAACGCACATCCAACACGCTCGATGAATGTCTGCCATCTATCACAACGTGATCAATTTGATTTCTTGTTTTCTGATCTGGCGACAGCCAGGTGCCCTTATGAATATAGAGATGCTTAATCTGGCACTGCTAGCCATGTTTTTTGCAGCTGCAAAGTCGATCAGCCTCATACCATTGTCATATGTTTTACTGTGGAGACTGAATTTCCCGACTGTTGGACCAAAGATATTCTCCTTTCCAATTTTGGCATTGAAATCGCCTAGTATAAATTTAATGTCATGGACAGGGCAACGGTCATATGTTTCTTCTAAGCGCTCGTAAAATATATCTTTGGTCTGTTCGTCCTTGTCTTCAGTGCGAGCATGAGCGCAAATAAAGCTGATGTTGAAGAATTTTTCTTTTAATCGAATTTCAGTGAGTCTTTCATTCACTGGGGTGAAGCTGGAGACCAGATGTTTTAACCTCCGACCAACTACAAATCCGCATCCAAATTCATGCTTTGTGTCATGGCAGCTATAATACAGTGCGTCACCTTTAGTTGTTGTTGTGACGCCTTTCCCAATCCATCGTATTTCCTGTATGGCGGAAATGTCGGCCTTGTACTTTTCAAGTACATTTGCCAATGCGTAAACTGCACCTTCTCTGTAAATAGTGCGAACATTCCAGGTGCAGATTCGCAGATCATGGTCCTTAAAACGTTTGCGGGGTTCGTCAACTTTAGAGGGATTTGTTTTTCTTTTCTTTCGTTTTTTCATAGTAGGCTGCTTTTTTCTAGGGGAGGGTTACTAACCCGGCGCCCAAACCCAAGTTTTTAACGTTCTTAAGGGTGATCGCGCGGCACATGTTAGCTCACTACCTTTAACGGGTGTTAAAGGCAGTTCCCCAGGTAACACCACGGGGAGGTCAGTGTCTACTTGAGATGAAAATGGAACCAAGATAAATCCTGGGCTTTGCCATGTTAAGGCCGGTCAGGACCGTTTCTTGGTATCTTCCATCACCTACGTCACCCGACTCAAAAAATTACACTCAGTAATATTGATTGTTTTTGTGCAGCCATAGACTAAGGGTATTTAGCTGTCGGCCGTATGATGGTAAAGGGCATAGAAAATCAGCACAGGCTGTTGAAATATAGGAACCGCAAAAACTTCTCTTATATCTCCTGCTTCGCCCAGAAGCAATTATCAGCTTATTTAGAAAACTGAAACTGACCTTCGATGTTATTTGACCATTTGACGAACTTTGGTTACGAACTAAGAATACCCCGAAAATAAAAAAAGAATCCAATAAAATGAAACTCCATTATTTTCACGGTTAAAATAGAACTTCTTTAGAATTGTGTTTAGAATTGAAAAATAGAAAACAAACCTCGAAACGAACACTAGGCTGTAAGAAGCATACAAAAAAGCACAATTGAAGGTCAAAAGCTGGGGTTAATGCAAAGGTTAACAAACTGTACCCATTGCTGCTCAAAACACAATCAGTCGCCACAAACAAAAACTAAAAATAAGTTTCTCCAAATGTTAATTAAATCAACAAAAACGTTAAACATTTATTAAGTGACCAAAAAAATGATGGGGGTTTTGCGTTTCGTTTTCTGTATGTGTGTATGTGTGTGTGCTATGTTCTTTTATGTCTAACATATTATTGCCACTGTGCAGCGTAATAGCCTCGTTATGAATAATGTTCTATGGTGGAGAAACTTAAACAAATTATTCTATGGATGTTGGTTTTCTTTGTAATGAAAACACAAGAACAACAGCAGCAACAACAAGTAACTAAAGAAGAATTACTTTGAAAAGCTATGATTTTAATTATGATAAGTAAGAGGGAGTTATGATAATTTTAAGGAAGTTTGTTCAAATGATTTTTAAGAACAACTGAAATTATTAAAATTATTCCTTAAACAAAAAATATTATTTATCCACTTCTCTGTAAACCCCCTCGTCATGGTAGTAAATACCAAATTACCAAGTACATACATCATACTATTCGACACACATCAGCTCAGCAAAAAATGTTTGTAATTTGTTACATGCATAAATGCCTATAGTTTTGTATTATTATTTTTTTATTTTTTGTTTATTTAAAGGTCATGTAAAACGAACACACTTAAAGATGAACATGACACCCAAAGTGGTAATCATACAACTCTTCTATGTCAGCCATTCAATAATTACACACAAACCGACTGAAATGATAGACAGACAGACGGACAATCACTCACCCGTTCAGTCATAGAAACAAATAATAAAAAATTATAATTGCTTTGTAGATTTACATAAATGTTCATATTTTTTTATGGTAGCTAAGTGTACGTGCCTTCACAGAATTTGTACGGTTTTTATGTTTGTGTGTATGTGCATACATTCACATGAACAATTTACATAGTTCTTTTTTTAAAAACTAATAATAATTATATAATTAATTAGATGCCATAATCATAACGCCACAGAAAACCACACATACGTAAGCAAAATACATAATTATTCTTAAAGGCTAAATGTTGGTGTGGTACATACAATATTCAAACAAAAGACTTAAGCAACAAACTTCAATTTCTAAGGGTATTAAATTAAATGGAAGACTTAAGAAACAAACAAGATTGGGTTTTTAGAAACGGAAAAGAAATATCTTATTGGACTTTTCCTTCCAGAGATGATTTTCGACTGTCAAAAAGTTGTAAACGTTGAAAACGTCATACACATGCATAAAAAGTCATGAGATGGCTTAATTTCCTTTTATACATACCCAGCAAAATGTTCGATGCCAAAGATGACATTCAATCATGGGTGCAAGTGATCTAGCATGTCATCTTTTTAGCATCTTCATCGATGAATTTTATATGAGCGTGGACCCCAAAAGATGACGTTCTTTTCTGGATCCTAAGCATGTCATTTTAACCAATGCGTTGACATGTCATTTCCACCAATGCTTTGGCATGTCATTTCCACCAATGATTTGACATGTCATTTTCACCAATGCTTTGACACGTCATTTTCACCCATGCTTTGACATGTCATTTTAACCAATGCTTTGGCATGTCATTTTCACCAACCCCTTGGCATGAAATTTTCATATTGTTTGGAAAATGGAAATGCTGTATTGAAATATGGTTTTCATGAAAAACAAAACTCTTTATTAATTCAAACAAATTCATGAAATAGCTACAATTAATTTATCAGTTTAGTTTTTCAAAAGTTTACATCCAAAATTGCAATGTAATCACCACCGCTGCAACGCAAAAGATTACTTCCTCCGTTCTCCGCAACTGATATTCTTTCATCTTACAAAAGGTTTTTTCAATTATCTTCCCATCACCAGTTCAGATTTCGACATGGACTCCAAATGCACTCCTTTAAGTATTTTTATTTCGTAAATTACTTTTATTTTATAATTTTGTTATTTTATAACAATATTTTGGTAATTTATACTCTTTTGTTTAGTGACGGCAATATGTAGGGATCTACAACCCGGCTTGCTTTAGGGATGTCTAAGAACAAAATGTAACGAACGGGGAGGAGAGACTTTTTTGGAAAATACCATTTGTGCTTAATTAATTTATTTTTAATTGTTTCTTTCCAAAAGTAGTTTTTTCTTTATTTTCAGATTCTTGTTCCTTTTCGTTTCGGACTTTTTTTTCAAATTCCAAGAAGCGAGATTTGATTGATTTCATTCTATGTCAGATTTAGAACAGACAAGGGAACTTTTAAAATAACAATGTGTGCAGTCCGATTCTATTTTTACCTCGATGGTTGGGACTTCATATAATACCAATTGTTTAGAAGTTTTAGTTGTTTGATATGCAGGAAATGTAAGACAACATCACGACGACAGTTCTAACAACTTTGGTCTGTTCCAGAAACTGCAAGAATATACTTATTTTTACTACGATAACAATTTTTCCTTTATGTTATCGGAAAAAATAGTAAAAATTAGTAGATTTTTGCAGTACTGGAACATACCAAAATGAAAATAAACAGGTGTGTAAATAAAAACACAAACATCATCTCTATTGGATCGATGGAATGGGTACAAATGCTGATGAAAAGATCGGATCTTTCACGACTTCCTTTGCATTGGTTCAAATCCTAATGAAAAGATCGGATCTTCCACGACTTCCTTTGAACCAATGCAAAAGATGACATGAAATCACGTCATCGCAAACCCCTTCCGTCAAATTTTGCTGGGTACACATGTATGTACACGGTGCTCTTGAATCAAATTTAAATGGAAGGTGCTTACACCTGGGAAGTTTTTGCGGATTCTGAAACTACAATGTTCATAGATGAGAAAAATCAAAAAACAAAAAAAATCGCCGGAACGCTTTTTAAATAAATCGCGATTTAAGTTGAAATTTTTAGGGGTTGTTTAGGTTTTCACGATTTTGCTTAGAAACCGCATGTCTTATCAAAATGAGGCTGAAGAAAAAGTTGTAGCTATGAAAATTCTCTACAAGATTGTCCTTTACGGTATTTTCGTAGGTTTTACCATTTTTGAGACATTGAAGTTCAAATTGGGACATTGCACGTACTGTATCGCCCCCTTATAAAACAGTCATAAAAGGTGCGCCTTAACTAACTTTTAATGAAAACCGCTTACGCAGGGGAAGTTTTTGTGAATTCTGAAACAGCAATGTTCATAGATGAGAAAAATCCAAAAACAAAAAAAAAATTCGCTGTGGGGTTTTTTAAATAAATCGCGGTCAAAATTCACATTTTTAGGTGTTTTTTAGGTTTTCACGATTTTGCTTGGAAACCGCAAGTCCAATCGAAATGGAGGTAAAGAAAATGTTGTAGCTGTGAAAATTCTCTACAGGATTGACGTTTATGATTTATTCTCAGGCTGTACCATTTTTGAGATAAAGAAGCTCAGTTTACATTTTTAGGTTTTTTTGTTAGGGTTTTCGCGATTTTGCTTGAATACGGCAAGTCTTATCGGCATGGGACCTGAAAAAATCGTATAGCTGTAAAAATTCTCTACAAGACTGGCTTATGTAATTTTTCCTACGTTGTACCGTTTTTTTCAGATATATAAGTTTAATTTGAAAAATTGCAGTCATGACATTGTTTTTAAGGAGACGATACAGAATTGAATTGAATTTGAATTGTCCCAATATCAACTTCTATATCTCAAAAGTTGTAAAACCTACAAAAATATCTTTAAGGTCAATCTTGTAGAGAATTTTGATAGCTACAAAATTTTCGTTGGTCTCATTCTGATAGGACTTGCGGTTTCTAAGCAAAATCGTGAAAACCTAAACAACCCCTTAAAAATTTCGACTTGAATCGCGATTTATTTAAAAAGCGCTCCGGCGATTTTTTTTTTTTTTTGATTTTTCTCGTCTATGAACATTGTAGTTTCAGAATCCGCAAAAACTTCCCAGGTGTAAGCACCTTCCATTTAAATTTGATTCAAGAGCACCGTGTGTATGCTATGCCCTAGGAGTTGTTAGCTTTGTTCCTTTACATTTTTAATAGTAAGAAGTGAGAAAAGTGTTAAGTTCGGCCGGATAGAACTTGTTATACCCTCCACCACGAACTATATTGAAGTGAATAGGAACAATTAGTTTAGTTTCGTTTTATTACAAGAGTAGTACATATATCTCAACTGATGCAAAACAGCTTCAAAACAGCTCATATCGGGCGACATTTTTGTTCTTTCCAAAACATGGACCAATATTTACAATTTTCCGAATTGAGCGAAATACATAAAATTGGGCAATACCGACTAGACCTATACCTAGATATTCTGGATTTGGATAGTTACCAACATCGGGAGCACCGTTCTACGGAGGCTGTATAAAACGTTGACCTGTGCCGATAAATTTCTGGAGGAAAGTTTCGTAACTCCAACGAAGACTAAATACCAAAGTTCAGTTATTCTCGTTGAATAAGGTGGTTAAAACTTTCAAAATACCGAAAATTGGAAGGGACCTTTCTAAGGGGGCTATATAAAAACATTGAACAATACCGGAAAATTTCAGGTGGAAAGTTTCATACCACCAACGGACTATTAAATATCATCGGTTTCGATGGGATATTGATGACACAACCTTCAAAATACCGAAAATCGGCAAGTACGCTTCTATGGGGGTTATTTGAAGAAGAGGGCTTATACAGATAATTCTCATCTGCAATATTTTTTATACTCATGGCAGTTCAAACACTAAATTTCAGTCATATCGGTGGTATATTGAGGCCACCAGTTTCAAAATACGTTATATCGGTAGGTACGGTCCTATGGGGGCTATTTGAGGACGTTGACCTATACCGGCACATTTCGGGTGGAATGTTTCATACCCCTATCAAAAACTTAATACCAAATATAAGCTATTTCGGTGGGGAACGAAGACTAACTACCAAATGTCAGTGATTTCGATGGGATATTGAGCAGCAACCTTCAAAATACCGAAAATCGGGAGGTACCGTTCTATCGGAGTTATATGAAGACATAGACCTATACCGAAAAATTTCAGGTGGAAAGTTGTATACCCTCAACGAAGACTAAGTACCAACATGTAGCCATTTCGGCGTTATAATGAGGCTAAACCCTTCAATATACCGAAAATTCGGTTATACCATTCTATAGGGGATACATCAAAACATGGACGTATAACGACAAATTTCTCAGGGAAATTTGTGAAGCCCAGAAAAAGACTAAATACCAAATACCAAAACCTTCAAAATACCGAAAATCGGGCGGTACCGTTCTATGGGAGCTATATGAAGACGTTGAACTATACCGACCAATTTCAGGTGGAAAGTTTTATACCCTCAACGAAGACCAAATTTTAGCCATTTCTGTGTTATAATGAGGCTATACCCTTCAAAATACCGAAAATTGGGATGAAACATTCAATGGGTGTACATTAAAACGTGGGCCGATACCGATAAATTTCTGGGAGAAAGTTTTGCATCCCAAAGGATGACGAAGTATCAAATTTCAGCCATTTTGGTAGGATAATATAGATAAAACCTTCAAAAATACCGAAAATTGGGAGATATCGTCCTATGGGGGCTATATGAGGGCGTGGACCTATACCGACAATTTTCAGGTGAAAAGTTGTATACCCCCAACGAAGACTAAATACCAAATATCAGCCATTTCGGTGGAATATTGAGGCCACAATCTTCAAAATACAGAAAATCGAGAGGAACCGTTCTATGGGGGCTATATGAAGGCGTGGACCTATACCTACAAATTTCTGGGGGAAAGTTTTATATCCCCAAGGAAGACTAAATTGGGTGACGTAGGGGATGAAAGATACCAAGGAACGGTCCTGACCGGCTTTAATATGGCAAAGCCTAGGATTTTTCTTGGTCCCTCTTCCATATCAAGTGGACACTGACCTCCCCGTGGTGCCACCTGGGGAACTGCCTTTAACACCCCTTGAAGGTAGTGAGCTAACATGTGCCGCGCGTTCATCCATAACAACGTTAAAAACTTGGGTTTGGGCGTCGGGCTAGTAACCCTCACCTAGAAAAAAGCTGCCTACTATGAAAAAACGAAAGAAAAGAAAAACAAACCCCTCTAAAGTTGATGACCCCCGCAAACGTTTTAAGGACCATGATCTGCGAATCTGCACCTGGTATGTTCGCACTCTTTATAGAGAAGGTGCAGTTTACGCGCTGGCAGATGTACTTGAAAAGTACAAGGCCGACATTACTGCCATACAGGAAATACGATGGATTGGGAAAGGCGTCACAACAACACCTAAAGGTGACACACTGTATTATAGCTGCCATGACGTAAAGCATGAGTTTGGTTGCGGATTTGTAGTTAGTCGGAGACTAAAACATCTGGTATCCACCTTCACTCCAGTGAATGAAAGACTTGCTGCAATTCGAATAAAAGCAAAATTCTTCAACATCAGCTTTATTTGTGATCATGCTCCCACTGAAGAAAAGGACGAACAGACTAAAGATATATTTTACGAGCGCTTAGAATAAACATATGACAGTTGCCCTGCCAATGACATTAAAATCATTCTAGGCGATTTTAATGCCAAAATTGGAAAGGAGAATATCTTTGGCCCAAAATGCGGGAAATTCAGCCTCCACAGTGAAACATCTGACAATGGTATGAGGCTGATAGACTTTGCAGCTGCAAAAAACATGGCAGTTAGCAGTACCAGATTTAATCATCTCGATATTCATAAGGGCACCTGGCTGTCTCCAGATCAGAAAACAAGAAATCAAATTGATCATCGAACGTGTTGGGTGTACGATCGTTGCGATGCGCAAACATTGATTCGGACCACTACCTTGTTGCAGCAAAGGTACGCACCCGCTTAAACGTAGCAAACAAAGTACGAACAGACACAACACGAAAGTTAGACATCGGTAAGCTGCAATCACAACAGATAGCCACAGCATATTCCACTCAACTAGTCCAACTTAATCAAAGCACTCCTCATCCCGAAAACATATCAGCGCAATGGCAAAGCATTGCCCACTCCATGCAAACAGCCGCAAAATCCATACTTGGACACCAGAGGCCTCCACCAAGGAATCCATGGTATGATCAGGAGTGTCGGGCTACTTTACAATCCGTAGCAACGCGTAGCGCACGAGAGAGATACAGGGAGAAAATGAGAGAGAGTAGAAACGTCTTTTCCGCAGGAAAAAGAGGGAGATGGAAAAGCGGGAGTGTGAAAAAATCGAGATGTTCAGGAGCTGGATGAAGTCCAAAGAGTCAAGCATCAAACAGATGGCTTTGGTACAGGCACATCCTCCTGTAGAGACCAGCAAGGTAATTTGGTAACTGATACAGATAGTGTGCTCAGCATATGGAAAGAACATTTTTCAAAACTCTTGGTATACAATAGCAGCGAAGACGACGAAGATACCACAGATCCAATCCCAGAAGATGGCATTGAATGTATACCGCCCAGCCAAGATGAGGTAAAGACAGCAATAAATCGGCTGAAGCATAATAAGGCAGCAGGAGCCGATGGCTTACCAGCCGAGCTGTTTAAAACCGGAGGCGACACGCTGATAAGGTGTATTCATCAGCTAGTTAGCACCATCTGGCAGGAAGAACGAGTACCCGACGATTGGAACCTGAGTATCCTGTGCCCCGTCCACAAAAAGGGAGATAAGACTGTATGCTCTAACTATAGGGGCATAAATCTACTCCCTATTGCCTACAAGATGGTGTCAGGGATATTGTGCGAACGACTAAAGCCTATGGTCAACGAGATAATTGGACCATACCAATGCGGCTTTAGACCTGGCAAGTCCACCATTGACCAGATATTTTCCCTGCGGCAAATCCTGGAGAAGACCCAAGAGATGCAGATCGACACCTACCACCTTTTTGTCGATTATAAAGCAGCCTTCGACAGCACGCTGCGTTCAAAGGTATTCCAAGCCATGTCTGAATTTGGTATCCCCGCAAAGTTCATCCGGCTTTGTAAAATGACTTGAACTGACACGAAGACCTCAGTTAAAATAGGAAACAACCTCTCCGAAGAGTTTGGTACCAAAAGAGGTTTCAGACAAGGAGACAGCCTTTCGTGTTATCTCATCAACATCCTGATGGAAAAGGTTATACGAGAGGCAAACGTCAAAAGAAGTGGCACAATCTACACCAATAGTCACATGTTACTTGCTTATGCTGATGATATAGACATCATGGGCCGATCAGTAAAAGAAGTAACTGATACCTTTATGAAGGTCGAAGGAGAATCTGCTAAAGTGGGTCTGGCGGTAAACGGTGAGAAGACCAAGTTGATGATGTCGACGCGCAATACGTCCATTGAGCTCGGACCGACTGCGGAAATTGGTTCCTATAATATTGAGGTAGTAAAAGACTTCGTCTACCTCGTCACCTCCGTAAACACAACAAACGACATCAGTTGTGAAATAAAAAGAAGAATTGTATTGGCCAACAGATGCTACTTTGGTTTAAGTAAGCAGTTTAAAAACAAAGCCACATCTCGTCAAACAAAAATAACGCTCTACAAAACACTGATACCAACCGTGCTGATGTATGGCTCCGAAGCCTGGGTACTTGCGCAAGCAGATAAGGCAGTGCTTGGTGTGTTGAGAGAAAAATTCTTCGAAAGATCTACGGACCAATCTGCGTTGACGGTGAATATCGACGTCGCATGAACCACGAGCTGTATCTGCTATACAACTACATCAGTATAGTTAAACGTATCGAGATGCAACGATTGCGTTGGATAGGCCATATCATGAGAATGAGCGATGATGAACCCGCTAAAAAGGCGTATGAATACATGCCACATGGCGGTGCACGCAGAATCGGCAGGCCTAAGCTTCGATGGAGCATACAAGTGGATGAAGAAATGAAAAGGCGCGGTATTCCAAAAAGTCAAGCGAAAAACAGAGAGGAATGGAGATCTTTTCTTAGTTCGGTCTATGGAACAAATGTTCTGTAATGGGCCAACTAAGTAAGTAAGTATGCCCTAGGAGTTGTTAGCTTTGTTCCTTTAATTTGTTAATAGTAAAAATAGCAAAAGAGATAACTGTTAAAATTGCTCTCACGTAACAAATTTTGCACAAAAATAAAGGAACCGTAAAATATAAGATTTGGCAGCAATGTCAAAAAAACATTCATGGTATGCACACCCGCCTTGCACGCTGAAGGTCGTGGGTTCGATTCCACCGCCAGGCAACATAAAAAAAATCAACGGTGGCAAAATACCCCTCAGTAATGTTGGCGACATTTCCTGAGTATTTCAGCCATGTACAACTTCTCTACAAGTGGTGTCTTAAGACACGCCGTTCGGACTCGGCGATAAACTGTTGGTCCCATATCATTGAGCTAATATGAATCGGGCTCTGGGTCTATCTCCACTTCCAGGAAAGTTGCTGCTTCGATGTGATGTAACCACAGAACCACTGAAGTTAAATGAGTAGGTTTGGCTGGACAGTTGAAAAGGTGTTTTGTGTCGTGCGGGCCCATGACGCATACTGGACAGACTTCTTGCACGGCGCGGTCGATTTCCGCCCAATAAGAATTTTGGCGAACACAATATCCCGAGCTTAGTTGAACCAAAATACTCTAGTTTTTCATAGCAGCTGACGCTCCTCAGCTGCGATAGATGGGGGATGTATTTCGAGGACTTTATTCACACTATATTTGCTTATGGCCATAGCAACTGCATCCGTGTGAATACTATTTAAATCTGCTTGATACCCCTGTTGATCTAGGGGTTGATTGTTGATTGGGATGGCTCTCATGATAACACCCAAGCAAGTACTGCAGCGAAAGCATCTCATTGTGTTGCTTTACTGGAAGAATCTTTGCCTCCTTATGTAGATGGTCCACAGAAGATATGAGGAGGCACCATGTTGCTGTTCTCAAGGCGGCATTCTGGCAGGTTTGAATCCTTTTCCAATTCGTATCTCGGGGACAAAACTGGCATATCGCGTTATATGTGGTCAACAAGGTTTCTTTATCTACACCCCAAGTGCTGCCGGCTAGGGACTTGAGGTCGTTGTTCCTGCTTTTCAGTTTGTCGCAGATAGCGGTGGCGTGCGCGCACAACTTGAAAGTAGTGTCGAATGTAACCCCTAAAATTTTTGGGCAGTATGTAGTCGGTATCCTGCTACCGTCGACCACGACATTCAATTCTCTTCTAAACTGCGCTGTCCATGTGGTGAACAGAGTGCTTGTTGATTTTGTGGCGGAAATCTGCATATTCCTGGAAAAAGGTGGTAAGATCGGTTAAATAGTTATTTAGTCTTTCACAGATGTCATCAGGATAGGTACCTGACGCCAGGATCGTGCAATCATCTGCATACGTTTCGATCTCGATGCCGTCTGGAGGGGGCGGAATACAGGAGAGATATCACCCCACCTTTGGGAACTCCCTGTTTCACTCTACGGGGTTTGGACTTCTTGATCCTGAATTCCACGTACGACTGGTGTCCACACATATAATTGACTATCCAACGTTTCATGATTGGCCGGAGGGTTGTCTGCTCAATGTCCTCAAACAGCGTGGAGTGCCTGACTGTATCAAAGGCTTTTGATAAGTCAAGCGCCACCATCACTGTTCTATCGCACGGCCGTCTGTGGTTGAGTCCCTGACAAATATATGTGGTAATGGCGTGCAGCGCAGTTGTCGTGCTGTGCTGCTTACGGAATCCATGCTGATGATCGGCAACTTGATAGCTATTTCTGATACTGGGAAGGACTAAGGCCTCAAGGGTCTTTGCTACGGGCGACAAAAGCGAAATCGGCCTGTACGAATCACTTTTGCTGGCATCCTTACCGGGCTTCCGTAATGGGACCACACTGCCCATTTCCCAGACTTCGGGAACAATGAGTGTGGATAGCGACAAGTCGAGAACTTTAGTGAGATACTTCACCCGCGGCTCATCCAGCTGCTTCGACATCCCCATGGAGATTCCATCAGGGCCCAACGCTTTGGATGATTTAGCGTTCCTGATGGCATTGGCAACATCATCCATTGTAAACTATGGTGGTTCCTCCTCGGCAGGAAGAGATCTGATGCGACGTAATACTCTTCTCTTCGACCTGTCACTCTCGGGGTGCTCGACAAACTGCCGATTGAAATAGTTCGCACCTCTTCGCGTCAGTCAACGTAACGTCGCCAAACGTGACTGGGGTCCTATCTTCCCTTCTTCCAGGGTTTGAGAGTGACTTAACCCTTGCCCACAATTCACCTATACCGGCACCAATGTTGCAACTCTTCAGATGATTTAACCACTTGTTCCACTTATGCTCGCCGACCAGCCTGTTAACTTCCATTGTCAGCTCCCTGACTCTGGGGTCATTGGGGTTGGTTCGACGAAGCTCATCACGCTCATTTGCTAATCCCGTAGCCTCTGCTGGGAAGTTTGGTCTTACTTCGTGTATTCGACCAGCAGGGATATGGCGAGCGGCTGCAGCAGTGATGATGTCTCGGAACGTCCTTTCCCCTACCCGAACACCAGAAGGATTGGGCAGTTCTCTGAAGCGGTGATTGGTGAACTCTCTGAAACCCGGCCAATCAGCTTTCTTATTATTGACGAATGTGAGGCATTCAGAGGTGATGAAATCGGGTGGTCTGCTAATGGAGACAATTATCGGGAGATGGTCTGATCCAAGGGAAATGACGGGTTGCCAGGTAACGTCATTTGTCCGACCAGGTGACACGATGGTTATATCTGGCGAACTGTGACACTCTCTCTAATTCTGGTAGGGGCGTCCTCATTGTCCATGCAAAACGTAGAGCTGTCAATCAGCTCAGAGAGCGCTGTACCTCTCTGTTCATTTCCTAGGGCCGAATGCCACATCTCATGATGCTCATTAAAGTCCCCAGAACCAGACGATTATGACCTTCCAAAAGCGGGCTAATGTAAGGCACGTAATCTGAGATACAGCTATTCCTCGGCGGGATGTATACGTTAAGCAACTCTATCTCGGCAGTTCCACACCTGACTGCTACCCCCATAAGTGCCATGTACGGGTCATTAGAGACAGGCTTAAGCGAGATAGGTCTGTATTGGACAGACTGGTACAATAGGAAAGCTAATCCCCCACCTCCACATCTGGTGCGATCCTTCCTTAGCACGTTGCAACCATCACAACGTTGTAAGCTACAGTTGTTGTTCAGCTTGGTTTCTTGCACCGCAGTGACCTTGATATTCCTCCGACTCATGAAATCCACTATTTCCTCGATCTTACCTCGGAGTCCATTGCAATTTAATTGCAAAAAAGATGAATTTTACGGGAACATAGTCCCTGTCGTAGTCCCTCACTTGGACAAGTCCAGAGCAACCCCTTAGATGCACCCACTCCCGACATCTATTGCATCTCACCGAAGGCTGGATGTGGGTGAAGATACGGATGTGACAAACCGAGCCCAAATATATTGGTCCTGGGTTTTCCTCCATCCCGGCACGGACCAAAAGAATTCGGAATAGGCATTCCGTGTTATACTGCTCCCAACACAGAAAAACGATACAAATACAAACATATGTACATTGTACACTGAGGTGGCAGCCGCTGGCCGGAACGATGATGTTGTGTAGTCCCGGGTCAATCCGGTACAAAAGAACCCGATGTCGTGGGATTTTGTCTGTAACCTTTCTTTTCTCTTACGGACTTTGTCGGATTTGTTTGCCCATTTATGCTGTTTAGAATTTATTATCGCCCATGCCCCCTATCTTTATCCTAAAACGATCTAATTTTAAAAGTTGAAAAATGGTAAAGTCGAATTCTCCCGCTTATTGCGAATTATACGTTTTTAGTTTTTCATGGCTGATGGACCGTTGAATTTCACCATTTTAGGAAATTTGTAAATATACAGTTTTTCTTAATAGGGGAGATACCGTGCCGCCTTCAAAATTCATGCCTACATGTACCACTGCACATTCAACAAAATTTCATGAAAATCGGTTCGTTAGTTTTCGAGATATAACACACTTAATAACTGTCCGCGGTCAGGACTTCGGGCACCAAAAAAACATTTGATCGGGGCGAAACCACCATTGTCTCGAAAATAAATTTGCAAGCCGATGCATTCATAAGTTTAGCAAACATAGCGATTATAAAACAATAGGCCCCCGAAATTCATCAACAATTATATAGCATTTTGGACCATGGGACATTCCTGAACATTTTCTGAGAATTTCATGAAATTAGGTTCAGTAGTTTTGAAAAACTAATGTATTGAAAAGAGTGGTCGTGGTCATCAGTTTTCAAAATAAAACACATTTAAAAAAGTGGGCGTGATCCAGTATTTTGGGTCCAAATATGGACCCAAGGTCAGGGCCACAACCCCATTGTCTACCAAAATTAATGCTGAAAAGGATATAATCATAAGTTTGACATATACATATTGCGTTTAAAAGAAAGGTGTGGGAAAGTACCCCACCTCCTCTGACATTCGTAGAGTATACATTGTCACGGCAAACTTGAGCATTTGCTGAAAATTTCATGAAAATCGGTAAAGTAGTTTTGGAGATATAACATATTTAAAAAAGTAAGTGTGGTCGGGTCTTTAGGCCCAAAAGAAGTACCTAGATTCTAGATAAATTCTTAAATGTTCAAACCGATATATTCGTTGTTATTGCAAATGTAGAGTTTTTTTAAATATCAAGCAAAATACGCAGCCTACTATCACCGGGGGTCATCCTTATACATTCCCGGAAATTTTCAGTAAAATCGGTTCAATAGTTTTGTAGATATAACATATTTTACAAAGTGCGCGTTGTCAAGTCTTTGGGTCCAAAATAAGTACGTAAGATCGGAGACACAACCACAATTATCTCGCATATTAATTTCCAAACCGATACATTCGTAATTATTATAGATATAGCATTTAAAAAATGGGGTATGGGAGAAGTACCCCGCCCACTCCGAAATTCAACTAAATTTGAAGCTTATTCTTACCGGGGACCATCCCTGTACATTCCCTGACAGTTTCAGGAAAATCGGTTGAGTAGTTTTTGTAGAAAATATACAAATTGAAAATTGAAGGAATTGGGCGTGGTCTAAAACCTAAGTCGGGTTATAGCGAACATTTCACAAAAAGAATTATCCAAATCGGTCCAGCCGATTTTTATTTATATAGATAATCATTTTATTTTGATTTGACAGTGCGCGTTGTTTTCTTTTTTCTTAAATGTCAAATATATGTCAAAACAGCTGTTTGACAGCTTTTCCACTTATAACACCACGGACATTTCTTTCATTGGAAGCCAACTGAATATGTATATACATACAAGTATTATAAATATGTACATATATAAGTGTTATTAAAAAAACTGAGCTCTACACCCAAGATTTTATTTTTCAATATACCTTAATTAGTTTCTTTTATGCCTCAATTAGTTTCTTTAAGCTATTCATTTCCAAAGAACCATTGAAAATTCTTTTGATTACCTCTCAAAAATGACCTTTAAGCAAACAATCTAAAAGTTCTATTATGTACATTCTAATTACAAATTATACGATGTGAGTATGTTGTAATCTTCAATTGATCTTGTTCCAAATACTTTTCATATCCGATTGATTAATATTTCAAAGTTAAACAGCCAATTAAAAGCAACAACATCAATTGCCATGAAAATGCGCTGTACAGCCAGCGCAGCACACAACACATACATATTTTTCCGTAGAGTTCCGTACAATTTGGCCAAGAAACTTGGAATACATCAAAAGTAAAAAAATACTTACATGGAAACAAAAATAAATAAATAATTAATTTGTTGTTGTTTTAAAATAATATTAAACAAAATTAGCAATAACGTGTAACAGCTACATTTTGGTTGGAATAGGAGAATATTTTACACCCTTTATTGTAACATTTTAAAATAATAACTCAAATTTTAAATAATAGGTAACTACATTACAATTATTTAATGAAATGCATCATTAAAGCTGTCAATTACTTTGAATATCTGTCAAATAAATGTATTTGTTTAAAACACTTTTGCTCTGTTCCAGAACCTGCAAGAAGCTACTACTTTTTACTACGATAACATTTTTCCCTTATGTTATCGAAAAAAGTAGTAGATTCTTGCAGTACTGGAACAGACCATTTATTTAGGTGTGAGTGTAAATAAAATTTTGTTTAGACCAAGGCTGCTAAAACAAAGAAGATGATCAATGGTGAGAGCAACGTTCAAACTCACCACAATTGAGATTGTGTGTGTTCACACAGACACGGCTCGCGAGCCCAGTGGTGGTTAACACTGCTCTAGATCATTGATGTCCAAAATAAATGAGAGAGAATTGTTGGGAGAGTAATGTCCCTTTGTTAAACAACGGCTGACATGGCTCTCATTTGGATTTGTTATTCTCTGTTGTTACGACAACGTAAAGGCGTGTACATCAACGCTCTAGATAAAGATCATGTGCGTTAATTCATTGCTAAAACAAAGAAGATGATCGATGGTGAGAGCAACTTTCAGACTCACCACAATTGAGATAGTGTGTGTTCACACAGACACGGCTCGCGAGCCCAGTGGTGATTAACACTGGTTTAGACTATACCATGGCGGAATAAAAAGGTGTTACATCAATAACCATAATAGTGCAAAGGCACATTTATATAAGGTAGATGCATGAATTACAATAACTAACAAATTTACAAAATCAACAGTGTTGTTATTGAAAATTTAATGTCAAAGAAAACATTGAATAATATTCCATATTTTGTCCCAATTTACATTAGGCGAGTTTACTTGCGGCAAGTCTCTGTTTGTAGGAGAGACACGTAAGGGGAATGGAAATGGAAAAAAATTGCTCGTACCGGCAATTTTCAGGCAATTCCTTTTATATTTTTTGTATTTGACATTTGGCCTGTTCCCGTACTTTATGAAGTGGTAAAAGTTGTAAAATTCGTAAACGATTTTCATATAAATTTTGTGTACGGGAACGCAAAATGTGTAAAAGTGGTAAAAATTGTAAAAACTTTTTAGTTCTGGAACAGAGCTATTATTTTCATTGTTTTGAAAACAAAACTTGTCGGAACAGAATTGCTTTTTATAGACGCAAGAGGCAAGTTTAAAAAAGAACGAGAAAAATTGCCGCAAGGAAAATCGTCTAATGTAATTCGGGACTTACATTACCCAATTTTTATCCTAGCGGCAATTGCCAGTTTGTGGGCGAGAGAGGGTGTTGAGAGGCAAAGGGTTACCATATGCCTCACCTCTCTCTTCTTCAAACTGACAATTGCCGAAAGGAAAATTGCCTAATATAAATATGGACATAGGGTCGTTCTAAAAATTAAAAATTAAATTAAAAAACATAAATACATTTTGAAAGTCCTCTAACCCGGCGTTTACACATGCCAGTGACAGTTCGAAAAATTCAATACACACACAATATTTCACTATCACAATTACATTTTTTGAATTGTCGACTCCGCTGGCACTAGATTTTTCATGTCGGCAAAATTTTGAACTGGCTGCCGAATATGAAAAAAGAGACTATTTTTTAATAAAATATGTTGTGGATTGTGTTTTAAATTTGAAATATAATGCAGTTTTGTGTGTTAAATGCTGCTTAAAATAATTTTGAAATTGAACTTGCACTGGCATGTGCAAACACACAAGAAAACTGCATGCCAGTCGAACACTAATATATGAAAAAAGGAAGTCTCAAATAAATAAATTCCAATTTAATTCAAAATATAATAATATAATGCATTCAGAACTGTCATAGGTCCTATTTATTACACGTTTAGGATGAATAGAAGTATTTTATGGTAGCAAATTTCGAAGTTTCAAATTTCATGAGTGGACCCTATTACACTTTGAAAACCAATTTTTCAAAGTAAAAATACAGCTGATTGTCACTTCTACCTTATATAAATGTGCCTTGAATAGTGCCATTTGCCATACCGAACGTAAAAATTTGTGGACAATAACGCATTACTGTGAATTGCTTACTTACCTTTTGTATGCGATTTTATTCACAATAACGCATTTTGACAACTAGTGTGATAATCAGCTGCTTTCGGTGTAGTACCTGAATTATTGTGCCATGGACTATACATCTATACGATTATTAAGGACCTGTTTCACTATGTCGAAAGAAAATGAATGAGAACGAAAAACACCTAAACTTTGCTTTTCATGGTTATATTGACATTGTTTCTTTGTCTTTGCTTTGAAACAACTACAAAATTTGAAAATCATACACGAGTTAATTAGTTTTTCTTTCGTTTTCATTTCCGTTGACATAGCGAAACAGGCTGTAAGTGCATTATATCGATATATTCGACATATCATCGGTGTCATGCTTAAGTGTCCCATACGCCATTTTTGACTTTTTGAGACACAGGTGGTTTCAAGGGTTTCTCCTATCTGCTATACTTTCCGAGATATCCATGCTTCGATGCGAAAGCTTAAACTCAGTTAAGAATTATATTTTAAAAGCTTATAAGTTTAAAACACATTTCAAAAATCAGAAATTTAATTTTCGATTTAAGGCCTGCGTACATAAGCTGCCTTGCCTGCTTACCTTGCTTACTTCTGATAAAAGAATAAAAAAGAAAAGGGCAACCCAGTTCGAAATTTCCTCGGCCTTCTTTATTCTTTTATTTTTATTATGTCAGAAATGGAGCAGGAAAGCAAGGCAATCAGGCAAGGCAGCTTATGTACGCAGGCCTTTAGAAATTTTGAATTTATTAAGGCAGTGATGGAAAAAATTGTGTCACTTGTTCCATATGGTGTACAATATTTCACATTTTAGTCATAAGTGTGGATATGGAGCAAATCAATTTCTATTTTAAACAAATTCTAAAAATTCTCTATAATGGCTATATCACACCATATGCTTTTTCACATGTATGACACCAACAGGTCTGTATATTAGTATACCCAAAGTGACAACATACATGTGAAAAAACATATGGTGTGATATAGCCATAACTTTTATATTCCAATACATATGGTCTGTTCCAGTACTGCAAGAATCTACGAACTTGTACTATTTTTCCGATAACATAAAGGAAAAAATGTTATCGTAGTAAAAAGTAGTAGATGCATGCAGGTTCTGGAACCGAGCAATAGTAGTCTATATTTTCTCAAAGGTGCTCTATATACTATTATTAATAATTCAAGTAAAAAATATAAATATTTTCTTTAGTCAGCTCTACGCAGTTGTGACGCAAAGCATTAATTTTAAAAACCCACTGGGTTTCAAATGTCAATTCCATTGCGTATACGTCAAAATAAATCCTCATAAGGAAGTTTAAAACATCCTTTATACCCCGGTTAAATTTAACCAGATTAACCCAGTGGGTTTGGGTTTCAAATGTCAATTCCGTAGCGCAAACGTAAAATAAATTCTCATGTAGTGGCTTAACCCATCAAAAAACTCTAACGTAACCGTACTATTAGACTATACACTTATACGACGATTAAGAGCATTACCCCGATTTATTTGTCATAAATTGTAAGAAAATAACAACTAACTGAAAACAACTACTAATTGACGTGGATTTATTAAATCCGATTATATGCAAATGCACTATAATAACTTCTTCATGGCCCAATTGACAGGTCCCCAGCAAAAACAGCTGATTTGAGCTGTCAAAATACGTTATTGTGATTGAATCAAAGTACAAAAATGTTATGTTTAAGAATTCTGCCATGGTTGTAAAATCGAGTTCTCAACTACAGTAATATTATAAAATTACTTTAGTATGGAACTCGATTTAAGAACGCCTAATTTCATGAAATTATTACATTAAAATCGCTCTAGTGTGAACCAGGACTAAGTAAATTCATGATGAAATAATAATTGGTCTGTTCCTTTACTTTTGAAAATGGTAAAACCGGCAAAAGTAGTAAAAGTTTTAAACTGCTCTCATATAAATTGTATGGTGTCTGAAGTAAAGGAACGCTTTTCGAGTAAAAAGTTGTAAAACTTGAGGATTCTTGCACGTAAAGGAACAGGGCTAAAGTGACCACAGTCTATACATTCGGACACTCAGCCCAAACTAGTTAGCCCTGACTATTTAGCTTGCTGTCAAATACATTATTGGGACCATGGTGGAATAATAAGGTGTAACGCCAAAAACAGCTGATCTTCACACCAGTTGTCAAAATGCGTTATTGTGAATAAAATCACATACGAAATGTAAACAAACAATTCACAGTAATGCATTATTGTGAGCAAATTGGACGTTTGACATGATTTGATGTAACACCTTATTCCACCATGATTGGGACATAACATACAAAGGAAATCAAATCACAATAGTGAACAATCTATTATGTTTGTTGTCAAAAGTTGTTAATAGAACTCTGAATGGCCGACTGTATAGACTGTGAAAGTGACGTAAAACGTCCAGCTGCTTGAACTCAGTCTGTCACATTCGCTGTTATTGTGAATTAATTGTATGAAAACGTAAACGAACATTTTGGCAGTTTTAATGGGTTTCTTGGTGTTGTTGCACTCTTTATGTAACCTGTTAAATAGACCTTGTATTTGCTGGAAGACCTGTTAATTTAATTTCCGTGGAATTTCCAGAAGATATACCAATTTAGGCCTATAGTTGACTTTAGTGATCAATTTTTGAAGTAAAATAAATACTCTTTGACAGAACGACTTTGCAAACTTTGTGAAAAACTTATTTTACTCATTCTTCTATTTCTATATTCCGACCTGCCCAATTGAAAATTTATTCAACCATAAACGAACACAGAATACAACATATGAAAATTGTGATGTTAGTAGCTGGCTGGCTCCCCTGAGTTTTTGGGTCCTTGATTTTCATATCGTTTTACTTGAATACAATGCGAACACAACAAAAAGTGTTGAAAACTTATTACATTGTAAATTAATATTGAATTGCAAATGCGAAATTCTTAATATTTTGACCTACAACTTCATGAAAGGCATAAAACAGACGAGGAAAAACGTTTGTTGTTTGTTTTGAAATTTGATAAACGGTCTTAAGAGTAGATGACAGAGGGAGACATGCCAGATTTGTAGAAACAAGTGTTTACAGCGGGCATCCAGAAGAAACAAGGGACGATTTTTCTGATACACAAATAATTAATTAGGTAAACCAGAAACTATTGAGATGTCTTTTTACTTACTAAATGTTGCTGAAACAAAATTGTCAGCAACTTTTCCTTTATACAACTGTCAAAATTCGAAATATTTGTAATAATTATTACAAATTATCGAGTACGCAGAAAGGCATTATAACAACAAGACTATTTTCATTGAAAATACTGCAAGCCATGGCGGAATAAGAAGGTGTTACATCGATAACAATAATCCCCAGCAAATATCCTCATTACAAACCTCCTTTCCCACCCATTAGGGCACAAGGGCATGTCGCGCGAATTATCTGGTTATTTTGTAACCACTGAAGTAGTAAGTAAGTAACCACTGAAATAATTAGATACTGAGTAGATTCTGACTACTTATTTCAGTGGTTACAAAATAACCATAAATTTCGCGCGAGATGCCCTTGTTAAAATAATGGGTGGGAAAGGAGGTTTGTAATGAGGATTTTTGCTGGGTCGGGCCATTTACCACACCAAACGTCAAAATAATGCATTACTGTGAATTGCTTATTTACCTTTTGTATGTAATTTTATTCATAATAATACATTTTGAAAACAAATGTGATAATCAGCTGTTTTTGCCGTTGTACCTTTATTATTGTGCCATGCTGCAAACTGTCATAATTTTAGTTTACGTTTTTATACGATTTATTCACAATAACAACGAATTGTGTGAAATCAGCTGGTCTTATAGTTTCTTCTTACCATAGCCCAGAAATTGTGCGTTCACCTTACTACTTTTCAAAAACTATGCTAAAACTTTAATAAATAGGTAAATGAGATCAGTTTTTCTTTCATAAATATGTTATTGGCACTCTTTACTACCAAAATAAAAAGAAAAATTCCAGAAAATATATTATTATTACGAAGATAACGGTAAACAAGTGTTACAACTGCTAGATTAGAGCCCCATAAAGTCTGCGTTCACTTTGTATGTTGCAATAATACCGTTAGTTTTTTGAATTTTGTTGCAGTTTTCTCCCATTTTTAATCAATATTGTCACAACTGGTCATTCTTTGAGGTCGTTTGCACACTTAACTTAAAAAAGTAAAGTATTTTAAGAATGGAAAACAAGGGCAAAGAAATTGGCATCGATAAAAGGAAAATTCAAGGTAAATTATGGAAAAAGCTATCGAAATATTGGCGAACTGTAGGTATAATATGTATTAGTCTATAAATAGAGTGGTAATTAACTATAAACAAATCGGAATTTTGAAGTCAAAGCCCAGATCTGTAGTGGGATTCTGTAAATCATTTTTGCTGTTACCGACAAAAATCGGTAAAATAAAATCGCAAAATTATGACTAAAAACATAAAAAAAAGTTGGCATCACTGTTTGTGTCGGTAGAGGCTAGCGACTACTTTCTACTCATCGTTAACTTACCGAAAAATTTCGTTAATTATCGAAATTATAAGCATATTCATTTTACCGACGATTATCGATAACAGCAAAAATGAGTTACAGAATCCCACTACTGGACGGTCAAAGCTCAGTTTTGGACGGTCAAAAATACTATCAGAACGGGAGGAGCGTAACATAACTAATATAGTTAAAACAAACAGTCCGATAATTACTTCGAAAATTGTTGAAAATTTGAAAATGGCATCCAAAAAAGTATTTGTGCACAAACCGCCAGAAAAATACTGCATAAAGCTGGATATCACGGTATAGTCGCACGGCGAAAGCAGTACATATCACTAGTGAACAGGCAGAAGCATATTGAATTTGCTTATGAATACATAAACAAGCCTCCAGTATTCCGGAATCAAGTCATATTTTCGGACGAAAGCATGTTCTATATGTTTGCAATGAAAGGACTTCAAACTGTTTGGAGAAAGCTCGAACAGCGCTTGAAAAACAAAATCTTGATTTACACTGTAAAAAATGGCGAGGGTGCTGTTTTGGTTTGGGGGTGTGTAGCAGCTTCTGGTGTGGACCAACTTGTATTTATTGAATCGACAATGGACAAGTATGGTACCTAAACATCATGAAGCGCAATTTGAACCAAAAATGCAGAAGAACTTGGTTTATCTACGAAATTTTGGTTGCAACAACATAACGTTTCAAAGCATACTGCTGAGATTGTAAGGTTTTGGCTCCTATATAATGCCATGATCTGGGTTTTGACGTAAAAATTCCGGTTTGTTTATAGTTAATTATCACTCTATGTATAGACTAATATGTTCTACCTACAGTTTCGCCAATATTTCGATAGCATTTTCCATAATTTACCTAGAATTTTCCTTTTATCGATGCCAACTTCTTTGCCCTTGTTTTCCATTCTTAAAATACTTTGCTTTTTAAGTTAAGTGTGCAAACGACCTCACAGAATGACCAGTTGTGACAATATTGATTAAAAATGGGAGAAAACTTCAAAAAAATTCAAAAAAAAACTAACGGTATTATTGCAACATACAAAGTGAACGCAGACTTTTTGGGGCTCTAATTTAGCAGTTGCAACACTTTTTTACCGTTATCTTCGCAAAAATAATATATTTCCTGGAATTTTTCTTTTTATTCTGGTACTAAAGAGTGCCAGTAACATATTTATGAAAGAACAACTGATCTCATTTACCTATTTATTAAAGTTTTAGCATCATTTTTAAAAAGTAGTAAGGTGAACGCAGACTTTCTGGGCTATGTGTATGGATTGCATAATGATATACAGGCTATAATAGATCCAGGATATAATGAATAGATGTTGTCATGTTTGTATAGTGATTTCATTTATTATTTGTGAAAAACTGTAATACAAGAATAATATGAACATATCATAACAAACAAGGTTTATGTTGAACATAGGGCAGTAACAAATTCTTTCCATCTTTTTCCATGTTTTGTCGAGAGCTTCATATTCTCTTATAACACATCTTATCCATGTCAATCGGGGCCGACCTGGTCTTCGTGGCCCTGTGGATTTCGCAGTGCCGACATCTTGATATCATTATCGGGACGTCTTAAGGCGTGCCCAACCCAAGTCCATTTACGTTTCTTTATTTCTATCTCGATAGAAATTGGGCCAATATATGTGAAGGATACGTCTAAGGCAGCGATTTGTGAAAGTTTGGAGCTTTTCAGATTCACCTGTGTGGTACTCCATGTTACAACGCTGATTTCACGCTGCTGTCGAAAATCCGTTATATTGTTTTGCGACTAATGTTACTTGTACGCCATGTTTTGTGCTGGGCTTGGAAAGCTGCCCTAGCTTTGTTTATACGGGCCAACATGTCGCAATCAGAACCACCATGTGCTGATATTACGCTTCCGAGGTAACAGAATGTATCAACGTTTTCAATGTTAATGCCGTTAATGGTGTTGTAGCATTGCTGCCAATTCGCATAAGTTTTGTCTTTTTGATGTTGATTTTGAGACCTATACAAGATGCGTTGATAAAAAAGCCTGTTCAGTATTGTTTGGATGTCTTCAAAACGGTGGGCCATGAGACATATATCATCTGTATAGTCAATATCATTTAGGCGATTGTTCAGGTTCCACTGTATACCACATGGTGCTTTGCTGTTTGTTTTGTTCATTACATAGTCCAGCATTAGCAGAAAATAGGTTGGTGAGAGGATGCACCCTTGCTTCACTCCGGCTGATGTCATTAAGGATAAACTTTCTGTTGTAATAAAACGAACGCGGCATGACGAATTCCTGTAGAGTTCCCGGAAAAGGAGTATTATTTTGTCCGTTATAACGTTTAGCGCGAGGATATCCCACAGTTCATATCGTGATATGACGTCGAAAGCTCTTTCAAAGTCGACGAATAGTAGGTAGAGATGAGCGTTGTACTCCTTCGACTGCTCGATGATAACGCGAAGGGTGTTCATATGGTCAGCGCAAGACCTGCCGGTGCGGACCCCTGCTTGTTCGCATCGCAGTATTGGCTCTATTTAGCAGTAGGGAAGCCATGAGTTTCGCAACAGAATAGAGAATGTGATGCCTCGCCAGTTCTTACATTCCTTCAAGTCGCCTTTTTTGGGAATTGTAATTATGACTCCTTCTTTCCAGGCGTACTGAATTTTCAATGTTGTCCATGCATAACGTATAATAGGCGTAAGAGCATCTACAACTGATGGGGCACCATATTTAAGCAGTTCAGCTGGTTGTTATCAAGGCCACTGGGCTTGCCATTTCTTAAAGATGCAAGTGCCGATTTTATTTCATCTCGAGTTGATGGCTGTATTGGAATGTCCCGTCTTTGATTTCGCCTTGAGTGCATTGGGAGTGGCTGATGGTTTTGAGATGTTGTCGAGTTTTCAGAAAAGAATTCACGCCATAGATTAAGTTGGTCGTGTGGTGTCTTGAGTTCAGCTTCGTTTTTATCTCCGATCGATGCAGTGCTTCTTAAGCTGAAAAAACATCCAACGTTTGAATAATGTTCCCAACATTTGATGCTTGTTCAGTTTCGTCTACTATATTGTTGTAGTACATCACTCGGTCCATGAGCGCAAGTTTTTAAGATTGTTTGCTGTTGTTCTGTATTCCATCTTGTCTGCGGCCTTTTCCTCGCTAGTCTGGACAGTTCCAAGTCGACGTTTTTGTCTCTTCCGTTTTTTTTTATTTCGGCCCACGTTGTGTCCGTTATCCACAGCTTTCTTCTATTTATTTCAGTGCACTTCGGTTGCACGCATCAGCTATCGTTTGCCATGGGTCATCACTTCGGGCTCTGTTGTTTAGTTGAGTACAAAAAGCGGTGTTGTATGCTTCGACAGTGCTCTGATTTTTGAGACGGTTGATGTTGTATTTGTGACCCTTCTTCGTCTTTTTAATTGCAGCTGGTCGAAGACGAAAGACTCCTGCTAAGAGCTGGTGGTCGCTATCGATGTCTGCACCACGCCTGGTCTTTACATCCATTAGAGATCCCACAAATAGTTTGCTTACTATAATATGGTCAATTTGGTTTCTTCCGTCGGAGATTGCCATGTATATTTGTGGATATTTTTTGGATGAATTTGGTACCACCAATAAAAAGACTGTGCCGTGCACAAAAGTCTACGAGACGGTCTCCATTTTCGTTTCTTGGGCCGCATAATTCATTTGTTCCGATTACTCCCTGTATACCGGCATTTATTTAGTCAACTTTGGCATTAAAATCACCCATAACAATTTCAATGTCGCCACCTGGAAGTGAGTTTTTGGTGGCGTTCGCAGATTCCTCATACGGTTCCGTGGGCGCATAACACTGTATTATAGCAATACGATCTGAAATGGGTTTCTACTCGATAAGGCAATTACCAATTTGTGGTGATAAGATAATTACAACTCCGTTGATGCGCTTATTATCATTTCCGGAAAATGTCTCGAATGGGGGGACCACTTTTTGGCCACCTTACTTCAGATAAGCCAAGGGCAGATAGTTTGTAAGTATCCATTTCACGACATACCTGTTCCAATCTAGATGGTTCAGAGAGTGTTCTCACGTTCCATGTACCAATAATAATCCGTCTCTTAAAGCCAAGGGTCGTCATCATAGGGTTGTTGTATAAATTTGAATTTGTTACCGTTTCTGTATTCGTTTTGTTTAAGATGTGCTGCTGATTGAGCCACAGCATCCGATCCTAGCGTTCGGGCTGCCAATAAACCCTCTAGGCCGGGTAGCCTTCTCACTTCAACTATTGACTGACGGTTGCCTGTGCGATATTACCAGGGTATACTTGATTTATAATCGGAAGTAGTGAGCTGCTTGAAAAATTCAAAAATTAATCGACTCTGTCCACTCCCAAGTGAGTGGCGATCAGATGCTTTCCGTACCGAAGTACACATCTGAGAAAATCCCCATTTCCCTGATTTCATTTAGAATAAGAATAATATTTTGACAGCTATTATAACGGTCAGTAGTGCGATTCTATAACTCTTTTTTTAATTACCGACAAAATTCGATAAAATTAAAACGTGAAATTATAAAAGAAAATTATAACTTTACGACTATTTTTTATTTCTAACTTAAACGGAGTTTACATTAGAGCTTTTTGCCGGGTTACCCATTTGAAATCCAGTTGTTTTATTAAATCCGGTTAAGTGCAAAGATGGTATTACTGAAAAGTATCGCTCATTTTTGCCTGTCAGACAGTTTGGACAGTTTGACATTCATCGATATTTCCGAAAAGTTGGCAGTCAAAACCATGGTGGAATAAGAAGGCGTTACATCAAATCATACCAATCGTCAAATTTGCTCACAATAATGCATTTCTGTGAATTGCTTGTTTTCATTTTGTATGCGATTTCATTCACAATAACGCATTTTGACAACTGGTATGAATATCAGCTGTTTTTGGCGTTACACCTTATTATTCCACCATGGTCAAAACTGTTGGTGTGTACCATGGCGGAATAAAAAGGTGTAACGCCAAAAACAGCTGATCATAATACTAGTTGCCAAACCCCATTATTGTGAATAAAATCTCATACAAAATGTAAACAAGCAATTCAAACCAATGCATTATTGTGACCAATTTTGACATTTGGCATGATTTGATATAACACCTTCTTATTCCGCCATGGTGTGTCCACCATGTGGTGTGAATAAATTGTATGAAAATATAAACAAACATTTTGATATCTTGAAGAATTTTCGGGAAAAAATAGAGTTGTTGTAGTGCTACTTAAGTGACCTGGTAAATAGATCATGTTGCGTACCCCGCATAATAGGAAAACCTGTCATTTGGGAAATGATCGGGCCATTGGTCTGTTCATTTACTTTTGAAAACATTTGTAAACTATTCCCATATGCATTGTATGGTGTCAGAAGTAAAGGATCGCTTTTCGAGTAAAAAGTGGTAAAACTTGAAGATTCTTGCACGTAAAGGCTCAGAGCTCATGCTCACTACCCTTTATTAAAGAAAAAAAAATGAAAATTTATCTGGCAACGTTGTCTTAACAGTATTTCCATGAAAAAATTACATGTTTGTCACTTTTTTTCAAAATCTCTATATTTAAAGGTTTCAAATTTCAAACGAATAATTTTAATAGACAAGTGAGAGTGTACATGAACACCTTGTAGTGAGTGGCACTGTTAACTTCAACTGCATTCGTTGTCAACCGTAGATACTAACAAACTGACTCACTGACATAGTTTTTGCTATTGCATTGTGTTAACAGACCCTCTACCTAAGCTTAACTAAAATACAATATACAATTCGCGCTTCACTGAATTTATGTTTTTGTTACAGGCTTACAGCACTTCGGGCCTTGCTTGTTGAACTTTTGACGAAATAATTTGATAGTTGGTTTGCAAACAAACAATTTGGCGTGGACAAGTGTTTTGGTGGAAAACAAATTTCAACATATAAGAAAAGATGAATAGGTTTCCAGGGAAGGAAGAACTGCTATCAATGCTTCTAAAGATAGGATCCCTTTTAAAATGCCAGAAGACCGTCTAAAGGGCTAAAGGAGATCTTTTATCTTCAGTGGTTTTCAATAGAAGACAATCTAAAGGTATTCTATTGGTAAAAGATCTTCATTAGATATAAGAAGAAGGTCTTCATTAGATATTCAATGGATTGGAAACCATCCAAAGATCTTCTATGGATAAAATACATAATATATGTCTTCTAAAGCTATGAACCATTCTAAATATCTTTTACATTGAGAGGATATCCCAGTATCTTATCAATGTATGTATATACATATCTAAGGTAAGCTCAATGAAATGTCATGTAACGATCAAGATCGCACCGAACTACCTTTCTATAAACTAAATTTATTCACACCTGAGTTAGTACTTCTGTTACAATCCAATTGTCATCAGATTAGAGCACATTGACAACACTTCAAAGTGAACACTCGAAACAAAATCATAACATACATATTTCAAAGCACATGACCCTGTCAATAGTGTTCCGAATAATTCTCAATATTAAATTGTGCGGAAATTCAATTGAGAAAAAATTGTGTCATTAATGTAAAAAAACGGCAAGCAAATAGACAAGTGTCGCTTGTCGCGTTCGTTCGTACTGAGTTCACTTGACAAAACTTGTTACTTTTAGTTTTAAACTTGACCTTCAAAAGCGTTTCAGTTTTTTTTCATAACAAATCGAACGAAGTGCGTTCAATTGATTCGTATGGCAACGCCATTAGTGCGTGCTTGACATTCTGTAATGTGAGGTTAGTTTGTTTGTTGTTGCTCACATACCATGCGTCGTTATTCATAACATTTAGAACGATTAGAGATATTAATGGTCTAGCAACAGTGGGAGAAATTGAAGTTATAACAGAAAGTAACATTTCAAAAAAAGCTTAATTCTTCTCAGGATGTCCTTTAAGAAAATTCTCCGAAAAGCCAGGTTTATAGCTGTAACATTGAGTTACGTGATGATTGAACCACGATGGCGCCCAACGGTTCATGCACAACAAATATAGGCGATAATTGCAGGAATACAGCTTTGATATATGTATTATGTATGTTCCTGTAATTTTTTTAATGGTAAAAATAGTAAAAGAGCGAACTGTGAAAATGAGATACACATACAACTTTATTCAAAAAGCACTGAAAAGGAAAAATTAAAAAAAACGTCAAAAAAGCTGGAAAAAAATTTCAAAGTCGGCCTACCAACAAATCTGAAGTCGGCAACCATGTTAAAATTTCTTACACGCTCAAATTTTTAAAAATTTATAAAGTTTTTAAATAGAGCGTCATTTTTGTTTAAAGAGAAGTGAACATTTTACAACTTTTTTTTGTACGGGAATGGGTTTTCGGGTAAAATGTGTAAAAGTGGTAAAAATTGTAAAAACTTTTTATTTCTGGAACAAAGCTTTAGGCTGTAAACTAGGCTGTAGTGCGATTCTCTCATTTTTCGACTTACCGACAAAAATCGCTAAAACAGTTGCTATTGATACATCTTTGGGACTACTTTTTATTTGTCGCTAACTTACCGAATAATATCGTTAACTGTCGAAATTATAAGCCTTTTAATTTGACCGATTTTAGTCGGTAAGTCAAAAAATGAGAGAATCGCACTACAGAACCTTGGCACGCTAGCTAGAACAACCGTTGCACCTCGCCTGATCTTATGCAAGCTGCTCTGGTCAAACTGACTTGGCTCATGATAATGGTCTTAGAGTAAGAAGACGGAACACGTATTATTCGCCTGGAAGAGCAAAACACCAGTTTTGGATCAAATTTCATTAGAACCTTATCCCTAACATGGAAAAAGAATACCAAGGAGCAGACAACGAAATCGTGGTTCTGCCTATCTTAACCTATGGTGCACTTGTCTGGTGACAAGCACTTAGGAATAAGGCACTACTGTCCAAACTAACAAGTGTACAAAAGGCTGTGACAATTCTAATCATCGGAGCAATCAAAAGCACCCCTCAGAAGAGGAATTCTGTAACTTATTTTTCGAGTTACCGACAAAAATCAGTAAAATTAAATTAGAGTCTGGAATATGGCTAGTTTCACAGATTGGACATGCGAAAGTCTTATGCTAGGTTTACATTTACGAAATCCACTCGATTTCAACTGTCAACTCCATTGTTTAAACGTCAAATGGATTTCAGATGAGATTTCATTTGACGTTTAAACAATGGGGTTGACAGTTGAAATCGGGTGGATTTCGTAAATGTAAACCTAGCATTAAACATGATTGATAGTCAGCTTGAATCGTGTGACAGTAATCGCACAATCGATGATATGCCAAACTCTTTAATTATTTCAAGCTGAAAGTAATTCTACTCTAGACAAGTGTGTTGGATGTACTGCGAACATCTATTATTCAAATACTTCATATGAAGGGGTTCCTTTGGACTCGCGCAAGTGAGGGACTACGACAGGGCCTGTGTTGCTGCATGCTGAGTGAGTCGTCGTCGTTATCAGAATACGCAGTCTACAGCGTACTAAGCAAGGATCGCATCCTAAGTGCAGGAAGGATCGCACCGCCGTTTATCTTGGGTCAGACCGCCTCCCCATAATTGTCTCCATCAGCAGTCCGCCCCATTTCATCACTTCAGAAAGTCGCGCTTTCATCTATTGGCCTAGTTTTAGACAATTCATCAAGAACCACTTCAAAAAACTACCCAACTATTTTGGGTAGCAGATATTATGTTCCGGGACATCATCAGCCGCTAGATAGCTGGTCGAATACCAGAGTTAGGCCAAATTTTCCAGCAGAAGCGGAGGGACAAGCAATTGAGTTTGATGAGCTTCGTCGAGTCAACCCCAGAGTTAGAGAGCTTACACTGGAACTTAATAGGTTTGTCGGTGAGCACAAGCGAAACAAGAGACTAGATCATCTGAAGAGTTGCAACATGGAAGCCGAAATTAGTGAATTGTGGACAACGATTAAGTCAATCTAGAATCGTTGAAAGATAGAAAGTAGGACCTCAGTCACGTTTGTCGATGTTACGCTCCTATTGAACTGATCTTACCACCTTTTTCTACGCGAGAGGAAATATGCAAATATCCACCATTAAATCTATGGCCACTCTGTTCAGCCCATGGATTGTATATATATTTTCGGTATGAAAAACAAATCCTTCAAAAGTTGACGACCCTCGTTTTAAGGACCATGATCTGCGAATCTTCACCTGGAATGTTTTCCACTCTTTATAGAGAAGGTGCAGTTTACGCATTGGCAGATGTACTTGAAAAGTACAAGGCCGACATTACTGCCATACAGGAAATACGATGGAACCGGAAAGGCGTCACAACAACACCTAAAGGTGACGCACTGTATTATAGCTGCCGTGACACAAAGCATGAGTTTGGTTGCGGATTTGTAGTTGGTCGGAGGTTAAAACATCTGTAGTGGGATTCTGTAACTCATTTTTGCTGTTATCGATAATTGTCCGTAAAATTAAGATGCTTATCTTCTTCTTTATTTGCCGATCCGCATTCGGATTTTGGCGATCATACAATAACAAATTAAGTATTTTTAGCTGTATATATAGATATATGTTTATGAATATGTTGTGGTAAATTATTCAGCAATGGTGATCTCTCTATTCCTCGCAGCGTTGATAAGGCTTCTTTCATTTGGTTGATTTGTCCACTCTAAAATGTTTTTTATCCAGGATATTTCTCTTCTTCCTCTTGGCCTTTTTCCCTCAATTTGACATTTAATTATGCTCTGGATGACAGAATACTTTTCGTTTCTCATTATGTGTCCCATATAGGATATCTTCCTACTTTTTATGATATCAAGAAGTTGTCGTTTAGTGTTCATTCTTCTCAAGATTTCTTCATTTGATACTCGGTCAGTCCAAGGAATTTTCAGTGTTCTGCGATAAATCCACATTTCAAATGCGTTCAATTTTTGTTCGTCTATTGACTTTATTGTCCATGTCTCGGCAGCATATAGTAGAGTGGACCATACATAGCATTTTATGAAGCGCATTTTTGTTGTGATGTTCACGTCCTGACTTGTTAATATTTTGCGATGGTTAAAAAAGGATTGCCTAGCTATTTCTATTCGGCATTTTATCTCTCTCGAGATGCTTATAATTTCGATAATTAACGAAAATTTTCGGTAAGTTAACGATGAATAAAAAGTAGTCGCTAGCCTCTACCGACACAAACAGTGATGCCAACTTTCCTTTATGTTTTTAGTCATAATTTTGTGATTTAATTTTACCACTTTTTGTCGGTAACAGCAAAAATGAGTTACAGAATCCCACTACTGGTCTCCAGCTTCACCCCAGTGAATGAAAGACTCGCAAAATTCTTCAACATCAGCTTTATTTGCGCTCAGCTGCAAGAAACATGGTAGTTAGCAGTACCAGATTTAAGCATCTCGATATTCATAAGGGCACCTGGCTGTCCCCATATCAAAGAACAAGAAATCAAATTGATCATGTTCTGATAGATGGAAGACATGCATCAAGCGTGTTGGATGTACGATCGTTCCGAGGTGCAAACATAGACTCGGACCACTACCTTGTTGCAGCAAAGGTACGTACCAGATTAAACGTAGCAAACAAAGTGCGAACAGACCCAACACGGAAGTTGGACATAGGTAAGCTGCAATCACAACAGATAGCCACAGCATATTACAGTCAACTGGCCAAACTGCTTAATCAAAGCACTCCTCGTCCCGATAACATATCAGGACAATGGCAAAACATTGCCCACTCCATACAAACACCCGCAAAATTAGTACTTCGATACCAGAGACCTCAGACCAAGGAATCCATGGTATGACCAGGAGTGTCGTGCTGCTACCGAAGAGAAAAATGCGGCATATAGGGCTACTTTACAATCAGTAGCAACGCGTAGCGCACGAGAGAGGAGAAACGTCTTTTCCGCAGGAAAAATAGAGAGATGGAAAAGCGGGAGTGTGAACAAATTGATATGTACAGGAGACAGAATGAAGTCCGATAATTCTACCAAAGAGTGAAACATCAAATGACTTTGGCACTGGCACATCCTCCTGTTAGGACCAGAATGGTAATTTGGTAACTGATACAGATAGTGTGCTAAGGATATGGAAAGAGCACTTTTCCAAACTGTTGGTATATAATAGTACGAAGTCGACGAAGATACCACAGATTCAATCCCAGAAGATGGTATTAAATGTATACCACCCGGCCAAGATGAGGTAAAGACAGCAATAAACCAGATGAAGATTAATAAGGCAGAAGGAGCTGATGGCCTACCAGCCGAGCTGTTTAAAACCGGAGGCGACACGCTGATAAGGTGTATGCATCAGCTAGTTAGCTCCATCTGGCAGGAAGAACGCGTACCCGACGATTGGAACCTGAGCATCCTGTGTCCCGTCCATAAGAAAGGAGATAAGACTTTATGCTCCAACTATAGGGGCATAAGTCTTCTCCCTATCGCCTACAAGATAGTGTCAGGGATATTGTGCGAACGACTAAAGCCCATGGTCAACGAAATAATTGGACCATACCAATGCGGCTTTAGACCTGGCAAGTCCACCATTGACCACATATTTACCCTGCGGCAAATCCTGGAGAAGACCCAAGAGATGCAGATCGACACCTACCACCTTTTTGTCGATTATAAAGCAGCCTTCAACAGCCCGCTACGTTCAAAGGTATTCCAAGCAATGTCTGAATTTGGTATCCCCGCAAAGATCATTCGGCTTTGTAAAATGACTCTAACTGGCACAAGATCTTCAGTTAAAATAGGAAAGAACCTCTCCGAAGAGTTTTGTACCAAAAGAGGTTTCAGGCAAGGAGACAGCCTTTCGTGTGATCTTCTCAACATCCTGCTAGAAAAGGTTATACGAGAGGCAAACGTCAAAAGAAGTGGCACAATCTACACCAATAGCCACGTGTTACTTGCTTATGCTGATGATATAGACATCATGGGACGATCAGTAAAAGAGGTAACCGATACCTTTATGAAGGTCGAAGGAGAATCTGCTAAAGTGGGTCTGCCGGTAAACGGCGAGAAGACCAAGCTGATGCTGTCGACGCGCAATGCGTCCATTGAGATCGGACCAACTGGTGAAGTTGGTTCCTATAATTTTGAGTTAGTAAAAGACTTCGTATATCTCGGCACCGCCGTAAACAAAACAAACGACATCAGTTGTGAAATAAAAAGAAGAATTGTATTGGCCAACAGATGCTACTTTGACTTAAGTAAGCACTTTAAAAACAAAGCCACAACTCGTCGAACAAAAATAACGCTTTACAAAACACTGATACTACCCGTGCTGATGTATGGTTCCGAAGCCTGGGTACTTGCGCAAGCAGATAATGCAGTGCTTGGCGTGTTTAAGAGAAAAATTCTTCGAAATATCTACGGACCGATCTGCGTTGACGGTGAATATCGACGTCGTATGAACCACGAGCTGTATCTGCTATACTACGACATCAATATAGATAAATGTATCGAGATGCAGCGATTGCGTTGGCTAGGCGATATGGCCTATATATAATAAGAATGAGCGATGATGAACCCGCTAAAAAGGCGTATAAATTCGAGCCACATGGCGGTGCACGCAGAATTGGCAGACCAAAGAATAGATGGCGCAAACAAGTGGATGAAGAGATGACAAGGCGCGGTATTCCCAAAAGTGAAGCACGAAACAGAGAGAATTGAAGATCTTTTCTTAGTTCGGTCTATGGAACAAATGTTCTGAAATGGGCCAGCTAAGTAAGTAAGTATATTTTCGGTATTGTACCTAAAAAGTTTTAGCACGTACCTGCTTAGTGTTATGTTAGAGTTCTGTTCCTTTCCGAAAGCTGGTCTATACTGGGGGCTAATTATAGCTCTGTTCCTTTACTTTCAACAATCTTTAAGTTTTACCACTTTTTCCCGAAAAGCGTTGCTTTACTTCAGACACCATACAATTCATATGGGAGCAGTTTACACCTTTTACTACTATTGCCGGTTTTACCATTTTTAGAAGTAAAGGACCAGACCATATGCGATTCAATCGAGAATTTGCTCATGAATAAGTTTTCGACACGACAAAAAAACGGCAGGATAAGTCTCGATCGAAATCGTTCAAGCAATGTTATCGATTGTTTCGATAGTAACCGGTAATCGAACTATGGAAACCTATGTGTTCTTCAAGCAACATTAGGTGTGTACGACAACCCAAAAATTTGTACAAATTCGTACAAATTTTTTTTCGATAACAAAATTGTTCAGTAAAAGAGAGCGTAAAAATTTGCAACTGTGGCCAGTTGATATTTAATCAACTCACATTCATCCCATGTTTTCCCCATTGTGCGTAACGCACCTTTAACGCAATCTAACAGTAGCAAACACTAACTGTAACACACCACAGCTGGTCGACGCCGTTTGATTTCATTGTCAAGGTAAATGTTTGAATGTCGTTTAAGTGAAATTTTTATATTAAATTGGAATTTTTTTAAAGTGTTTAACATCGGGTTTTTTATATAAAGTGATGACTTGTTGTTGTTGTCATCGTCGTCTGATTCATTAGAGCAGAAATTATGAAGTATGTATGGGTTTGGGAGATAGTAGCGGTACGGTTTCATGAATTAATGCATGTCCAAACAATGTCACTACAAATGAATGTTCAACGAACTTGACCACGAATATTGACGGTGTATGGGAATTGTTTGGACAGTTTTGAAATGACAATAAGGTTAGGAGGTGTAAATAGTTATTATTATTGAAAAAAAGCTGTTGTGACGTTATTCATGTGATGAAGTGAAAGCGGAAAATTTCAATGCAAATATTTGAAGTCGTCTACGTTAATGGTGGAGATTTGCAAGTCGACAGATTCAAGTATTCCTCGTGGTGTTGATATTCTATACCAGATTTAAACTTATGGGGATTTTAAAAGATCCATTATCTTCATTTGTTTGTTGATGACCTAATGCAAGTACATATTGTCCTATCCCAGAGGAGTCGTTAGGATATCATTGGCTGAGTTGATTTCAATACTCATTATCGTGACTCATTCCTTATGAGTCATAAAATCAAAAGACTTAAGAAACAAACTTGACATAAATAATGCAAACTATCCGCAACAGCGTCTATCCAGCAAATAATAAGTAAAAAAAATGCAAATAAAGATATGAACATTCAAATTAACACTTTGCGTTATAGCTCTCCAAATAAATTAAGTTTCCTAAGGTACAGACTCCGATTCAGACCTTTTTGCACAACTTCCAGTATCTGGCAAAATATAAGGAAATTGTCTTAAAAGATTCATGTCACCCCATTTGTTTGCATGATTTTGCAAAAATATTATATTATTTCAAAATTTAATTTTTAATAGGAACAAAAATATAGATGAAGTTCAGCAATTATGTTTAACAAATAAAATTTTGAAAAACAAACTTCCATGTTTTTTGAGGCTTGACTTGATGTTAATGACGTTGATGAATTGCTGCTACCTGCCTGCCATTGTGCAGAAGTGCCTGTTTGTCATGGTTGTAGGTGCGTAATTCAGAGCCACTTATCTGGGTGTTGATTTGACAAAAACACAATTTTGCAAAATAATTTACTAAAAAACTCAACAAAATATAGACACTCTATCTCCACTACCGGTTAAGTAAAATACTTAAAATAAAAGCAAAAAAAAAATTGTTATAATAAAAATAATTTTGCTCGCGTCTGTATTTTTAGTATTGAAATAAGACATTCACCTATGTTGGTATTTCATGCCAAATTCGCATACATAAATAAAACATTGAAGCATTTACTAAATAAGGTAATTGTTTTTGTACGTTAATACCATGGTACGACTAGCTGTCATAAAGTTTAGCCTCGCAGTATTTTTAAATAGCGAAATAATGCACCTTCACCTTTAATGACAACAACATAAAAACGTTAGGCTTTCATAATTTTTGTATATTAAATATTTTACATTGGGGGAGTGAAAACTCCGAGATTTACAAGACCCAGAATGAAGTCCGAAAATTCTACATACGAGGTACAGATACAAATAGCGTGTTCAGCTTATGGAAGGAACAGTTTCCTAAACTGTTGGTATCCATAAGTCGTAGAAGGCGAAGATGTCACAGATCCAATCCTATAAGATGATAATGAGTATACCTCCCAGCCAAGTTCAGGTAAAGGCAGCAATAAACCGACTGAAAAATTATAAGGGGGATACCTAAGTAAGTAAGTAGTTTTAATATCTACTTACGAGAATACAAGCTGACGTTTATAGACAGCATTTACGCTCAGATTTAGAATCGACGTTGGTAAAAGATTCTTCACGTCATTGTGACCAGATGGCGACTTTCCGATTTCGCACCAACTAGAGGCTCTCAAAGAGTGAATTGAGGACATTAAATGTCATATAAGATGTTAAAATATGTTCATGCGTAGCAGGCCTTTGGTCTAGGGATTTAAGTTTTTCTTTCTTCTATGTGTGGGTCTTCAATCACAATGTCCATTACCCTAAGACCCAAAACGGAACTAGGCAGTCGTAATTTCGGAGGTAACCTAAATGCCAATTCTAATGTTATGACTGATTGTCGATGTGATATGCCTTCCCACATTGATACACTGATCTAATAAAACTCAAAAAAAGATAGAGAGAGAGGTCTCAAACAAAGAAAGGATAAGAAATCTTGTCGTGAGCCAAGTGGGTGAAGTATCCATAGTACATTTTTCAGTCGGACGATTCCATCTCAGTCAAACAGAGTGGTGTACTCCTCAATTGTTTTAGGGAGCACTAATCCAACTGATCAGGGAGCAACCCCATTAGATGGAACGTCGATCAGTACCGACAGACCTGTAGAGGGAAAACGCCTTGGTAGACGTGGATGGATGTATAGATGGATCACTCTCTCATATCACCAACCACCAGGAGCAGTAAGGTCCGGAAGAGAAAGGACAAGCACGGCAATAAAAGAGTCGTTAATTATTGCCACAAATCTGCAGATAAATTCCCGGCAGAAATCTCATAGACGGAATTCCGAGGAATAATGTTGAACCTTCGTTTCGTGAGGCGCATGATGAAATTATAGGCTGGAGTAAAACGCCGGCGTAGGAGTTTCAATCTGTCAATTTGTTTTATTATTATGAATAAATTGTTTGAAAGCGTAAACAAACATTTTAACATATTTAACAAGAATTTTTGGCCAAAATAGAGGTGTTGTTGTGCTATTTACGTGACCTGGTATATAGATCTTGCTCATTACTATTATTTAAAAATCCATGTTAATGGCTCTCATAATCATCGAAAAATATTCTTTAAAAATCCACGTTAATAGCTCTCATAATTATAAAAAGTTTTCTTTAAAAATCCACGTTAATAGCTCTCATAATTATAAAAAGTTTTCTTTAAAAAATCCACGTTAATAGCTCTCATAATTATAAAAAGTTTTCTTTAAAAAAATCCACGTTAATATCTCTCGAAATTATTGAAAAATATTCTTTAAAAAAATCCACGTTAATATCTCTCATAATTATTAAAAATATTCTTTAAAAAATCCACGTTAATAGCTCTCATATTTATTTAAAATTATTCTTTAAAAGTCCACGTCAATAGCTCCCATAATTATTGAAAAATATTCTTTAAAAAATCCACATTAATAGCTTTTATAATTATTGAAAAATATTTTTTAACAAAAAATCAACGTTAATAGCTCTCATAATTATTAAAAAATATTCTTTAAAAAAATCACGTTAATAGCTCTGATAATAATTGAAAAATATTCTTTAAAAAATCTACTTTAATAGCTCTCATAATTACTGAAAAATATTCTTTAAAAAATCCACAATAATAGCTATTATAACCATTGAAAAATGTTCTTTAAAAATCCAAGTTAATAGTTTTGATAATTATTGAAAAATATTAATTAAAACATCCACGTTAATAACTCTCATGATTATTGAAAAATATTCCGTAAAAAGTCCACGTTAATATCTCTCATAATTATAGAAAAATGTTCTTTAAAAAGTCCACGTTAATATATCTCATAATTATTGAAAAACATTCTTTAAAAAACCTACGCTAATATCTCTTAAAATTATTGAAACAAATCTTTAAAAAGTCCACGTTAATATCTCTCATAATTATTGAAAAATATTCTTTAAAAAACCTATGCTAATATCTTTTAAAATTATTGAAACAAATCTTTAAAAAATCCACGTTAATAGCTCTCATAATTATTGAAAATATTCTTTAAAAAATCCACGTTAATAGCTCTCATAATTATTGAAAATATTCTTTAAAAATCCACGTTATCAACTCTCATAATTATTAAAAAATATTCTAAAAAATTTCACGTTAATAACTCTCATAATTATTGAAAAATATTCTTCAAAAATCCACGTTAATAGATCGCATAATTATTGAAAAATATTCTTTGAAAACTCCACGTTAATAGCTCTCGTAATTATTGAAAAATATTCTTTAAAAAGTCCACGTTAATATCTCTCATAATTATTGAAAAATATTCTTTAAAAAACCCACGCTAATATCTCTTAAAATTATTGAAACAAATCTTTAAAAAATCCACGTTAATAGCTCTCATAATTATTGGAAAATATTCTATAAAAAATTCACAATAACAACTCTCATAATTATTGGAAAATATTCTTTAAAAAATCCACGTTCATTGATCTCATAAACATTAAAAAATATTTTTCAAAAAATTCGCGTTAATAGTTCTAATAATTATTGAAAAATATGGTCTGTTCCTTTACTTTTGAAAGTGGTAAAACCGGCAAAAGTAGCAAAAGTTGTAAACTGCTCCCATATGAATTGTATGGTGTATGAAGTAAAGGAACGCTTTTCGAGTAAAAAGTGGTAAAACTTGAATATACTTGCACGTAAAGGAACAGAGCTATATTCTTTTAAAAAGTCCACATTTATATATCTCATAATTATTGAAAAATATTGTTACGGAATTAGGTTTAACTAATCTCCGTGTAGACGTTTCTACAATGCTTTATTTACTTTAGCTATGTTCCTTTACTTACCTGAGGTTGCCATTTTAACCATTTGTTACCATTTTTAACCTGCAAAGCGTTCCTTAACCCCGAAAAGTGGCAAAACTGGAAGCAATTTTTAAGAGAGTGAGAGGGGAGAGAGCGAAAATGGCTTTCTCTTCTACCACAGGCTACCAGCAAAATTTCTGCAGGTAGAAAATGGCAGAACTGATTTTTCAACTTTTGTTTGACGATTATTTCACAAAATGGACGAACAACCGAAGAAAAAGTCGAACACTGACAACACTAAATTAAAAACTGTGAAATAAAAGACGAAAATTGATTTTTTATGTTTTTTTCTGACATTGCTGCCGTTTCTGGTAAAAATGTTCATGAGAGAGCAATTTTGACACTTTTCTCTTTTAACACTCTTACAATTCAAAAAGTAAAGGAACAAAGCTTTTATTACACTTATTCGTAACCGGCTTTAATTACTAAGCACGCAGCTTGTCTCTAGTTAGCACGCAGATATTCTTTTACCGATCTGTTCAGTTCAATGCTTAAAACACAACTAACTCGTCATTGCTAGTTTCCCCTTATTTATACCCCAAAATCTCCCTGTTCGAGAGTCCTCTGGAACACGTCTGGCAACACCTCGAATCTGTACAACGAACACACAAACGCACATTCGCACTAATGACTATATTACACCATATGCTTTTTCACATGTATGACATCAGCTGGTCTGTATATTAGTATACCTAGAGTGACAACATACATGTGAAAAAGCATATGGTGTAAAATAGCCATAAGCGAACAACCAGACTCACATACATGGGGGAAGATCAATACAGTGGACAAACACACTACTGACGTAATTACAACAACAAACAAATGCAAGAAATAAAGGACTAACAAACTAAACGATAATTACATGACTATGGCAAAACAAACAAAAGCACATTAATAAAAGTAAAGTAACATCTAGAATGATGAAGTGAGTTCTACATGGTAGTTGTTGTTGCTTAAATAAAGTAACTGCGTAATAAAAACTTTACGTTACAATTCAAATTTTTAAATTAACGGAAATTAAACTAAACTAACTTAAACCTATCAGTTACATTCGTAACAATATTCTTCAAAAGATACACGGTAATAGGAATCATAACGGTTGAAAAATCTATAACAGCGCCATCTGTTAGTAGATAGTGTGGACTCACAATAATTCACATTAATAACACACAATCTCTTCCCTTGTTATTGTGAATGATTCAGGTTAATCATCACAAAACAGCTGTTTACGGTGAAATAAACAAAAATCAATCTCTTGGGAGGAGAGTTGTTCCAAGAAAATATACAAGGAAATACTTTATAAATTTCCACTATATTCAAAGGGGATTTAAAAGAATTGTTAGTAAAAACACACAAATATGGAAATTGCTAATACCTATTACAGCAAAGATGAGTATGTGGAGACGGTAGGTAACGCTTGGTCAAACAACTTGGATGACCTCATCAAACATTAAAAATACCGCTATTCAACGACACCTTTCCTTTCCAGGCCTCAGGCAACAAAGTAAGTCGCCAAACAGTATTATGTGGTTCACAAAATATTGTACTCAATGGCAAGGTTATTGTTCAAAGTGGTTCGATTATACGTGGCGATTTGGCAAATGTGAGGACGGGACGTTACTGTGTAATAAGCAAAAATGCAGTTATTAGACCACCATGCAAACAATTTAGTAAAGGTATTGCCTTCTTTCCCATGCATATTGGTGATCATGTCTTTATCGGGGAAGATGCTGTAGTGTCGGCGGCTGTTATTGGTTCCTTTGTGTACATTGGAAAAAATGCAATTATTGTAAGTATGAAATGATAAATTCCCCTTCTTCTGGTATCTAAAAAAATATTGAATGTCTCCTCAGGGACGCCGTTGTGTTCTAAAAGATTGCTGTATTATTGAAGACGGAGCTGTGTTACCCCCTGAAACGACTGTTGGCAGTTATATGCGTTTCACAGCTAAGGGCACCATTGAAGGTGGCCAGGGAAATCCAAATTTCGTACCAACCGCAATGCAAGATCACATGGTGGACTACACCAAATCCTTCTACGAACATTTTGTACGAGCTCCCGCAGCTTGTTAACACAATAGCAAACTCAAGCACAAAAAAGTAAACATTTCCATAATATGAGATTTTGTATTTATTTTTCTTTATTTTCATAATTTATTTGTATAAAAAATACACATACCCTCCCTCCCCATATTCTTAAAAACTATACCACATATTAGTCTATTATTCCCGTTTCAACTTCATACGCTGCATGGCCCATTTCAAAGAGTGGCGCAGATAAACCAGTCCGCTTGGCTATCTCCTCAGCTGTTTCCTCAGAATTATTCAGTGATCGAGGATTGATGTTGGTATCCATTAGTAACGTTGTTGCTGTATTACGACAATTTGATACTGTTGCGGCAACATGTAATGGTGTCTGTTGTCCATCAGATTGGGCATTAACATCAGCACCATGTTGCAAAAGCAGAGCAACACTCTCCGCATGACTCCATTTACACGCGGAATGTAGGGGAGTCCAACCCAATTTAGTTTTGGCATTTGGATTAGCATTATATTGCAGTAACAGTTTAGCTATGTCGGTAAAGTTGTTATATGCCGCACGATGTAAGGGTGTATAACCATCATCATCTACCGCAGAAACAGTTTCTGGGTCCAACCTGAGAATTTCACGAATCTCGTCATGTTTCTTTTCATTAACAGCCCATAAGATCATACGTTCCAAGGTGGCTAAAAAAAAGAAAATTTGATAAATGTTAATTTGACTTTATTAATTTCGGTTTATTTAGTAGCCTCTTCCGAATCGATTGGAAATTTTATGAAATATGTATATTTCCTTTAGGAAAGATCATATTTTACCAAAGGAAGTCCCCTGATGATTCCAACGATATATAACTTTGTCCTGGAAATGTGTATTTTCCGAGTTATCGTCAGATCAGGAGAAAGTCTAAACCTCATAGAAAATCGATTATAGTAGGTTTATATATAACCGGATTTAACAATCCCACTTACGTCAAATAAATCCGCCTTAAGAACATCGCCTTAAATTCCGCCATTACTTATTGGAGACTAGTTGAAGGTGCCGCAAAAGGAAATTTATTCCAATGTTATGACAGGTTACATTTTGTGTTGCTTACAAATTACAAAAACCGCGGAAACGTTGGATTTGGGATCAGTCATTAATTACAACAAAAACTGCAATATTACCCGTTGGCCGGCTATTCAAGAAAAATTTACATTTTTATAGAAAATTTTGTTCGCGTAGTGCGTAAACCGAACTTGTTCCCCGAACGATTCCGGAAATGACCACTATACTTCTACTGCCTTTTCCTTTAAATCTTTATCCTTACCTTCTGGATTTTTGTCTTCCTCAATCAATTCATCAGCATCATCATCCCAGCCACTGACATGCATACCTTTGGGAACCTTTGCATATCTCAATTTGTCCAGTTGGGATTGTTCTTCATCAGAGTCGTAGTCGCCCATTTTTTTATTAGCTATTTTTAATTTATAAAGTCCAAATTTAATATTTTTTGCAAAATAGTTTATTTTTCTCAGCTGTCGTCAATTGAACACAAATGATGACCATTCACAATGGAATTGTTTTTATTTTTCTTTACAGTCGAGAAATTTCCATCATTGACGTCGTGTGAAATAAAACACATTAACGGCTTCTAGCGATTGGGCGTTCATTTAATTTCTAATCATGATGCAATACGTTTATACATAACCGGATTTAACAAACCCACTGGGTTTCAAATTTCAATTCCTTTGCGTATACGTCAAATAACTCCTCATTAAAAAGGTTAACCCTGCAAAAGGCTATAATATAAACGTGGCCTAATAGGCCGTTTACATATAACCGGGTTAACCCAGTGGGTCTGGGTTTCAAATGTCATTTCCATTGTGTATACTTCAAATAAATCCTCATAAAGAAGGTTAACCCTGCAAAAAACTATAATATAAACGCCGTATTAGGCCAGCTGTCAAATTCATTGTTGTTGTGAATTAATAGTATGAAAATGTAATGGCTTTACCTAATCAACTGCGTGTTGCGTGTGCGTTCAAAAAAACAAAAACAAAATACATGTATTTGTTTTTGTTGACAATTTGAAATACATGTATTTTGTTTTTTCGAACGCACACGCAACACGCAATTAATTAGGTTATACCCCGTTTACATATAATCGGATTAACCCAGTGGGTTTGGGTTTCAGCTGTCATTTCCATTGCTTATACTTCAACTAAATCCTCATAAAGGAGGTTAACCCTGCAAAAATCTATAATATAAACGCCGTGTAAAGCCTTTAACAAAAATGTTGACAACTTGAAGGACTTTCAATCAAAATATTCTTGTTGTGGTATGTTGTGCGACGTGGCAAATGTCAATTGCAGCGCAGCACAAATTTGTGGCATTGTGTGACATCAATGAATTCTAGGAGTTGTCTATAAATCGGCATACTGCATTCATGAAATTGGACAATGTTAAGTTTGCGTTTATGAAGTCAACCAAAATCATATCATTCCAATGCTTTTCCAAATGTTTTCTTATTGATGTATTATTGTGACTGAATTTTTATACTTCTATTGTGAATGTCATCGTTCAACTACTGAACTAGTTCATTCGCGAAACACAAACATTCGACTGAACTCGGTCATTCATATCGGTATTTTAACCTGTCAAGTTGACAACGAAGCCGACCGATTTTTTCGGCTCGGTCGCTCACGTCTGTGCAAGACAATCGGCGGCGGCGCGCCGTCTTATTTACAGACTCGCGGCTAAATTTTTTATCTTAGTTAACATGTAGTTTAAACATAGTCCCGGTACACAAAAAAATTTCATGAAATTAGACGTTCTTAGATCAAATTCCAGAAATTTCATAAATTTTCATGAAATTTTTTCAATGAAATCAGTCTAGTGTGGACCGGGACTATGTATATCCCGAAATTTCATGGATTATTGCTGAAAATTATCTGCTCGCGCCGTTTCTACCGATTTGACGGCTGGCGATTTTTAGCCGATTTGTGCCGACAAAATCGGCGGCGGTTCGACTCGAAGAAAACGAGCGGCGGCAACACGCCGCCGATTTTCAGCCGACTGGCTTCCTCCTCCTCTGCTGTCAACTGATTGTTTTGTTTGCGAAAAGATATAAACGAATCACATAAAAGAAATAACTATACAAAATAAAAGTTATAATATATAAAATGGGTGACGAAAACAATACATCTGCTGATGAAAATCGCAAATTAGAAGATATTTTTCTCGAAGGATGGAATCAATACGAGTTTTTAGATGAAACCTCTATTGATTCTAATAGCTCGGAGTATCAAGTAAGAATTTGCCGCCGGAAAAATACTTGAGGCCTAATATGCAATTTTGATTCCATTCTAGGGAAAAGTAAAGGATGGTATTAAAAATTTCGAATTGGCTACGAAAATTGTTAGCCAAATTAATATGTTCAGTCCAAATGAATTCATCGATGAAATCCCAACGGAGTCATTGCAGTATTTATTGTTACCATTTTTCCTCGGAAAGTTGACGCTAAAGTGTCACAAAGAAGAACGATTGGATGTGTTGAGAAGAGCTGAAGTTTATTTCAAGTAAGTTGTGGGCTACAGGTTATGGGGAGATAACGACAGAAAGATGCATTATAGATAAACTGGGTTTTTGGATGGAGGGGGGAAAAAGTAAGTGGGTAGACTATGATATGTAGTCCGACTCATTATTGATAAGAGGATTATGTATGTTATCTTATTCCCTTCAAATGCCTATTGGCAACAAGTGTCGTTTAGGGGCACCTCTCGGATCGGTCTGAATTTTTTACCATAGGTAGCCCTTGGGACCCTGAACACAATGATATATAGCTTTCCGGGGAAAGTACATACTTCTCGAGATATGGGTCTTAACTTTTTACCTTTATTACCATTATTTCTTATGCAATATGGGTCTCGTTTTAAAGCTCACGAAGAGTACCTTCCAATGCCTAACAACAGTTTATTAAATTATAATACGCCTACATAATAAAAAGTGTTCTTAAGCAGCCGGTCTTCGGCCGGGGATTTCCGACTTTCTCCTATGGACAGGAGCAAAAGTGGGCTGCCCGACCAAAACTTTCTATTAAATTGTAAGTGTTATTAAGTAGCCGGCCGGGGATTTAAGACATTCTGCTATGGACAGGTGTAAAAATAGGTCGCGTGCACAAAAGTACTCTCCATAAGCTTTAAAACGATACCCATATTGCCCACGGTAGAATTGTAAAATGTCCATATCTCGGGAAGTATGGACTTCCCCCCGAAAATTATATATCTTTGCACTCAAGGTTATCTACTGTAAAAATTTCAGTTCGAGGTGGTGCCCCTAAACGACATTTAAGTCGTTTCTGGATATATGTACATATGTAATTTACCTATACACTTCAATAATTGCATTCCTCCTTATTACAGAGATTTCCTGCAACGTTGTCAAGACTATGAATTGTGTGACGGTCCCAAAAAGAACAATGATGATGGCAAAAACTCTGAACAAAGTGGTTGTATTGATACCACACAACAGTTGATAGCTTCTGCTATGTCACGCAACAATAAAATTGCCCAATTCAGAAGGAAAAAAGAACTTGAAGAACAAATAAAAAAGATGCGTGTTGCGGTACGCAGTGAAACAGTGGATGATGAAGTAAAACGAAATTTCTTTCTAAATTTCTTACAAAAAAGTATTATCGAAACAAATGAGGAGTTGGAAGACATTAAGCTAGAGAAAGGTGTTGTGGAAATGAGAAAGCAACGTATGGCTGAATTTGGTACCACTCGAATGGATGATATTCTACCACCAGGTGGAGTTATTGGTCCTGGTGTACCAGCAATGGCCGGTGGTCATTCTCACAGTCATGGTCATGCACATCATCACCACCATCACGGTGCTGCTCCCAAACCCAAACCAATGCAACCATTTATTATTACGAAAGATGCTACACAAAAGGCTGTTTTTGGCATGGGTTATCCAAGTTTGCCCGTCATGTCTGTTGATGAATTTTATTCACAACGTGTACAAGAGGGTATATTTCCGGATGAAGAAAAAATGGCACGCATTAATGCCGAGAAGGCTTTGGCTGCCGCCCAAGATCCCGAAGAAAAGGAGGAAGAAGAAAAAGCTGACATGGAAGAGAAAATTGAAAATGATGATCCCGAGAATTTGGCGCGTATGCGTCGCATGGATGAATATCGGGATGTGGTTAGACGTGGTGACGGTAATCGCCATAATCGCAGTTAAATTTTGAACCATTTAATATTTAAAACAAAGCAAGATTATACATAACGGATATTTTTATTCGAAAAACACTGTAGACTTATCTCATTTTATATTTTCATACGCTCAAAATTATGGAGTTTTGAAAATTAACACAAGTTTATAAAACTTTAAAACAAACAATAAATAGCTTATTGCGTGTTAAGTAACGAAATTTTGTTGTTCCTTTATTTATACTTAAGGCATGAATGAAAATTAATGAAGTTCCAAAGGTATCGAAATGAGGCTGAAAACAACATTGTCGGATTTAATCAGATAACCAGAATTCAGATTGTTAGTGTTGTGATGATCTAGGGCCATTTAGGGACTAATCGATTCAATAAACTAATATAATTGGAGGTATTTTGTCTCTCTGCTGTTTGAACTTATAACTAGAAGAAAGTGAGAAAAATCACAGGGAGTTTTACTTCAGAATTATCCCCTTTGTTTGCGACCATTCATTCTCCAGTAGTAGTCACAGTTTGCATCCGCTTCTTATTAAGTGATGTATGCCAAGCTTCCGGACTTGGACCAATAAACTAGTCCATTATATGAACACTGTTGGTCTGTTATAAACGTAATCGATTTTTCAATTCACTACATTCTTAAAACAATGTTGTATTCTTATAAAAAGTTAACAAATATAATTTTATTATTATACATATAACCTATACATATAATAATTTAAAGTACAAACTTAACTCACTGGAATATTATTATGTACATATATGCATACTATTCATTCTTCAAGTGCGCCTTCTATGCCAACAATATTTTCTGCTGTTATAGTTTTTTGATGTTCCTCTTTCCATTCTCTGGGATGTTCCTTCTTTTGATGGATATTCAAATTATAGCTGGAATTAAATTCTTTTTTACACCAAGGGCAACAATGTACGGAGCTGATATGATTAGACATGTGGAGCTAAAAATAAAATAAATTTTGAACATTATTATATACGAATGGAGTACAATAAAAGTGAATGGTTTAAGGAGTGAATGGAAAAGATGAAAAAATATTCTGTTACTCTGAACGAAAATTCTCCGTGAGTTCTTGTCTTTCCACCGTTTTAATTTAAGGGAGAAAGTGAAAAAAACTCACGGGGAATTTTCATTCAGAATAAACCCATCAGATTTTTAATTTATCCCAAAAGGACAATTAACGTGGAATATTTTAGATTTAGCCCAAAAGGACAAAACGTCGATTTTTTTTAAATATTTTCGAATTCACTACGAATGGAGAAAAAAGATGGATTTTTTAAAGTTTTTTTTTTTTTAAATTTACCCCAAAAGTACAATAAACATGGATTTTTTAAAGATTTTTTAATTTACCCCAAAAGGACAATAAACGTGGATTCTTTAAAGATTTTTTTAATTTACCCCAAAATCACAACAAACGTGGATTTTTTTAAAGATTTTTTAATTTACCCCAAAATGACAATAAACGTGGAATTTTTAAAGATTTTTTTTTTTAATTTACCCGAAAATGACAATAAACGTGGATTTTTTAAAGATTTTTTTAATTTACCCCAAAATGACAATAAACGTGGATTTTTTAAAGATTTTTTCATTTACCCCAAAATGACAATAAACGTGGATTTTTTAAAGATCTTTAATTTACCCCAAAAGGACAATAAACGTGGATTTTTTAAAGATTTTTTAATTTACCCCAAAAGGACAATAAAGTGGATTCTTTAAAGATTTTTTTTAATTTACCCCAAAATCACAACAAACGTGGATTTTTTTAAAGATTTTTTAATTTACCCCAAAATGACAATAAACGTGGATTTTTTAAAGATTTTTTAGTTTACTCCAAAAGGACAATAAACGTGGATTTTTATGCATTTTTTTATTTATCCCAAAAGGACAAAGTAGATTTTTTTAAAGCTTTTTTATTTACCCCAAAAGGACAAAGTGGATTTTTTAAAGATTTTTTTAATTTACCCCAAAATGACAATAAAAGTGGATTTTTTAAAGATTTTTTTAATTTACCCCAAAAGGACAATAAACGTGGATTTTTTTAAAGATTTTTTCATTTACCCCAAAAGGTCAATAAACGTGGATTTTTTAAAGATTTTTTCATTTACCCCAAAAGGACAATGAACGTGGATTTTTTAAAGATTTTTTCATTTACCCCAAAAGGACAATAAACGTGGATTTTTTAAAGATTTTTTAATTTACCCCAAAAGGACAATAAAGATTTTTTAATTTACCCCAAACGGACAATAAACGTGGATTCTTTAAAGATTTTTTAATTTACCCCAAAAGGACAATAAACGTGGAGTTTTTAAAGATTTTTTCATTTACCCCAAAAGGACAATAAACGTGGATTTTTTAAAGATTTTTTCATTTACCCCAAAAGGACAATAAACGTGGATTTTTTAAAGATTTTTTCATTTACCCCAAAAGGACAATAAACGTGGATTTTTTTAAGATTTTTTCATTTACCCCAAACGGACAATTAACGTGGATTTTTTAAAGATTTTTTCATTTACCCCAAAAGGACAATGAACGTGGATTTTTTAAAGATTTTTTCATTTACCCCAAAAGGACAATAAACGTGGATTTTTTAAAGATTTTTTAATTTACCCCAAAAGGACAATAAAGATTTTTTAATTTTCCCCAAACGGACAATAAACGTGGATTCTTTAAAGATTTTTTAATTTACCCCAAAAGGACAATAAACGTGGAGTTTTTAAAGATTTTTTCATTTACCCCAAAAGGACAATAAACGTGGATTTTTTAAAGATTTTTTCATTTACCCCAAAAGGACAATAAACGTGGATTTTTTAAAGATTTTTTCATTTACCCCAAAAGGACAATAAACGTGGATTTTTTTAAGATTTTTTCATTTACCCCAAACGGACAATTAACGTGGATTTTTTAAAGATTTTTTCATTTACCCCAAAAGGACAATAAACGTGGATTTTTAAAGATTTTTTCATTTACCCCAAAAGGACAATAAACGTGGATTTTTTAAAGATTTTTTCATTTACCCCCAAAGGACAATAAACGTGGATTTTTTAAAGATTTTTTCATTTACCCCCAAAGGACAATAAACGTGGATTTTTTAAAGATTTTTTCATTTACCCCAAAAGGACAATAAACGTGGATTTTTATGCATTTTTTTATTTATCCCAAAAGGACAAAGTAGATTTTTTTAAAGCTTTTTTATTTACCCCAAAAGGACAAAGTGGATTTTTTAAAGATTTTTTTAATTTACCCCAAAATGACAATAAAAGTGGATTTTTTAAAGATTTTTTTTAATTTACCCCAAAAGGACAATAAACGTGGATTTTTTTAAAGATTTTTTCATTTACCCCAAAAGGTCAATAAACGTGGATTTTTTAAAGATTTTTTCATTAACCCCAAAAGGACAATGAACGTGGATTTTTTAAAGATTTTTTCATTTACCCCAAAAGGACAATAAACGTGGATTTTTTAAAGATTTTTTAATTTACCCCAAAAGGACAATAAAGATTTTTTAATTTACCCCAAACGGACAATAAACGTGGATTCTTTAAAGATTTTTTAATTTACCCCAAAAGGACAATAAACGTGGAGTTTTTAAAGATTTTTTCATTTACCCCAAAAGGACAATAAACGTGGATTTTTTAAAGATTTTTTCATTTACCCCAAAAGGACAATAAACGTGGATTTTTTAAAGATTTTTTCATTTACCCCAAAAGGACAATAAACGTGGATTTTTTTAAGATTTTTTCATTTACCCCAAACGGACAATTAACGTGGATTTTTTAAAGATTTTTTCATTTACCCCAAAAGGACAATAAACGTGGATTTTTAAAGATTTTTTAATTTACCCCAAAAGGACAATAAACGTGGATTTTTTAAAGATTTTTTAATTTACCCCAAAAGGACAATAAACGTGGATTTTTTAAAGATTTTTTAATTTACCCCAAAAGGACAATAAACGTGGATTTTTCAAAGATTTTTTAATTTACCTCAAAAGGACAATAAACGTGGATTTTTTAAAGATTTTTTTAATTTACCCCAAAAGGACAACGTGGATTTAAAAAAAAATTAATTTACCCCAAAAGGACAATAAACGTGGATTTTTTAATTTACCCCATAAGGACAATAAACATGGATTTTTTAAAGATTTTTTAATTTACCCCAAAAGGACATTAAACTTGGATTTTTTAAAGATTTTTTAATTTACCCCAAAAGGACAATAAACCTGGATTTTTTAAAGATTTTTTAATTTACCCCAAAAGGACAATATACCTGGATTTTTTAAAGATTTTTTAATTTACCCCAAAAGGGCAATAAACATGGATTTACGTGGATTTTTAAAGACTTTTCTATTTACCCCAAAAGAACAAAAACGTGGATTTTTTAAAGACTTTTCAATTTACCCCCAAAAAGGGCAACAAAGGTGGATTTTAAAAGATTTATGAATTTACCCCAAAAGGACAATAAACGTGGATTTTTTTAAAGATTTTTCAATTACCCCAAGAGGACAATAGAGTGTATTTTTAAAGATTTTTTAATTTACCCCAAAATAACAATAAACGCGGATTTTCAAGAATTTTTTAAATAAACGTGGAATTTTTAAAGACTTTTCAGTTTAGCCCAAAAGGCGGTAAACGTAGACTTTTTAATTTTCCCAAAAGGATTTTAAACGTGGATTTTTTAAGTATTTTAATTTATCCCAAAAGGGCAAAAACGTGAATTTCTTAAAGATTTTTCAATTTACCCCAAAAGGACAGTAAATGTGGACTTTTCTTAAAGGTTTTTGAATTAACCCCAAAAGGAATAAAACGTGGATTTCTTAAAGACTTTTAAATTTACCCCCAAAAGGGCAGTAAGCGTGGACTTTTCTTAAAGGTTTATGGATTTCTTAAAGACTTTTCAACTTACCCCAAAAGGGCACTAAACGTAGATTTTTTTAATTCACCCCAAAAAGGTAATAAGAGTGGATTTTTTAGAGAATTTTTAAGATATTTGGAAGTATCTACAAATAACATAAACTCACCACAAAAAAGCTCTTTTTCTTGAATTTCTTCTCACATATTACACATGTGTTTCTGAGACTTTCTCGTTTATGTATTTCAGTGATGTGTGTAACAAGATCTGTATTAGTTCGAAACTTAAGTGAACATTTCTTGCATTCTTTATCGATCTTTACTGATTTTTTTTTACATCGACTTTTTCCTTGTCTTTTCCAAGTTTTTGCAAGGTGACTATTTCTATGATGTTGTCTGAGTAAAAGTGGCGAACCATACCTAAGAAACAGAAATTAATGAATGATATTATTTCAGCTATTTTGTATACACTTACTTTCTGTCACAAATATAACATTGAAATCTCCTTTCCATTTCGGCCATGTGTGATAATTTATGGACATCTAAATTGTATCGACTTTTAAGTTTTTTATCACATTGATCACAGGCAAATTCTTCGCCACCATGAACACGTCTTTTATGTGCCTTCATCCTGTTATATCCACTAAAAGTTTTAGCACAAATATTGCACTTGAAATCCTCTGGATTTAGGTGACATTTAACGTGTTCCACTAGAACACGGCGGTGGAAGATTTTTTTATTACAACATACAACGTAAGGTTGTTCAGCATGCTCTTTGCGAAAGTGACAAGAAAGTAGATTAAATGTATCAAATTGTATTTGGCATATTTCACATTTTATCATAAAATGTATTTGCAGAAAAATATCTTTAGGTATATTCTCATTGGCTGGATATGGACTTGGGCCAAATAAAAGATTTTGTACATGTTGATCATTTGTTTCCGCGTTGCCACTATTACATAAATTAATATTATTATTATTAGAACTGCTGTAATCTTCCTCCTTGTCGTTAGGTTTTAAAGATACATTCGAATTATCGCAACTATCAGAAAACTCTGAATCACTATAATCTTCATCGTCAATCTCCATAGTTTCGTGAATTAGACCAACTATTCGATTTTGTACATTTTCACAACTTGATTCTGTATTGCCATTATTGCAGTTATGAATGCTTCTATTGAAACTCTTGCAAACTTCTTCCTTTTCTTTACGTTTGGAAGATGCATTCGAGTTATAGCCACTATTACAAAACTCTGAATCACTATAATCTTCGTCCTCAATATCCATATTTTCGCGACTTGGATCAATTATTCGAATTTGTATATTTTTAAATTTTGATTCAACGTTCTTAAAGGTATTACTGTTTTTGTTAGAGTTTTTGTTAACTTCCTTCTTGTCTTTAGGCTTGGAAGATCCATTCGATCTAACGCCACTATCAGAAAACTCTGAATCACTATAATCCTCGTCGTCCGTCTCTATATTTTCGTCGCATAACAATGAATAATGAAAACGATTCATAATTTCAGTTTGGGGTTCTTCAAAAAATTCATCATCACTACAAATGTCAGTCTCATATTCATCTTTAACTATAAATTCTCCCACTGAGATGGAGGGTTTACTTATATCATTAAAATTGGTGTTTACATTTACAACATCTTCTGCTGCCGTTGTTGTACAGTCAATTTCGGGCTCATTTTTAATCTTGACAATGTCTCCAGTATATATGAATTCCGAATCACACTCTTCCTCCACCTTAATTTCAGTATCTGATGGTATTATAATAGAACTTTCGGCGTTCCCATCTTTACAGTTACTCTTTGGTGGTGTTGTTATGCAACAGACTGAGCTATTATCACTATCACTATTTTCATTGTCATCATCGTCCATTGCAAATCCATTGGGATAAAGCTTTTCTAAATTTGCATAAAATCTCTCAATATCGTTTTGCTCTGATTGGCTGTCATCGTTGCAGTCTTGTGATGCAGTTAATGGTTGTTCCTAATAAAAAGGGAAAAAATAATATTATTATATATGTACATACATATGTATGGTCTGCTCCAGTACTGCAAGAATCTACTAATTTTTACTATTTTTTCCGATAACATAAAAGAAAAATTGTTATCGTAGTAAAAAGTAGTAGCTTCTTGCAGGTTCTGGAACAGACCCATTTTTTTCTTTATGTTATCGGAAAAAAATAGTAAAAATTAGCAGATTCTTGCAGTACTGGAACAGATCAAACATTTTCTATAGCGTATTTCGAACCACAAAAGCTACCTTATAGATAAGTTTTAAAGCAAATTGTAATATATCCAAAAGGACGTAGATTCGTACTGATTGTTGTAAGTTCTCATGGAGGACAATAACATATTTTTAGGATGTACCCAAAAGGATAATAATAAGAGGTGCATTTTTCGTGATTTTTCAATGGACAATAAACATGGATTTTCAGATGTTCGACAGTATCCCAAAAGGGCAAAAAACGTGAACTTTTGAAGTACATTGAAGGTGGATTTTTTGAAGTATTTTTGATGTACTCCTAATGAACAATAAACGTGGACTTTTTAAAGTATTTTTGTTGTACTCCAAATGAGCAATTAACGTGGATATTTTAAAGTATTTTTGATGTACTCCAAATGAACAATAAACGTGGATTTTTGATATACCCTAAAAGGACAATAAACGTGGATTGGTTAAAGATTTTTGATATACCCTAAAATGACAATAAACGTGGATTTTACCTAGATTTTTGAATTCACCCCAGAACAACAATAAAAGTAATTTTTTCAAGATTTCTTGATGTATCCCAAAAAACTAACGTGGATTTTTAAATATTTAAAGATTTTTCGATGTCGTTTTAAAAGAATTTTCAAAGTAAGCGGAACACAAAAATATTAATTTTTTTGTCCTCAAAAAAAATTGTTTTCCTTTAAAACCGAACAACATGACCAGAGTAACCCCCCAGGTCATGCAATAAAATATAGGACCACCTGTTCTATCTAGAGCCTTTGATAAATTAAACAACTTTACCCCGTTTGAGTATAACAAGCAGACCACTCTCCAGCATATTTTGATGTTTGCGGAGGGTACTATCGTTGATGTTTCTAAAGTTAAAACTCTTTTTTATTAGAACTCCTTTCCTACGCGTAAGGTATCTGCGAATATCCATCACTAAATCTACAGCCACACTTTTTACCATATGGATTGCGGAGAAAATAGTTTGGGTCACACTCGATAGCATGCTTATTTTGTACAATGAGAAGTAGGAACAAGGTACTCAATTCCTTCACCTATCTTAATCTTTGGGTACTGATAAAGAAACTTGTTAAGCCTCTTAAAACACGAGGGATTGGTTTGTGATAGCCCGCGAAAATAAAGTGCAACGCAGATGAAGAAGATTTGGATTATTAGTACAAACTGTAAGACCCACTGTGGACAATTTAAATGTGAGCATAACAACATATGGTTTGTTCCAGTACTGCAAAAATCTACTAATTTTAACAATTTTTTCCACCGTGGTGCAATGGTATGCACGCCCGCCTTGCACGCAGAAGGTCGGTGGTTCGATTCCCCGGCCAGGCAACACCAAACATTTTTCAACGGTGGCAAAATACCCCTCAGTAATGTTGGCGACATTTCCTGAGTATTTCAGCCTTGAAAAACTTCTCTATAAGTGGTGTCTTAGGACACGCCGTTCGGACTCGGCGATAAACAGTAGGTCCCATATCATTGAGCTAAATATGAATCGGGGTGCACTCATTGATATGAGAGAAGTCTCCCTTGTCCCGTATGGGATGTTGTGGAACAATGTGTGTGTGTGTGTAAAGGAATAAACTTTAGTAGTAGTAATAAACTTTAGTAGCTTCTTGCAGGTTCTGGAGCAGAGAAATAATTTTATTTGGTCTCCTGTGAACACTTGAGTGAGACAAAGATTCCAATTCAAATGTATCCAGTTTCAGGAAGAATGTGATTTAACGATACAAGATATTAGAAAATCTATCTGGTAGTATTACTGAATAGCTTTCACTGATGCCACAATTATCGTTCCAATCCCGCTCTCGGAAAACATCAACCAATCTATTGCTGCTGACGAACGTCAGCTGCCTCGACAAACCAGAGTAGAGTTACAGTTCCGGAGGACAAACTGTATCATTTTCGTCATTCCTATAACAGGTATTACGTTCAACCGAATGTGAAATCATACATGTTTGTTAATAAAACAATACAACCACCAGATTCCAAAGTATACATAGCAATGATCTTGTAAACACTAAATAATATGCATGATCGCTCGCTTCAGTTAATATGACAAGCAAACTCATACCCTTTCTATTGTTTCAATGGCAGGTTCCTGTGATAGTTGTGGTAGTGATGCTGGATCGACATTATTACTTGCTTCTTCATTCTCGGGTTCTTCATCTTCCAAATCATAATTTCCCTTTGTGAAACGTGCAAACCACCTCTGGCACATTACTTGAGTTGGAGTACACTCAACACCATATACTTCCACTAAAATACTGTACGCTTCGAAAGCATTTTGTTTCATATTAAAATAATGTAGTAAAACTGCCCGCAAAAAAACTTTAGAGGGTACAAATGGCATTTTATTTTTTATTTTCAATGCATTTAGCAATTTTATTTGTTTTGTTTACACTCCAAGACTCCAAGCGAAATTTAAATAAACAAACGGGGGTACAGATATGATATCAATTACAGATGAATGGCAAAATAACAGCTGACTCACACTGAAAAAAGTTTGAACATATTTTAACCGATTTTCCTCTTATATGGCATTTATTGTCCTCAGATCACTCTTTGAGAGCCCTTAGTTGATGCGAAATTGTAAAGTCTCCATCAGGGGCTGGATTCTTGTTCTATGAAAATTTGAAATGAAAAATATTTTTTTTTTTTCATTTGTCAGTTTTTTCCTTTACTAGGCGTTTACACCAGACAGTCTGTCTTCAAATACAACTCTGATTTACTAACACATACATACATTTGTCGGCTGTCTTCCAGCTGAACATAATTTTTTCACAGCCAGACGGGTTAACAAACTTTTGACATTTTTCTAAAAATAAGAGAGATAATTGCTCTGTTCCTTTACTTACCTGAGGTTACCATTTCTTACCATTTTTAACCTGCAAAGTGTTCCTTTACTTTAAAAACCATACGATTTGTATGAGAGCAGTTCATCACTTTTACCATTTTTTGCCACTGTTGCCATTTTTAAAGGAAAGGAACAGACCAAATAATTGACATGTGTTGACAACAAAAGAACATGAACAAAAACAAAATATGTGAACGGAAAACAAAAAGAAATCGATGATTTTCATTCATAATTTTACAACTGTTTTTGCAGTTGTCGGGACGCCTACGTCACACAGGCAAGTTTTGGGATTTTGACAATCAATACATGAAGTCAACTGTCCTGTCATGTGTAAACGCAGGGTTATAAAAGTTTTCATTCCAAATTTTCATAGAAACAGAATTGAGCACCAGATTATTATAATCTTTTGTGAATCAAAATATATGAGTTTCATTTTTAATTTTAGTTTTGATTCTTCAAAAGTAAGTCCCAATTTACATTAGGCGAGTTTACTTGCGGCAATTGTCAGTTTGTTGGTGAGAGAGGGTGTTGAGAGGCAAAGGGTTACCATATGCCTCACCTCTCTCTCCATCAAACTGACAATTGCCGCAAGTAAACTCGCCTAATGTAAATTGGGACTATGATCAAAAGAACACTCCAGGGGCTCAATTCTGTTTCTATGAAAATGTGAAATGAAAACTTTTATAAAGGAAAAAACTGTCAAATGAAAAAAATTATAAAGGAAATATTTTTCATTTCAAATTTTCATAGAACAAGAATCCAGGCCCAGGGGCTGAATTCTTGTTCTATGAAAATTTGAAATGAAAAATATTTCCTTTATAACCCAGCAAAATAAATTGGAAGTAGTGCAATGTAGACTAGTTCTTTCACGTCATGTTTTTATGCAGTTCAAACGGAGTCGTGAAAAAGGCACTCCATTCCCCACATTTTAACCGCATTTGGAAGCAATCCAAAGAATCACATCCATTTGTCACATTTTAACAACATCCGGAGGCAGTTCAACGGAGTCGTGAAAAAGGCACTCCAATTCCTCACAATTTAACAGCATCCGGATGCAGTGCAAACGGAGTCGTGAAAAAGGCACTCCGTTCACTACATTTTATTAGCAGTTGTTAGAGATCCCTACATGTACATAAATCAGTTTGTACATCTCTACAGGCACCGGAATACATTTCCAAAAGGAGATAATCGTGTTAACATTTCCAAACATTTGTTAATACAAACTAAATAATATTTAATTTGTGAACATTTTTCCGGTAACTCACGAGAAGAAACTTTCCCAATGTAGTGCTGTTGGAGTACATGTCGAAATCTTAACTGGTGATGGGAAGACAATATCAAACCCATTTAGCAGATGAAGCAAAAGCACTTAAGCTTGGATTAAATGAAGAGCACACACATGTTTGCGATTGAATTCAATAGAGAATTTTCATAATTTATGTTAATTTAATAAAGTTATTAATATTTTTGTTTTACACAATTAATAAATGCATTTTATTTTGTTATTCAAAACACGTGCTCTGGACTGCCTCATATTCTACCCCAAAGGGTCAGTTAAAATGCAATGCCAAAGGGTCAGTTAAAATGCAGTGCCAAAGGTTCAGTTAAAATGCAATGCCAAAGGGTCAGTTAAAATGCAGTGCCAAAGGTTCAGTTAAAATGCAATGCCAAAGGGTCAGTTAAAATGCGGTGCAATGGAGTGCCTCTTTCAGTAGTCACTCCCTTGTAAAAATCATGAGTGAAAATGCATAATTTGATTCACTTCCAAATCACTTGTACATATCATTTAACTGCCTCTTTGGAGGCAAACTTTTCGCTGGGAAGTTTTTTCATTTGACAGTTTTCTCCTTTATAAAAGTTTTCATTTCATAATTTCATAGAAACAGAATTGAACTATTCTGTAACTTTTATCGTTTGAAAAGTTTTTAAAATTTCATTTGTTTTTGTAACAACTACAAAACAATCAAATGAAATTGTTGTAAAATAAACAATGAGTAAAGTTGTTAAAAAGTTACTGAATATGGGGGCTGAACGATTAAAACATTTTTATTTACACAATTCCACAAAATAAGACCAAAACTTAAAACTCGACGCCTGACGTGTGCGTACAAAAATACAAAAACAAAATACATGTATTTCAAATTGAAAACAAAAACAAATACATGTATTTTGTTTTTGTATTTTTGTACGCACACGTCAGGCGTCGAGTTTTAAGTTTTGGTCTAATGGCCAAATAAATTTCAGAAATAATGTACTGTATCTTCCGAAACAGGTGGAGTAACGCCCCGCAATTTATTTTGTAACTTATGCTTGATTTACACTTACGAATTCCACTGTCAATTCCATTGCTCAAACGTCAAATGAAATCGAATCGATTTCAGATGAGTTTTCATTTGACGTATACGCAAAGGAATTGACAGTTGAAATCGAGTGGATTTCGTAAATGTAAACAAAGTATTACTTTTGACATGTACTTTAATCCTATGTTTTCAAAATAACTACCCAGCAAAAAGTTTGCATCCGCGGATGCAATTGAATCACTACAAGTGTACGGTACATATGCCGTTGGAGTACATCTTTTCCTATGAATTCACTTATGAATTTTACAAGAGAGCGCGCAGCTAGGATGCACTCCATTTTCGATCCAAATCACTGCTTAAGATGCAGTGCTTTGGATTTAATTTATATGCGTTCTTCGGATTGCATTTTTAGTCTGTCTAAAGATGCAATTAAAATGCAAGCCATTGCGAAATATCCAAAAATAAATAAAATGCATTTATTATTTGTGTAAAACAAGAACACAAAGAACTTTTTTATATAAACACAAATTAAAATAAAAGTTTCCATTAAATTCAATCACATTTGAGCTTACTTCCTTCGTTCTCGATTTAATCCAAGCGCATCTGATTTTCTTTCATCATCCTAAAGTTTTTTATGTTGCCTTCCGATCACTAGCTAAACTTTTGACATGGACTCCAACTCCACTACATTAAAATTTCCGTCTCGTGAATTACCGCAATAATATTCGCAACATAAGTTGTTATTTCTTTATTTTTATTTATTTCTTTAATTTATTACAAATTCTTCGAATTGTATACACTCTCGTTTATCTTTTGAAGACATGTGTAGGGATCAACCAACTGTTTTTTTTTCTGTAGGGATCTCTACAGCAACTGCTTATCAAATGTATCGAACGGAGTGCATTTTTCATAACTCTGTTGGAGTACATCGAAAGATGTTGTGAAATCATAACTCCAATTGCACAACTTCCAACATTTTTTACTGGGTATTGGCACAAGGAAAAAAAATGGTTATGAGAGGGTTAAAAAAACAAAAATTTAAAAGGAAAATTGTGAATTTTCGATGGATTTTTGTAATAATGCGTTTATTAATACCTTACTAAAAAAATTGTTGAAAAAATTGTTTGAATTGCTTTATTTCCGGAAAAACATTTTTGACATTTCACAGTAATATCGTTCCGATCGTTCCAGTGTCGGAATAGTTCCAATGAACTAGTTCGTTCCGACTCGTTCATTTGTATCGTTGGAACGTTTTCATTTTGGTTTGGTTCATACTCATTGTTTTCATCGTTTTGCAAAAGTAATATCCTGATATATAAAAACATTAAATAGCTAGCATGAGTTCCGGTTTTATTACTGAATCGGAGTTGGCCGAGGCTAGAAAGCGACGTCAGGAAGAATGGGAGAAGGTTCGCACACCCGATCAGCCGCTAGGTAAGATCTGTCGCATTTGGAGTTGTGGAGTACTTTAAGTTGTTTGTTGTTTACTAACTAGAACGCCCTGAGGAGTACGATAGTCGCTCTCTCTATGACCGTCTAAAGGAGCAAAAGATGAAAAAGGACTTAGAGTATGAGGAGGCACATAAATTAAGTACGTATCCATATTTTAATAAATTGATAATTATTAAATTAAGCACTGCCAGTGAAATCATACTTTCCAACGGTGTTAAAATACACATCGGCTTAGTGTAGGCGACATTTCCTTAATATTCCTGCCATGTATGACTTATTGGAACTAATTTCCTTTAGCTACCGCTCTTGGAAAAACATTTTCTAATTGTAAGTTTTTTGCAGTTCGGCCTAGAAGAAAATTATATATAGTTGGAATCAGTACGAAAAAGGCTACCTGTGGGAAAATTTTCCGAGGGCTGTAGTTAAAGGAAAGATGAGCCGATTTCTTCTTTATAAAATGGTGTCGCATGCCGTTCGGACTCGGCGATATAAAGTAGGTTACATATCTTAAGCTAGTATGAATCGATCGATATGCACTCATTGATATGGTAAAGTCTCCCGTGTCCTCTCGGGTATGCGTATGGGAACTAAAGGACATGGTTTGGAGAATAATCATTTCAAGAAAACAATTTAGTTAAAAAATGTAACTCTAAATAGAAGAGTACCGGCTGTTCCTATTTCTTTTGTGGTTCTGCTCATTTGTACTATCGTATTTTATTAGAAAATCTAATTCGTGGACTTGATGAAGACGAAGTAAGCTTTCTTGAGCTGGTCGATCAAAATAAAATGGATATTGAAAAAGAGAAACTACTTGAAGAAGAAAGGGAGCTGAAGGATTTCAGAAGCAGAGTTACGTCTCTTCAAGAGGAGTCAGAAAACAAAGTACGTATCTGCTGTCACATACAGTAAACACCAGAAGTGTTGAGCAACATATACTTTATATACATTACATTTAACTTATTTACTAATACTATACATTTTTGCAGAAAATACAGAATGAATTAAAAACAAAAACCCGTGCTGAAACATCTAAAACCAGACCTACGCAAAAATCATTGCTAGGAATAGGTATTAAACGGAAAAATGGAGAAAGTGTATCTTCATTGAGTAATATTGAAAATAAACAAGTAAAACCAAATACTAAGGATGATATTCAACTGGAGAAAAACGATGGTAACAGTAGATGTCTAACAACTATCAAAACAAATGAACTTGATGCTGGGCATTTTAAATGTGTAGCAATTTTACCGGGTTTAGGTCCATACAACGAATCTAGCGACTCAGAAATAAGCAGTGGTAGCGAAGATGAACCACACGGTTGCGATGATAACTGCAAATTTGATTTGGTTGGACGCAAGAACGAAAAGAAAAAGCATAATCAAGATGACCATTGAATAGATCGTGAGCATTGCAAATCAAATACATTTTATAGAAATACATATGTTTTAATTGCGGGCTTTTCTTATCTAAAAAATAAGTTAACGAATTAAAAAAAAAAACGTTGATCGGAAATTGATTATAACGGCTACAATGATCTTACCTCCGATCTCTTTATTTTCTCCAATAAAAACTAATTTTGAATTTACATACTTCATAATACAGTTTATTTTCCAATTATAATGGGGGTTATCATGAATGAAAATTCCCCGTGAGTTTTGTCTTTCCGCCGTTGCAACTTAAGGGAGACAGTGAAAAAATTCACGAGGAATTGCAGTTATGGAATGAAAATATGAAATGGAATGTAAAACAACATTTTTATTATTTCTAAGTGTTTATTTTATTTTAAAGTGGCCAATTAAAAATAAAAATAAAATACAATTCCGTTTGCAAAATCATTCCGAAAAATTCTTCGTTTTCTGAAGAAGCAAAATACGGAATTAATTCCACTTTCGATCGGAATTCGTTTCTGTGACATGCCTGAATGTATCCCACACACTGTGGGCATGCCGAACGGCATTTTTAAGCAGGATAAAAATCAAAATGATTTTGAAAGTGAAACCCTTTCAAGGATTTCTCAATGTCTGATAACGGACTGTAATGGTTTTGATGATTGTGTTATTTTATAGTGGCATAAGTTGCATCTCAGAATGTGATTCTCAAAAGGAAATATAGGGCCACATTTTACATTTAATACCACATTCGCGAAGTCCACACTATAGTTGTCTTTAGATCGAGTTCCACGCAACAGTGATATGAAACCACAATCTTCAATTACACACATTTCATTGATTCTTAAATAAAATATTTCAATTTTTTACAAATATGTATTTGCATAGAATATATAGAATTATACAATAATTGTTACGTATCCGTTGGTGCAAGTATTTCATAAAACAGAACAGCTTCTCCAGCCGATTTTCTACGTTGCGCTTCCTTATATTCAACTGAATGATTTCTTCTATGATGCCCATGAATGCCTCCAACAGAAAAGAACTTTGCAGGACACCAAGGGCAGCCGTACGTACACTTACCTTGATGCATAGCCATGTGAGCCTGCAAAATAAATAATATTAATGAGGTCACTTCAAATATTTAAAAAAATAATCGCTCATTTACCAAAAGTGAGTCATCTATCGTTTCTAGCCAAAAGGCACTTTTTAATTCGGAATTTTTTTTTACATGCACCGTACCACATATTCTGTCAAAATTGAATGTTAGAATTTTATTCATTTATGCTTATAATTTGATACAAAGCCATGAACGCCATAATTATCTTGAAAACTCGAACTAAAAAATTTCAAAACACACTTGATTATTATCTGATTTGAATTCATCTAATGATTTGAATTCATGCTGTTATTTTACGATAAAATTTAAAAAACTTATTTTTTAATGCTTTCTGCAAAAGTAATCGATAGAAGTGATTCTACTTCTGAGAAAATGAGCGACAGGGTTTAATTACCTTATACCTTGAACTACCCCTAATTCCTATATTACAAACTGAACATGTATAAGGATACTGCTTGGGAATTTTAAAATGTGTATATTTTTTGTGCTTTAGTAAATAATCCTTGTGGAATCTGTAATAAACATGTTTTAAAAAAGACTTTACCTTAAATGTCAACTAACAAGAATATAGATATACTTACAATTCACCACAAACATTGCAGGCTTTTTTAACACCTTTTGTGGTTTTTTTATTATGAAATCTCATATGAGATTTAAGATCTTTCCTACATTTGAAAACTTCATCACAGAGACTGCACTTAAAAATTTCCGGATCCCGATGATAGTTTATATGATCTACCATTTCACTTCGATTAAAGAATTGAGTGGAACAACAAGAGACATAATATATTTCATTGTGTTCCTGACTCATATGCTGCCGCAACAAGAGAAATCTATCAAAAGTTTTCTTGCATTTATAACAATTGAGTTCAAAGTGTTCCTTAATTAATTTATCCCATGCTCCTTTCAACGTATCAATCTTTTCATTAATTGTTTCACTTTGTGTCGCTTCGCGTGGCAATTTCTCATTATTAATATCATTACAATCATCACTGTTTTCAAAAACTTCAATGGAATTGTCAGAATCATCATTGTTTTCCAATAACATTCGTTCCTCGTGTTCTTGTTGTTCAATGGAATATTGATGATCGCCCACATTTTGTTGGGCTTTTGGTTTAATACATTCTTGTAGGCAATACGGTTCCGTTTTAATAATTAGTATATTACCGTCATCACCGTCGTCATCCATATCATCCACACCATTGTATATGCTGTCATCGGAATCACTGATTTCCTCATTTTCTGAGTTTTGGATATTATCTTGCTCCTTGTCCCTCCTCTCTAAAACCATTAGAAGATCTTTTTCATCGTCAACATTTCTGTTTTCGGAAATATCTAAGAACTCTTCGGGTTCTTGTTTTATTTCTATGGATTTTTCTGAATCGCCACATTTCTCTTCAGCTAAAGTTTTAGTTTTACACAATGCATCTTGAACTGAATGTGGTTCAGTTTTTATTGCTAATCTTTTGGCAATTTGTGCCTCTTCAACGCGTTCGTAGAATTTGTGAAAATCATACAATTCTTGCCAGCAATCAAGACAAATACATGGTGCTGGTAAAAGTGATTCCTGAAAATAAGATAATTCTTTTATTATATTTTGCTGTCCACAAACACTGTATGAATTTTTTTATTTACCATAGGACGAAGATGTTTATTAATCAAGCGTTCAATATTTAATTTGTGCCATTTGAAAGAATCCTTCTTTATATACCCTGATTCCCAAGGTTCCCATGTTTCCAAGCACAATAAGCACTCCATATTTAAAAATATTTACATTAGTTGTGTCTTTTTACTTTTTCAGTAAAAATTATTCAGAGAGTAAGAGAGATTTTACACTTTGATACGAAAATAGAGAAAAAAAGTGTAAAAAGACATAGCTGAATCGTAAGATTTAAGTAGTTTTCCACAAAAATAAATAAACATAGAGCAGCTGACCATTAGCAGATGATTAAAAACAGCTGATCGAACTTGCTGGGAAAATTCTTTCAGTAACTTTTAGGAATTTCTCAGCAAACAACTGTCAAAATTGTTCTCTCATATCGCTCTCTTTTACTGAACTTTTGTGTAAAAAGACAGCATTAAATAACATTTAGTAATAATTATTACAAATTATCACGTAAAAAGACACACCTATTATTATTATTAAATTATGATAAAAACAAATAATCTCTCTTCTTCTTGCCTATATCACAGTGAATTGATAACAAAATAAACAAAATACCTAATACCTAGAGCTGGCAAAAAATCGATGCCACTATCGATAATATCGATTATTTTTTAAAAATACAATATCGATAGATAGTTTTGTCTATCGATATTATCGGACTAAAAACCCCTAAGCTAAAATTCACTGAAATTAATAGAAATGCGAGGCTTTTCGGTTTTGTGGATGTAAGAAAGTAAGCTGGTAGTTACACGTACAAATTTTTCAAAAAAGTAAAATGTATTTTTGTTAAATAAAAGCCATGGTAGAACAAGAAAAGGTAGCAGCAATACCCAGCTGACTGAACTGGGTTGTAGTGTTAGTGTCAAATTCCATTCGACATTTTATGTATTTATTTCTATGTTCGATGTATATTAGGGATATATATTTTTGAAGAACAAATTTATTCATCAGAAAAAAAACTATTTCCCATAAAGACGGCTTCATATCATTGACATGTAACCTCCTCCAGGTCCGAACGACATGCCGCACACTAAAACACCGCTTATAGAGGCGGTACAATATTTGTTAATATGTGTGGTATTTTCTTAAACTTGAAAAGAATAAAGCCCTAATAAACATGTGCTTTTTTGTTTTCAAAAGCAAATGATTGAAACATCTTCTCTTTTTTCAATGAATTACCAGCGACCTGAAACATTTTTGCAAGTATTCTACTTTCTGCGAGAAATTATGCATTTAGTGGAATGATATGGAAACATTCAAATTGAAAATCTAACGAGTTTTCATTCATGTTTTCCAAAATATTCAATCAAATGTGAAAAATTATTAGTTTTTTAAATTCCAATAATTTATAGACATTTCCTTGTTTTGTTTACATTTACGTTGACACTAAGGTTTACAAACAAAAACAAATTCCTTTGTGGTTGTTGTTCGAGTTGTATTTGTTGTAGTATTAACTTTACCTTGTATTTGTTCTACCATGAATAAAAGCAATTGCCTTTTCTCCTCTTTGATTTCTGTGAACTAATTGTACAAAATTTCCACAAAAGCGTAAACATTTCCGCCATTTTCATTTCCAAATTAATGGTGGGGACAAATTAACGATAATATCGATAGCAATCGATTTTTTAAACTATTATATCGAAAATATCTAATGTTGGGAATATCGATGGTGTGCCAGCTCTACTAATACCCTGGTTACACTATTGAAGGATAACCCATTGGGTTTAATAGATCCAGTGGGTTACTCTTTGCTGGTTACACTTAGCTTTTCGAGGATATAAACTGTCAGCTGATGTTTGTTTACGTATACATACAAAATAACTAATAAAGTCGTGTTTTTCACTTTTAGAATTTCTCGTATGAGATATCGTCCCCTCTTTGCTCATATTGGTATATTTTACACACAGGGATACATTTTTGTATCATGGTATCAAGCGTACTTTTTGTTAAAAAAGTGTCTAATGGAAAAAAATAAATAATTTTATGATTTTCAAATAACTTTAGATTTATTAACTCCATAAAATCTCATGCGACCAATCGTAAACGTCTAAAACACGACAAACTCTAGCTCTGTTCCAGAACTAAAAAGTTTTTACAATTTTTACCACTTTTACACATTTTGCGTTCCCGTACACAAAATTTATATGAAAATCGTTTACGACTTTTAAAACTTTTACCACTTTATAAAGTACGGGAACAGGGCATCTGTTACAAAAACAGTTGCAACTATTGGTACTTTTTGAGTAGAGTTGGATTTTTTTGCACAAATACCGAATACAGCACTGGATTTTTGGTTGATTTGTGCCGGATTTAAAATAAACGCAGTCGTGAGAGGATTTAATTTTTGTATGGCAAATCTGGTCAGATTTGACCAGATTAAGCAATAAATTCTCATAAAGTGGGTTAACCCGGCAAAAAACTGTAGTGTAACCGCACTATTATCTATCTTCGACTTTTAGTTCCAACCATTGAATAGTGTCTCATATGACCTTTTGCATTGTTTCAGGGCACAGTAAACACTTCACATTCAAATTTAAAAGCAAAACAAATTTCTCATAGCAAAAATAAACTGAGAAATGATATTTAATAATTTAAAATAAAAAGATTATTTTTTATTATTTTCTACTCCGTATATAAAAAATTGGAAAAAATGTAAACATTCTTCTTTTCAGTGAATGTTACACTGAATTAATGACAGAAAATACGCTTGTTACACTGATCTCTATTTTCCTTACGCCATTTACTCTATGCGTCCACACCAGCAAAAATGTAAAAAAACTACGTCTCCACATTGCCTCCGTGGGTAAATATTGAATGTTTTTATTTCGTGTCATATGACATTGATAGATAGTGTAAACTACCTCTAATACCTCATTTACATAAATTGTACACTTATGTATGATACATAACGGCCGACTTCCGTATGTCTTATGCCAGACTATGAAAATTTTCATTAACGTGAAAACGAGTTTATAGGTAAGAGGTGTGAAGGGGGTGAAACTCTGTACACAAGGTTCTGTAATCTGAAATTATTCTTTGTGTTTATATTCGTAACTCTCAAACCAATGCAAAGCAATGAAAATATCAAAATTTTCATATGATTTCATATATGTGTGTAGACATCAATGAAAATTTGGAAGAAAATGGCAAAACGTTTTCAATGAAAATTTTCATAGTCTGGCATAAGACTATTGTCAGTTGCTTTGTATTCGTGCATGAAACTAGGGGTTCTTAAATCGATTTCCCCACTACTGCATTTTCATAAAATTACTCTCACAGTTTATACAGTTGGCCATTCAGCCCAAACTAGTTAGCCCTGACTATTTAGTTTGCTGTCAAATACATTATTGTGACATAAAACACAAAGGAAATCAAATCACAATAATGAACAATCTATTATGTTTGTTGTCAAAAGTTGTTAACAGAACTCTGAATGGCCAACTGTATAAACTGTGATTACTCTAGTATGGAACTCGATTTAAGTACCCCTAGTTTCATGTGCGAATACAAACCGACAATACGGAAGTCAGCCAACGACTGCCACTTTTTACAAATCTGGAATTTTGTACATGAGTAACAACAAGTAAAAATTTGGTTTAAAATAATATTTTCATAAAACATTAAAATCAATATATTTATATTTACAAAATATTTAACTTATAGTACGGTTACATTAGAGTTTTTGGCGGGTTAACTCACTCATGAGGATTTATTTAACGTTTGCGCTATGGAATTGACATTTGAAACCCAAACCCACTGGGTGTATCCGGTTAAGTGTATTATATGTATTATAAAACGGTTTGTGGAATATTTGTAACAGGGAACTTAAGCTGCACGGATTGTATTTTACATAACGACTATCACTTTTTACAAGTCATAATTTTGTACACATGGTGTGAAACATATAGGGGAACCATGGATATTTTATTTTAATTCTTTAAAAATCAATATTTTAAAATGTGGAGAACTACGACAATCACCTAATTATGGAATACGCTTTCCTAATTGACAAAAATATTCCCTTTTTGGACATAAATACGGAAAAGAAAAATTATGAAATTGGGGAAAAGGAACAAATTCCACACGGAATTTTTATTCATGATTGCCCTGATAGAGGAATTTCAGTAAATCATTGTCTGATTTAATGCAAAGAGCACTTGCCAAACTCTCACGCTGGGCTCACACCAATGGACTTGGCGTGAATCCGGCAAAGACAAGCTGGTGCTCTTTACTAGAAAAAGAAAGACCGCCGAGTTCCTTCCACCAACACTAGATGGAGTGCAGCTAAATCTTTCTACGGAGGCGAAGTACATGGGAGTGATTCTTGACCATCAACTTAGATGGAAAAGGAACACGGAGGAGCGCACTAAGAGAGGTCTAATTGCACTCTATTCTTGCAAGAACTCAATAGGTAGGAGCTGGGGTCTGAGACCACATATCATACACTGGTTGTTCTTGACAGTGGTATGCCCCATTTTGACCTATGGGTGTCTTGTTTGGTGGCAGGCCCTGAATAGCAAGTCCAATTTGTCCAGGTTAGCTACTGTGCAAAGATCTGCTTCAGTTCTTATTACAGGAGCAGTGAGAAGCACCCCTCAAGCGGCACTGAGTGCAATACTGAACATCCAGCCACTGGACATTTCTGTTCAGTATCTAGCATCCCGTAGTGCCTTGAGGCTCAAGGAGCTTAATCTCTGGCGATCCTCTGGGTCTGGACATGCTAGTATCTTACACCAGCTTAGCGGTCTTATCGGACTCAGTGACGTAGTGAGTGTAACTGACTACATTTCGCCTTCGCTGGATTTCGATGCAGCGAAGGTCTCTATCACTGACAGAAGTGAATGGGAGCGTGGCAGGCCACTACCCGATAGCCTCTCCATCTTTACTGATGGTTCTAAGATGGCTGAAGGTACTGGAGCGGGGGTGTACTGTGAGGAGCTGAACATTAGGCGTTCATATAAGCTCAATACAAATTGCAGTGTTTTTCAAGCGGAAGTCTTCGCAGTATTGAAGGCCTTAGAATTGGTAGTAGGACTGACGGATCAAGTAGGTAGGACAGTCACAGTCTACGTAGATCAGGCTGCCCTTAAGGCGCTTGGGTCATATACTATCAAATCTAGGATCGTTCAAAATTGTAGGTCCACCTTAAAAACATGTAATTTAAGCGCTAACCTTTGTTGGGTGCCAGGACACTGCAATGTTGAAGGAAACGAGATTGTTGACGAATTAGCAAGGCGTGGTTCCCAGTCCTCTGACCTTACGGTAGAGGAATATGTCAGGCCACAGCTCTGCTACTTCCTCGGCAAACTCAGCCAGTTCTATGCAGAGAAAACCGTAAGAATTTGGCAAGACGCACCTGGTTGCAAGGTGTCGAAGTCAATCTGGCCGGCAATCTCAGGGCGTAGAACTGCGTCCCTTCTCTCACTTTGCAAGTCGGAAATCAGAATAGCTACAGGGGTCATTACTGGCCACTGTAGAATAAGATCTTTGACATGTAAGTGGGATGATGATAATATTGAGTACTGTAGGTTATGCGAGGATGAGGAGGAAACGGAGACAATCGAACACCTTTTATGTAGATGTCCTAGACTGATGGCCAAAAGGCATAGACTATTTGGTGTACATGTGATTGACTCTCTATCTTACTTCTCCTCTATTGACCCTACTATCCTGGTGGTTTACTGTAAGAGTCTAAAGTGGCTCTGGGGCGGGTCAGTACAGGCTTAACACCGTCTAGGAAAATAATCTCTCTTTTTTCTTAAAACAATCTCTTACTCTCCTTTACAATTACTCACTCTTCTTATTCTTGTCTCTTTTGTCTTATCACTTTCACCTTCCCTCCTTCCCATCTTTCCACCTAATCCACAATCTCCTCCCACATAGCTCACCATATCATCATAAACAGCCTTGCATCATCATCTGCAGGCCTACAGCACCATTCAGAATACAATCTGCAGTCTCGCAACATCATACAGAAACGCTCACAACAAGGAACACATCACACCATCTGCACTCACACACCACCATATACCGTATGCACAAATCACCATATACCCATCAGTCACACATCACCACAATCTGTAGTCACGCAACATTATGCAGCCTCGCCAATAGCAAGAATCACATCACACTTCCCACTACACATCAACATCATCAGCACTCACACATCACCACATAACAGCATCTAACATCATCTCATCCATAGTCCACAGTGAATCTTCCCTTCAACACTATCCATCATCCATCAATAAAATCCACAACCGCACACTTCATCATCATCAACAGCCTTGTATCAACATATGCAGACAATAGGCACCATTCAGAACATACATCATAGCTCATGACTCTTGTACACCATCATCACCACACGTAACATCAAATAACTCATCCATAATAAACAACATATCACACTTCTACTTCACACCATCACCTTCTATGTACATTCACACTTCACCATACAGCAGCATCTATAATCACTTCATCACATACAACACATATACTTCAATAGTCAGGATGATCACAATGGACCTCAAGGTCTCCGAGTGGAGTGGCTGCCAGCACGGCAGCTGCGCATCCTAAACCTAACCTAAATCAAAGTGATATGGCAATTCACATGTACTTTTTAAGAATAGAACGCACTTTATTCTCGACTGTACAACAAAGGGAAAACAGCTGTTGTGTTTGTATGCAACATAAATAACGAAAACAAAAAAAAAAGGATTTTGCCGTGCAGAAGGAATTACATACGGGCAAAAAATGTGACAGATACTATGCAAAAAGCAAATCGTGTAAAATCCGCTTTAACAAGTACAGATTGGATTTACAGAATATCTTCTATTTTCATATCTTTTGTAACTTTAAAAGTGGACAATATACAACCTGACAATTTTTTACGTTTCGCTTCATTCCACTCAATGGGATGGTGATTTTTGCGATGTACATGAATGCCACCTTTAGTATAGAACTTTTTAGGACACCATGGGCAGCCATAGACACGTCTTCCTGTATGCTTCGAAAGGTGAGACTGTAAGGTGAAAATAAAACAGTGAGTTTGCTGCAAAAATATAACAAAATAATAAAAAATTCAATTACTTTCAATATTTGAGCTTTACTAAATTTCTCATTGCAAATGGGACACTTAAAACGTCGTTTTGGAGTGATGCGATGCTGTTTGTAATTCTGTAGTTTATCTCCTTCTGGAAGAGGATGTTCTTGTTCCTTGTGGGCAATTAATTCATCATTATTGGTAACAACAACATCACATTTGTCACATTTAAATTTTGTCCTATTTAATTTGTAGCCAATATGTGTTGCCATATGCCGTGCAAAGTTGTAGGAATAACGTACTGTTTCTCCGCATATTTCGCAGTCTCTTAAATTAGTGCTTTCATGTGTGAATTTCCGATGATGGTTAAGTAACACTTGACTCGCATATCTGAATAAATAGTAAAGTTTAGGTATTAAAGTGACCGCAATTTCAGCTATAATTACAAATTATTTGAAAAAAAAACTTACAATCTACCGCATTCAGTACAAGGAAATTTTCTCTCCGACTCAGGAATATGTCTCAGTATGTGATGTTGAAGACCTTGTTTTGTAACAAATTTCTTGTTGCATTGATCACAAGTAAATCTTCTCGGTTCATGAAATTTCATATGATTATTTAGACCTGTGCGATTTGTGAAAACTTTTTCGCATATTTTACACTTGAAATATTCTGGATCAATGTGAAAATTTAAGTGATCAAAAAGCATAGTCCGGTTGAAATGTTTCAAATTACAACATACTACGTAGCAGCTTCCAGTGTGTTCTTGCTGAAAATGTCCTCGTAATAAGTTAAAAGTTTCAAAAGGTTTTTGGCATACATAACATGTTATTTTAATATATCGTCGAATGAATTCATCCTGATCCGAATCTAAATTTTTGTCGTCTTTTAAGCTTCTTTTATTATTAACGGCTCTAATCTGAGTTCTGTTTTTATGTCGTTCCTTTTCCTTCGATGTTTGTTTGCCCTTGCCATTGAGTATTTCATGTATTAATAACATATAATCATCACTGTCATTTTCATCATCAACATACATTTCATTGACTTCATTAGAATCACTGTCACATATAGAGTCCTTGGTATCAATACTTTCTTTGTTGTCTGTAGATGCATGGTTATCTGCGGAATCTTTAACATTATCACCAGCATCATGATCAAAGTACAATACAACCTCTCTTTGTTTCCGTTTTACGTGTTTGTGTAAATTTTCCTGTTCTGCTATATAGTTATTTTTTGAGATCATCTTGCTTCTTTCTTGTTCCCGCTTTTCTTGATTAGGTACATTTAAATTGTTATAATTTAAAATTGTTGGTATTGTTTTATTATTTTCCGAGACCAGTATGAACTCTTCTTCTGGTTCTTGTTTTATTTGAATGGCCTCATCTACAGTTTCTTCTACTGGTTCTTGTTTTATATTAATGGGCTCATCTTCGGTTTCATCTTCTGGTTCGAGTTGTATGTTAATCGTCTCATTTCTAGTTTCTTCTGTTTCAAATAAACATCTTAATAAAGCTTCGCTTATATCTTTTTGTAGAGAATGTGGTTCGGTTTTTATAATAAGACTATTAGAATTATGTGTTTCTTCAATGCGTACGTAAAATTTGTGAAAATCATACAATACTTCCCAGCATTTGTGGCAGATGCAAGATGTTGGCAAATAAGATTCCTAAAAATAAAAAGATTTGGTTAATGTCAATGTAGTTTTTTTTTTCAGACAGATTGGATTCATAGTGTTCTTCATCTTCCCACTGATAACAGTATAACAGCATTCCAGGTTTATATTCCAGTTTACATCCCATTATGATCGTTCTTAGAACAAAATCAATGTCAGGCATTTAAGGATTAATGCAATTAACTTACCATCGACCATAGATGCTTATCTATTAAATCTTCGACTTTTAATTCCAACCATTCATGAGTGTCTCTTTTGATGCATCTTGAAAGTTCTTGTATTGTTTCACGGCACAGTAAACACTTCATACTCAATATATCCTTTTATAACAGAAAAAAATCAAATGAATCAGAACATAGATATGATTTTAATAACTGGAAATAAAAAATATCTTCGTTTTATATCCTCTTAAAACTACGACCGATCACTTTGTAAATGCAACCAATTTAAAAACGTTCCAAAAAAATTTAAACAAAACATACAACTTCTTCTTTTCATTGAATGTTACACTGAATTGACAACATAAGAAACATGTGTTACCACTTGTTACTCTGTAGAGTTGTTAAAATCTAGTTCGTTTGAACGACCTAGTTCAAAATATATTTCAGTGGACACCGGTTGTTTCCATGAACGAACTGCGAATGAGTTATATTATCTCTTTATTATAATAAAATAAATCATACGCAAACGAACTATGGTACTGAACTAGTTCACTAGATTTAACAACTCTATTACTCTGATCTCTAAAGCCGCCATCAGACCATCTGCTTTTTCACATGTACGACATCAGTTGTTCCGTATATTAGTATACCCAAAGTGATAACATACATGTGAAAAAGCAGATGGTCTGATGGCCGCGAAGTATGGACTTGCCCCTGAAACAACTTTTACAATCGTAATTGAGGCAGCGAATGTAAGTTGCTTCTACAAAAATCAAAGTGATTCAATAGCAGGTCTTAGGCCATGTTTATATTATAGTCTTTTGCAGGGTTAACCTTCTTTATGAGGATTTATTTGAAATATAAGCAATGGAATTGACATTTGAAACCCAGTGGGTTTGTTAAATCCGGTTATATATAAACGTACTATTAGAGTGAACTTATCCAAAATTTTGTGTGGGAGGTACGGGATGGAATGGACAAATATAGTCCATATTCGAACCTGTAGTGGGATTCTGTAACTCATTTTTGCTGTTATCGACAAAAATCGGTAAAATTATGACTAAAAACATAAAGAAAAGTTGGCAACACTGTTTGTGTCGGTAGAGGCTAGCTACTACTTTTTATTCATCGTTAACTGACCGAAAAATTTCGTTAATTATCGAAATTATAAGCATTTTAATTTTACCGACAATTATCGATAACAGCAAAAATGAGTTACAGAATCCCACTACTGATCTATATCTGTAGTGGGATTCTGTAAATTTGAAAGAAACAAAAATGTACATGGACTGAAAAATAGTCTAGGCAACTCTTTTTTCATTTTCGACATATCATTGGCAGCCAGTTCAAAATTTTACTGGCATGATTAATCTAGTGCCAGTGGAGTCGACAATTCAAAAAATGTAATTGTGGTAGTAAAATATTGTGTATGTATTGAATTTTTCGAACTGTCACTGGCATGTGCCCTGCAAGCAAAAACTATCGCGGAAGTGACTTAGGCGTGTCGCCCAGGGCGATGAAAACAGTCGCGGCGATAGTCGCAGAAGTCACCCTGAAGTGACCTCCGTTGTGAAGAAATGAACCACGCCGGCGTGTCGTCTTGGAAGTCACTCCAGCGACACTTCTAAAAGATCATTTCGGCGATAGTTCCAGAAATTAAAAAAATATATATTTCTTTTCTATTTATTTTTATTTCAATTTTTTATTTTTTTTTATTTATTTTTTTATTTCTCTTCTCTTTTAGAGAAATTATTCTTTGCAATTTCCCCCTAAATTAATTTTGTCATTTTAAAAATGTAATGTTTTGTTGCCTGACTTGCGAAGCGAACCCGGACCTTTAAGGCCGCGGCAAATACGGTACGTTGAGCGTCGCGTTACAACAACCACATGAAGACTTCAAGAACAAACATGGCATCACTTACACTTTTTCCATGTGGTTGTTGTTTTTAACGCGTGACGCGACTTGCAACGGACAGTATGTGCCGAGCGCTTTAGAGTGCAAAGCGAGTATGCTTACCATTGCACCACCGTCTCATATAAACATCAGATAGAAAATGTTCTATATTTGTTCAAATTTGTTGAATCATTAAACAAATGTAAACAATCGCCTTGGAAGACACTCCGAAGTGTCGGCATATGCGATAAAACGTAATCACAATAAGGCTATAGAAATTGTTTATGTAATTCCATGGTACAATGAAGTAGAGGTAGGCCAGGTATGAAAATCACTGAGAAATGCCACCCTGCAGCCATGGCTTAAAACGTCAAATGGCATGGTACAATAATAATGGTAGATGTAGCTGCATAGCTATCCCGTATTACAAAAACATATGGAACTTAGAGCTTCACTTTTTATATTTCAAAAGTGCCATATAGCGTAAAAACATTTCTTTAGCTAGGCTCCAGAATATTCTTGTTGGAAAAGTGTTCCAAAAATAGTAAAAGTTCTTCCCAAACTTATGACAGTGAAAAAATGTCATTCACTTATTTTCTAATTGACAAGTTTGGCTAATCTGACATCGTGATTGCTGGCATCCGATTTGCAGATAAATGTCAACAGAATTTTTACAAAAATTGTAATTTTTACATTCCTGTAGTTTTGGAACAAATTTAAATTAACATCAATATTTTATTTTGCCACATTTTTGTCCTTGTTTTCAATTTTAAGATATAGTGTTACAGCAGAAGTTTTTTGTTGGAACAAACAATTCAGCGATACATCTACCTTTATGATTGCATAATGTCAAAAACAGTACAAAATGTCAACCCTGCTTTTGACAGATTAGGCCATAAAAAGAAAAAAATTGTAATCAGCTGTTAGCTGTGGCCTACCTTCACTTTATTCTACCATGTGTAATTCACCAACAATCTTCCTTGGCGTGTCTCCGGAGTGACCTCTTAGGCGAGGGAGTGCGAAACTCACTTCCAATTGCTGGCAGGGTGTAAACTCTGGGTTAATCGTTGGATGTGTTTTCTTCATTCATTTGTTGTGTTACCGACAAAAATCGGTAAACTTAAAACGCAAAATTATTAATGAAAAGTTCAAATAAAAGTTGGCACCACTCATGTTATCCAAGATCTATTTAACAGGTAACGTAAGTAGCACAACAACAACTCATTTTTGGCGGAAAATTCTTCAATATGTAAAAATGTTTGTTTACGTTTTCATACAATTTATCAGCTGGACGTTTTACGCCACCTTATTATTTCATCATGATGTTGTCCAGGGCACAATAATACAGGTACAGCGGCAAAAGCAGCTGATCTTCATACCAGTTGTCAAAATGTATTATTCTGAATAAAATCATATACAAAATGTAAACAAGCAATTCACAGTAATGCATCATTGTGAGCAAATTTGACGTTTGGTAAGATATCATGTAACAACCCAGCAAAAAATTTGGAAGTAGTGCAATGCGGAGTTATGATTTCAATACATCTTTCGATGCAGTCCGCACGGAGTTATGAAAATGCACTGCGCTCGATACATTTTGGAAGCACTCGCTTATAGATCCTTAGCCAAGCAAGCCAATTTTTTGATCCCTACAGTCGCAGTCTTTTTTTCTGAACACAAGAGTGTTAAAATTCTAAGAATTTGTATTATAAAAAATAAAGAAATACAAACTAAAGTTATGAACATTGCTGTAATTCACGAGACGCAAATTATCATGGTATAAATAAAGAGGTAGATTTAAATGATAAAAATCTATAGAACCCTTGTTTATCTTGAATTCCTAATGCTTGGTTTACATTTACGAAATCCACTCGATTTCAACTGTCAATTCCATAGCTCAAACCATGGTACAATAATTCATAGGTAGGCCAGGTATGAGAATCGCCAAAATACAACCCTGTCGCTATGGCTTAAAACGTCAAAATTGTTTTAATGAATGATAACGGATGAGTAAACAAAGAAGAAGAAGAACGAAATGTTGAAATGAAAACAAATCAGAGTTGAATTTTTTGATCAATAATAAATATCAACTCTGCATGTCAACACGGTTTTGACAGATTAAGCCATAACAAAAAAAATTGTAATCAGCTGTTAGCTGTGGCCTACCTAAGAATTATTGTACCATGGCTCAAACGTCAAATGAAATCTCATCTGGATTTCATTTGACGTTTAACCTATGGATTTGACAGTTGAAATCAAGTGGATTTCGTAAATGTAAACCAAGCATAAAACTTCAAAATAAAAGCAACAAGTGGGTTTGTTTACAATGCATTTTTGAGCATTTTATAAAAAACACGAAAAATGAATGAAGAGTTAAGTTTTCTCCACATAATCGAGTTGTGAATATGATAAACTGATTGTTTCAATGCAAATCTCACCAATTTCTTCCATACAAATGGTCTAAAAACAATTTTAAAAATCATTGAATTCGATTGCTCTTAAGGCCCCCACTCATTTATCAGTCTGTGCCGTCAGTCCGATGAACCCTTTCTGTATGTGTGACTGACAAGTGTGTAGCACGAACCATCAGTCAAGTCCAAAAATCTTGAATTTCTCCTCCAAAAATGAATGAATTCTACGTTTTTTGTGTTCAAACAGCAACATTATTTTCTGTTTTTCAAAATTATTTATTGACAATTTGAAAATAAACACAATTCACCCAGACTGATGGGGGTTCATTTTGAAATCAAAACTATTTTGATTTTCATCAGTCTTGGAAAACTCACACATACATTCTCAAAATTTCAAAAATTTACACATACTACCATAAATGCTGGCAGTCAGACTGACTAATGAGTGGGGGCCTTTAAAATTGTGTGGCATATTATTCAAACACCACACACACATACACAGTTTGTTTATATTGTTTTGAAGTTTTAGGCATACTCGAATGAAAAAATTTAAATTGACATAAAGCTTTGGCTAACCTTTTTTATTAAACCATGCAAATTATTTTTGAAGTGAAGTTGGAGTTTTTTTGGAAATCTGAATTGAAGTAGGAGGACAAATGAAAAACCATTTGGATGAAGAAGCAATATCAATATCAAAGTCATAAAAAGCAGAGTAGAGGAAGTAAACTTAGTTACGATCAAATTTAATGAAGAGTTTTTATAATTTGTGTTAATGTAATAAAGTTAATATTCTTGTTTTACACGAATAAGCAATGTATTTTATTTATTTTGGGATATTTGGAATGGCTTGCATTTTATAACATCTTTAGACTGCATTTAAGCTCTGTTCCAGAACTAAAAAGTTTTTACAATTTTTACCACTTTTACACATTTTGCGTTCCCGTACACAAAATTTATATGAAAATCGTTTACGACTTTTACAACTTTTACGACTTTTACCACTTTATAAAGTACGGGAACAGGCCATTAAATTCAATCCAAAACACTACATCAAAGGCTGTGATTTGGATCGAAAATGGAGTGCATCCTAGCTGTGTTCCGTGGAAGCAAAATAGAGTGCATCCTAGCTGCGCGCTCTCTTGTAAAATTCATAGGTGTATTCATAAGAAAAGATGTACTCCAGCGGCAATTGTTGTAGTGATTTAACTGCATCCGCGGATGCAAACTTTTTGCTGGGACCTTATTCCACCATGATGTTATCGGTAGAACTATACGACTACTTTTTATACGTCTCTAACTTATCTAAAAACATTGTTAATTACCGAAATTATAAGCATTTTAATTCTACCGATATTTGTCGGTAACTCGAAAAGTGAGTTAAGGCCTCCACTCACCTATCAGTCTTGCTGTCGGGCCGATGAACCCTTTTTGTATATATGTGCATGACAACACTTGGAGCAAAGCATTCTGTCAATTCTCGAAATCTTGAAATTTTCCTCCAAGAATGAATTAATTTTAACTTTTTCTTTGTTCCTCCACAAATATTATTATGTTTTTTTTTAAGTACAGTACAGATTGTCAGTTTTGAATGACGATTTTTTGCAATTATCGATAACTGTCCAACCATCCAGCAACCACAAAATATTTTGTGGTTGCATGATGAATGACAAAAATGAACGGCCACACTAGCAAGCAACAACAAGGCTGTCATTCAAAACTGACAATGTGTACCCAGCTTTATATTGACAGTTTGAAAATAACCACAATTTACCAATTTTGAACTTAAAACTATTTTGATTTTCAGCAGTCTTGAAAAAGTCACTTCCATTCTCAAATTTTGAAAATTAAGACATACTATCACAAATGCTGTCGGACAGACTGATAGGTAAGTGGACGCCTGAAGTGGCTGGGACAGCGCAACCTGAACGCGTAAAATAATTCAACTATTCTGCCTACCATTAGACATAAATATTTTCTCATACTCTAAAATTATTACTCCACTCTTAAACATTTTTGTAATCTATTCGCTCTTTCACCTTGCTAACAACTTACTCTTTTTATTTCTTCCCCTATCCTCCCCTTTTCCACCTCCTCTATTCCTGCAGCTTTTTTCTACTGGATGATCACAATGGACCGGAAGTTCTCCGAGTGACGCAGTCAGAATTAGTGGCTGCACATCCCCAAACCTAACCCTAACCCTGCGTTTACAAATGCCAGTATTGGCAAGACAATTGCAAAAATACAAACCTTTTTCACAAATACATTTATAAATTTTTAAATATGTATAGAGAATAGTATGAATGTATTGGTGAAAATGATTTGTAACTTTGATATTGTCTTGCCAATACTGTCTTTGTGTAAACGCCTAGTAAGTGGACGCCTTTACAGAATTGCACTACAGGTCACGTAAGTAGCACAACAAGAACTCAGTTTTGGCCGAAAGTTCTTCAAGATGTCAAAATGTTCGTTTTCATACAATTTATTCACAATAACAAAAAATTTGACAGATTGAAACCGCGTTTTACGCCACCTAATAATTTCATCATGGTTTTGGACCAAACTTTGAACTAGATGAACGCAAAAGTATGAAGTAGTTCCAATCGTTCTCTTGTGGGAATAATTCACATGAACTAAACAGCAATTTGTTTATTTCCGTAAGAAAAGAAAATAAAATTGCAAAATTTGTTTTGTCCTAGAAGTTAATTGTAAAATATTTATTAAACAATTATTAATTAGATAATTAAGAACAATATGGTGAAAATGTAAACGCAAACTGTGAGAGCAAAAGACAAAGAGTGGTTTATAGAAAAGTTGTTTTATATCTATTCTTATTTGTCTTCTAGGAAGAAAAAGTGGTAATTTAATAAATCATAAATTAAGCTGGACGTAGAATCGTTGGAATATTTTATAATGCGGAAAAGTTTCCTGGGGAGCAATATTGAAAAAATGCATGCTCTATAAAACAGTTAATGTTTCTTTGCGACGGAGAGCTTGATGAAAAAATAAACTCATTTTCAACTACTAAACAAGGAGGATCATAGCATATAAGACTCAGAATGGATTGTTTACTGTGCTTGGAAACAAAACTGGAGGATGAAACGAAATGTATAAAAGTTGATTCCATACAGTGGCAGGAATTTGAAATAAAAAGGCTAATAGAAAAGCATCTATGGCCAATGGTAAGCTTGTTTTAATAAATCAGTAGTACAAAAAGTTTCGTCTGAATGTACCCACAATAACAACAAGTTAAAGTAATTTATTATGTTTTTCAGGAATCCCTTCCGCCAACATCTTGTATTTGTCACCTTTGCTGGGAAGAATTGTATGATTTTCACAAATTTTATATGCGCATAGAACAAACCCATAATGATAACAAATTAATACTAAAAGCCGAAGCAGATCCTCTACAAGAGGAATCCAAACCCAAGGATGTCTTGCTTAAAAGCTTACTAGAGCCAGAAATTGTAATTGGTCAGCATTTGGATGAACCAATTGAAATTAAACAAGAAAATGACGAGTTCATTGCAGTAATGACAAAAAGCAATGATGAGACAGCGGCCGATAACAGATATAGCTCAGATAATTCTGTTGATATATTTGATAATGATCAAGATCCTGTGGCATATAATGACAATAGTAGTAGTGATTCCCAGGATAGTGACAATGATTATGATGCTGGTGATAACACGGATAGTGATGATGATGATTTACCTTTAATACATAAAGTTAAAAATCAAAAAGGCAAAGAAGCGTCAGCAAGGAAGACAAATAAAGGAAAGGATGGAAACAATGGCGACAATGAGAATGAAAAGGAAGAAAAGTCACTAACTAAGTCCAAGAAAAGAAGGAAACCTTCAACAAAATCTTCCCCATGTAAAACATCTCAGTCCAGCAAAAAACGTGAATCAACAACAAATCGCAAAACTTCAACACTTCCAAAAATTAATCGCGTCGAATATGATAAATTTCTGCAGGAACATTTTAAAATTACTTGTGATAAATGTTCGAAAACATTTGAACGTTTTCGCTTACTCTGTCAACATTTTAGCCAGGAACACAATGAACAAGGTTATGTCACGTGTTGTGCTACGAAATTTTTTAATCGTCGTCTCCTTGTAGATCATATCAATTTCCATCTTGATCCGGAATATTTTAAGTGCAATCTTTGTGGTAAAGTTTTAACAAAACGTATATGCCTGATTGGTCATATGAAAATGCATGAAGAGAAGAAATTTGCTTGTGATAAATGCGATAAGAAATTTGTATTGAAACATAAACTGGATAAACATAAGCTAACGCATCTACCGGAGTCGGAAAAGAAGTTTCCCTGCAATGAATGTGGTAAATTGTATGTGTGCGTTTTGTTTTGGAAGACTAATGAATAGATGAGCGATGGAACAAGAACAGTTTAGTGGCTCCATTCGAATCTAAACTCAGAACAATATTAATTTTTTGTTGGAAATAGGAAAGAAATTTTCACTTCAGCCTGGCTGAATAAATATTTCAATAGGACATTTTCAATTTAGCCTGGCTGAATAAATATTTCCATAGAAAATTTTCACTTCAGCCTGGTTGAATATTTCAATAGGAAATTTTCAATTTAGCCTGGCTGAATAAATATTTCCATATAAAATTTTCACTTCAGCCTGGCTGAATAAATATTTCGGTACGAAATTTTCAATTCAGCCTGGCTGAATAAAGATTTCCATAGGAAATTTTCAATTCAGCCTGGCTGTAGAGATCTTCAAATTTCCTCCCAATAAATTGTGTATCGAATTTCGGAACAACGCGAAAAATGCCGGCAGGCTAGATTCAAAACAAATGAACTGATCAGTATCTCTCATTTATCCATTTATAACAACTAATTTCCCATTAAAACATTTTAAATTATTGTTATTAAATATCGCTGGTCTTGTTCTTCTATTACTTCTTCCAGCTACGCCAATGAATACATACTCAATCAACATCAAAAAGCGGTACATTTAAATATTTATGCCAAAGTTTGTGAGATATGCGGTGAAACACTGTCCGATTCGCATAACTTTAAAAAGCATATGGAAAAACACGAAGGAATCGTACCCGTCAAAACAGCAAAGTGTGATATATGCGGTCTAATCTTGACCAGTCAACATACCTTGAAACTACACAAGGAGCTGAAGCATCCGCCAGAGAGGAAAGAATATAATTGTCATGTTTGTGCAAAGGTTTCCCCCAATATGCGAGCCCTTAAGAAACACATATATGAAACCCATGAAATGACCTATCGTTTTAAGTGTACCATATGTGAAAAGGAATTTAAGAGGGCGGACAATTTTAAGGTAAGCTTTTGGAAATTCTTTAAAAGAAACATTACATAAAAATTGTCCAATTTTCTTTCAGTCCCATATGGCCATCCATACCGGCAAGCCTTTGCATCGTTGTCCCTGGTGTCCGAAAGAATTCAATTCAAATGGTAATATGCATCAACATCGCAAGAAGGCACATCCTGTTGAATGGGAAGAGGCACAACGTAAAAAGTATTCAGGAAATTTACCGCCCAATTATAAGAGACCCACAGCTCTGGTTACAGCCAGCAATAATACAGCAACATTACCAGCCGCAACAAATCAAACCACATAATTATGCAAATAAATGTAAAAAAAGAATGTTTTATTTTATCTTCAACAAACGGTAGCTGTTCCCATCCCATCTTAACATTAAAAACGCGACCCCCTGCTGTGACTAGCAAAAATGCTAAACTAATTCTCATTCTCATCAGTTTATTGAGTTTATCTCCAGTATTCTATATTCTGCATCCACATTCCATATGGTTATTCCACAAATAATACACTTCTTAAGTCTTTAGAGATGTCCAAAAATTACCTAAATAACCTACGCTTGTTGTTGTTGTAGCAGCAATTAAACCTACGTAGAAGCATAAGTACAATGCTGGGTTGGCAGCCGCTGGCAGAAACACTATGGTTCCGGGTCAATCCGAGAACCCTTCTTCGGTATTTAGAGATGTGCAAAAATGCCTTAAATAAGCCTAGGAGCATGGGTCTTCAGATATGTAAAAAAATAGATTAATTAACCCACGCTCCTAAGGTCTTTAGAGATGCCCAAAAATGCCATAAATAACCCACGCTTCTAATGTCTTAAAGATGTACAAAAATGCAAAGTGAAAAATGAAGTGGGCAGCATAGGGTGAGAAAACTCACGGGGAGTTGATATTGGCTGACTTCCGTCGTATTGTCAGTTGCTTTGTATTCGTGCATGCAGTTTTCAATCTACTGGATTTAAAAAAATACAAAACAATAATATAAACATAGCTTTTTGCGGATTAACCTTCTTTAAGAGGATTTATCTGACATATACGCAACTGAATTGACATTTGAAACCAAGTGGGTTTGTTAAATCCGGTTATATATAAACGTACTATAAAGTATAATGTAACTGTACGTTTTAATTGTGTTCCAGGACTAAGAAGTTGTTAAAATATTCACCACCTTCCAAAAAAAGTTGGGCATTGATCACTTCCAAATTACGAAACTCTTTAGGCCATAATATGCTGTTTATATTAGAGCTTTTTGCAGGGTTAACCTTCTTTTTGAGGATTTGTTTGAAATATAAGTAATGGAATTGACATTTAAAACCCAGTCGGTTTGTTAAATCCGGTTATATATAAACGGGGTATAAAGCATGTATTTCAAATTGAAATACATGTATTTTGTTGTTTTATACGCACACGCAAAGTTATAGGTTTTGCCCTTACTGTTTATAAACTTTTACACCATAAATTGGTTTTACTAGGCGTTTACCCAAGACGGACTGTCTGCAAATACAACTCTGATTTACTAACACATACATTTGTCGGCTGTCTCCCAGCTATCCATCATTTTTTCACAGACAGTCTGGTTAACAAAATTTTCAAATTTTTGTAAAAATAAGTGAGATAACAATTGGAATGTGTTGAAAACAAAAGAACATGAACAAATACAAAAAGAAATTGGCTATTTTCATTCATAATTTTACAACTGTCTTTTCAGTTGTCTGGACGCCTACGTCACACATACAAGTTTTGGGATTTTGACAACCAATACATGTACTCAACTGTCCTGTCATGTGTAACAGAGGTCCGCAAAATGCATATAAAAGGCACACTCTATTGCCTTTTTCCAAAAGCGAATAGTGCAGTGCCTTGTATATAAAAAATATGAACTTCAGAGGCCCATATCTCGGGAAGTATGGACTTCCGCAATAAATGTTATATATATTTGTGATCAGAGTGACGAGACCTACCTGTGAAAAAAAATTTGGTCCCGATGAGAGCTTAATGAAAACATTCAACTTGCTCCAAGTTGTAAAATGTTCACTTCTCTTTAAAAAAAATGGCGCCGAATGACGCTCTCTTTAAAAACTTTTTACTCGACAAATTTGAGCGCGTTAAAAATAGTAAAATGCTTTGACATTTGTTCCAGCTTTTTTGACGATTTTTCTATTTTTGCGTTCCCAAAATTTTTGAAAAAACTTTTTTCTGAGAATAGTTTTTCTCTCTTTTACGAGTTTAAGTATTAAAAAGTACGGGAACAAAGCTATTATTAGACCTTTGCGCTATGGAATTGACATTTGAAACCCAGCGAGTTTATTAAAACCTGTTAAGTGCAAAAGGGTTATCAGTCCCTTTACACTTTCACCTAACACAGATATTTTGGGGCAAATACGAAATTTATTTGTCAGATATTTCACGGAATTGAGCATGTAAATTCTACATGTTTTGTAGAACCAGTTACATGTATGTAAATGTGGCTTAACTGGCAAATCATTAGCTTTGTTCCTTTACTTTTTTAATGGTAAGGGTGGTAAAAGAGAAAAGTGTCAAAATTGCTCTCTCATGAACATTTTTACCAGAAAAGTAAAGAAACGGAAAATTGGTAGATCTGGCAGCAATGTCAAAAAGAAACATAAAAAAATAAATTTTCGTCTTTTATTTCACAGTTTTTAATTTAGTTTTGTCAGCGTTCGACTTTTTCTTCTGTTTTTCGTCCATTTTCTTTTTCATTGTGAAATAATCGTCAAACAAAGTCGAAAAATCAGTTCTGCCATTTTTTACCTGCAGAAATTTTGCTCGTAGCCTGTGGTAGAAGAGAAAGCCTTTTTCGCTCCCTCTCCACTCTATTAAAAATTGCTTCCAGTTTTGCCACTTTTCGGGGTTGAGGAACGCTTTGCAGGTTAAAAATGGTAAAAATGGTAACCTCAGGTAAGTAAAGGAACACAGCTAATGCTAGTCTTTTTTTCATATTAATATTATATTTATAGTACGTTTATATATAACCGGATTTAACAAACCCACTGGGTTTCAAATGTCAATTGGATTGCTTATATTTCAAATAAATCCTCATAAAGAAGGTTAACCCTGCAAATGGCTATAATATAAACATGGCCTTACTATAATATTAATATTATTAAATAAATAAATAAAATGAAGGAAATTTTGTTTATTTTTCTGATAATTACGAATGGTGTCGTGGAAACGGGTTAATTCGGGCACGTCGTTCGACAGGCAAACAACGTAATTGAAACGCTCGTGTGAACATGACATTACACATTTTACCCGATAACCCCGTTCCCGTACACAAAAAAGTTGTAAAATGTTCCCATCTCTTTAAACAAAAATGGCGCCGAATGACGCTCTCTTTCAAAACTTTTTACTCGACAAATTTGAGCGCGTTAAAAATAGTAAAATGCATGCCAGCGTCTGATTGGCTGGTATGCCGAATTTGACATTTGTTCCAGCTTTTTTGACGATTTTTCTATTTTTGCGTTCCCAAGATTTTTGAAAAAACTTTTTTCTGAGAATAATTTTTCTCTCCTTTACGAGTTTAAGTATTAAAAAGTACGGGAACAAAGCTATTATTAGACCTTTGCGCTATGGAATTGACTTTTGAAACCCAGCGAGTTTATTAAACCCTGTTATACGGCGTTTATATTATAATTTTTTGCAGGGTTAACCTTCATTATGAGGATTTATTTGAAGTATATACAATGGAAATGACATTTGAAACCCAGACCCACTGGGTTAACCTTGTTATATGTAAACGGCCTATTAAGTGCAAAAGGGTTATCAGTCCCTTTACACTTTCACCTAAAACAGATATTTTGGGGCAAATACGAAATTTATTTGTTAGATATTCCACGGAATTGAGGATGTAAATTCTACATGTTTTGTAGAACCAGTTACATATACATATGTAAATGTGGCTTAACTGGCAAATCATTATACATATTTCGTATTGACGCACAGAGGGGAAATGTATGTTAAAATTTGATCAAAAGCCCTGGAAAGCTCATTTATAGTCGGATTGATATAAAATTTTGCACAAAGCATATCTTCTGTACAAGGATTAATCCTATAGAAAATAATGAAAATCGGTCCAGATTTGGATGCAGCTTCCATATATATTCGCATCTGATGTGAGATAAAAATGCACCAAAATCACTGAAATTTGACACATGCAACCTGAACTAGCATAAAAAACATTGAGCCAATTTTCAAACAAATCGGTACAGATGTATATATAGTCCGATATGCATATATTTCATTCCAAATTTTATTTTTTGAAACTTACTTAAATTATATTTTTCTCAATTCACATGAGAAAAGCCGTGAATGTTTCTGAATAATGCAAACATATTTGAAAGGTGTTGGTTTAGTCTGATAAATAAGAGTCCCGGTTATACGGCGGAACAAAATTTAGTGTGAGTAAACCTTGCAATTCCACATAAAAATATTTCATATTTTAGTTGAGAAAAATTCGATTTTTTTCGGAATGGCGCAAATATGCGCAATTTTTTATGATTGAATCTGATATTTGAGACTCAAGCGCATAAAACATTAGAAGAAACTATGGTCGGGAAACGACGGGGAAATAGACTTTTTCACTATTGAAATTGTAGTAATCTTAAAAATTATCATACAAAAATTGCATAAAGAGGATATGTATCACCATTATTAAAGAGCAAAGATGTAAAATCAATCTGAAAATTTTAAATGCTAATCTTGTTCGGAAACTGTACAAAAACAAAAAATTATGAAAAATATAAATTTTCGCGAAAATAATGTCATTTTAATGTTCACCTTATTTCTTAGTTTTCGAAAATTTACTTTTTGTTTTCAGTATGGCTGAGTTCAATCGACTGCTGCATTGGATTGGTTAATCTTAAAAAGTCGAGGATGGTTATAGCAAATGTAGAAAAGAGTCTGGTTGCCGTTTATCAACATTTTTTCATATAAAACGATTTTCATGTTTTGAGTTTTGAGCAACTTTAGGCCTTTGTTTCCCCTCTGTGTGACGTATACGCAAAGGAATTGACAGTTGAAATCGAGTGAATTATGTAAATGTAAACCAAGCATTAAAGGTCAAATGAAATCCAATGGTTTTCAGATGAGATTTCATTTGACGTATACGCAAAGTAATTCTCAGCTGAAATCCACTCGATTTCATAAGAGCTCATTTACACGAGGAAACAATGTTTCCTTGTTTCCTCTAAAACGTGAGTTCCGTTTTGATTCTCATTCGCAAAATTGGTCAGTGTTGGGAACGAATGTAGAAATGATTGTACAAAAACGTACAAAAGACACTTTTGGATGGATATGTGCAAGAAATAAATAATAATTTCATAATAATTTATTTATTTTGTGTTGTAAAAAAATGTTTCTTGTAATTGTTATTGTAAGGTATTTCCCTACTTCATGAATTGATACCCATTTTTTAACAATTTACGACAGGTAATACAGGTATTTTTTACCCTCATGTGTCAATACTTTTTACGGAATTTTTCATGAATGGTTATTTATATTTTTTTGTAGTTTTCCAAAGAATTGTTTTTTGAATATTCATGTACAATAGGTAGATAATCATTTTTGGTAACTTTATGTAAAAACGTACGTCTACCGTTCAAAAGGTACGCTTGTTAAACAGCGCAACCCTGAAAATGCAATTACGAATGAGAATCAAAACGGAACACACGTTTTAGAGGAAACATTGTTTCCTCGTGTAAATTACCTCTAAGAGGTTACCTCTAAACTTAATATTAGCTCTGTTCCAGAACTAAAAAGTTTTTACAATTTTTACCACTTTTACACATTTTGCGTTCCCGTACACAAAATTTATATGAAAATCGTTTACGACTTTTACCACTTTATAAAGTACGGGAACAGGCCAATTATTCTTACTAGAATTGCAATATCCGAATATGGAAAGACCCATTAAGTTGACCAATTTCGCCGTCCTCCTATTCCTTCATTCGTAAAAATTTCACTCTCCTCCTATTCCTTCATTCGTGAAAATTTCACAAAGTCCTCCTATTCCTTCATTCGCCAGTTGCGATTACCAAGTACTCGGTGGGAAAGAAAGAAAACAAAACAAAACCAAAACTTTGACTTTTAGTTTATTTCAAAAGTTTCACAAAGTGAGACAAACGTGCGGAAGTACGGCAAACGAAAAAATTAAAAAAAAAATTGTTGCAAACGGTTAAACGCGGCGGATTTTATGTGATTTTTTGTGTTTTTTTTCGCTTCGTCCGAAGGCAAACAAGAAAGCAGGCGGTCACAATTTCCAAATAAATAAAAGAAAAATAATTAAATGTTCATAGAAAAATGTTTGTGTAAAACCTAAATGTGCGAATATTTATTATTGATCAGTTCGTTGTCGTGTGTGTCATTTTACGGATTTTGCGGTGCGTGAATGTATTTGTTGTATTTGTGTTAATTTCTGTAAATTAGGCAACAACAAGGAGAAAAAACCAATAAGCAAAAAACAAAAAAGTAAGATATTTGTTTATTAAACCACATAATTGGGATATAATAACTAAATAAAGCAAGTATTTATTTATGATTATCTTGTTACAAAAACCGGTGATAATTAATGTAAATTCTTATGATTCCAAATAAACAAGAAGCAAATAGATTACAAAACATAAACAAAACGTAAAAACATAAAGAAGAGCGAAATAGATGAAAAAGCAACCCCCCCCCAAAAAAAAATTATGTCAGTTGTTGTTGTTCAAAGAGAAGGAGTAAATGTGACAGAGCGCCCGATAGCGGGAGAGAGAGGTGGTAAATGGTGTTTACAAGTGCCAATTTTTTTTTGTAATCAAACGTGTTTTATGTGAGACCCGTGTAAACAATCAAAATTGTTGTTGTTTTTATAGATCTGTAAAGAAGTTTCGTTTTTGGTACAGATAAAAGAAACATCTCAGTGAAGTATTCTTTTTCCATATTTCGGGAAGTAGAACTTCCCCAATAAGGTGACGAGACCTACCTGTAAAAAAATTTTGGTCCAAGCTTAATGAAAACATTCGAATTGCTCCAGCTGCAGCTTGCTTATTATGCATCCATGTTATTCTAATTGACATTCAATTAAATTCCAGTGTTATGTGATTAAATTATCCAAGGGTTGTTAATCAGACGATATATTATTTTACTACAATAAAAATGTTCACTGTAAAACCTAGTTTGTCTAATTGGAATTAAACAAGTGATTTTATGATAAGAAAGGTGAAGCTCCGCCATCAGCACTGAATATTTCGTTTGTTTTAAAGTTGCGAAGGATACCTTGAAAACAACTGCTACTTGACCACGCCAAATTATATAGACATGAAAAGGTCCAAATCTCCTTAAGAAATGTATTGAAGAACCTAAGCCGTTTAGATCACAGCCTGATACGGATTATAACCGAATTTTACCACATAACTCAAAGTGGCATTCGTTCACATTGCAAAAGTGCGGTTTTGTGTGTGTTGAATTCCATCCTACTCTATTCTACGAAGTACAAAACGATCCCTAAACCGGCATTAAAACTGGACTTTTCCCAACTCCTTGGTAGAATCTGCTCCTTGGTAGAATATGCTACAGATAGAGGTCAGATGAATTAGAACGCCGCCTTTGTAGCTGAACGATGTTCTCTTTACCACCCAATATTGGATCCTTCCAGTGTTCAATAAAATTTATTAAAAATTGTATACTGCCGTCATTGGGTGCCAGGAAAAGCACTAAAAAATTCACGCCTATTGCCTTGATTGGGTGCCAGAAAAAATCATTAAAAAATCCAAGCCTATTGCCATGTATGGGTGCCACATGAAATCATTCAGAATCCACGACTATTGCCTTGATTTTGTGCCAGAAAAAATCATTAAAAAATCCAAGCCTATTGCCTTGATTGGGTAATTTCAAATAAATAATAAATAAAAATCATTAAAAAATCCCCGTATATTGCCTTGATTGGGTGCCAGAATTAATCTGTAAAAAATCCCCGCCTATTCCCTGGATTGGGTGCCACAAAAAAAAAAAAAGCATTAAAAAATCCACGCCTGTCGCCATGATTGTGTCGCAGAAAAAAATCAATAAAAAATCGAAGCCTACTGTTATGTTTGGGTACCGCAAAACTCATTAAAAAATCTAAGCCTTTTGTTATGTTTGGTTGCCGCAAGAATCAATAAAAAATCCACGTCTATTGCCTTGATTGGGTGCCGCAAAAATCAATAAAAAATCCGCGTCTATTGCCTTGATTGGGTGCCGCAAAAATCAATAAAAAATCCACGTCTATTGCCTTGATTGGGTGCCGCAAAAATCAATAAAAAATCCACGTCTATTGCCTTGATTGGATGGCAGAAAAAATCGTTAAAAATCCACGCCTAGTGTTATGTTTGGTGCCCGAATTCTATAGAAGACCCCTACGGAGTTCTTCTATTCTATAGAAGACCCCTACGGAGTTCTTCTATTCTATAGAAGACCCCTACGGAGTTCTTCTATTCTATAGAAGACCCCTACGGATTTCTTCTATTCCATACAAGACCCCTACGGATTTATTCGATTATATAGAAGACCCCTATGTAGTTCTTCTATTCTGTAGAAGACCCCTACGGAGTTCTTCTATTGTATAGAAGACCCCTACGGAGTTCTTCTATTCTATAGAAGATCCCTACGGTGTTCTTCTATTCTATAGAAGACCCCTACGGAGATCTTCTATTCTGTAGAAGACCCCCACGGAGTTCTTGTATTCTATAGAAGAACCCTACGATAGAAGACCCCTACGGATTTCTTCTATTCTATAGAAGACCCCTACGGATTTCTTCTATTCTATAGAAGACACCTACGGAGTTCTTCTATTCTAAAGAAGACCCCTACGGAGTACATCTATTCTATAGAAGACCCCTACGGAGTACTTCTATTCTATAGAAGACCCCTACGGAGTACTTCTATTCTATAGAAGACCCCTACGGAGTTCTTCTACTCTATCGAGGACCCCTAGGGAGTTCTTCTATTCTATAGAAGACCCGTACGGAGTTCTTCTATTCTATTCAAGACCCTTACTAAGTTCTTCTATTCTATAGAAGAGTTCTATTCTATAGAAGAACCCTACGGAGCTCTATTCTATAGAAGACCCCTACGAAGTTCTTCTATTCTATAAAATTCCCCTACGGAGTTCTATTCTATAGAAGACCCCTACGGAGTTCTTCTATTCTATAGAAGACCTCTAGGGAGTTCTTCTATTCTATAGAAGACCCTACTGAGTTCTTCTATTCTATAGAAGACCTCTAGGGAGTTCTTCTATTCTATAGAAGACACCTACGGAGTTCTTCTAATCTATAGAAGACCCCTACGGAGTTCTTCTACTCTATAGAAGACCCCTAGGGAGTTCTTCTATTCTATAGAAGACCCCTAGGGAGTTTTTCTATTATATAGAAGAAGAAGACCTCTACGGAAGACCCCTACGGATGTCTTCTATTCCATAGGAGAACCCTACGGATGTCTTCTATTCCATAGAAGACCCCTACGGATGTCTTCTATTCCATAGAAGAACCCTACGGATGTCTTCTATTCCATAGAAGACCCCTACGGATATCTTCTATTCCATAGAAGACCCCTACGGATGTCTTCTATTCCATAGGAGACCCCTACGGATGTCTTCTATTCTATAGAAGACCCCTACAGAAGTCTTCTATTCTATAGAAGACCCCTACAGAAGTCTTCTATTCTATAGAAGACCCCTACAGATGTCTTCTATTCTATAGAAGACGCCTTCGGATGTCTTCTATTCTATAGAAGACCCCTACGGAAGTCTTTTATTCCATAGGAGATTTTTTCTTAGTTCGGCTTATGGAACAAATGTTCTGTAAAAGGCCAGCTAAGTAAGTAAGTACCCTTGCTTCTTGATGAAATAATTGGAAGCAACAATATTTTTCTGTTTTTCACTTCATTAATTATTCTCTAACACTTCATTTCATTTTCTCTTTATTTTCAGGTTCTTGGTTTCCAAAAAAGATGCTGTAGGCGTTAAAATTTGTGTGTCAGTCAAATCTCAAGAAATGAAATGGTGTCTCATAAAATCATATTTATGTTTTGTGGGTTTCTGTGTTTGAAATAATATCCAAAAGAAGAAAAAGAAAAGTAACCAAAGAGAAAAAGTTTGTGTAACGAAAATTAGTGTCATAAAATCTTGTTCTTACCAAAAAAAGCAGCTTAAAAAATTCTGAGCAAAAGCCTTGTAGATTTTAATGTGTTTTGTGTGTTAAAGTATCTGTTGTGTTTATAACAAAAGAAGAAGAAGAAGCAAAAAGAATCATATAAAATTTCCCAAACATGAATAATTATCAAAATCAAACACCACCAGCGGTGTTGAGAAATCAACATCAACATCAGCCGCAACAACATCACAACAATCATCATTTCTCAGCGTCATCGTCATCAACGTCAGCGGTGGTGGTGCAACAACAGCATCATTTTACCACACCTGCTGTTGCAGCAGCAGTGCATCATCAACCAGCATTACCGCCAATACCAGCATTAACAGCAGTTGCCTCAACTCATCTAACACCACAGCAACAACATCATTCACACCATCACCAACATCAACCGCAGCATCATCATCATCATGCCGTGGCAGTACCACCACCACCGCCACCGGTACCACCACAACCTTTAATTAGTAACTCTTTGGCAATACGTCAAGAAATTCAACGTTTCGAAAGTGTACATCCATCGATCTATGCCATCTACGACTTAATCGATTTGCTACCCATAACGGATGCCCAGATTGCTCAACAAATAAGGGATCATGTTGTTTGCATTGAAGGTAAGGTAAGTAGCTTTAGTTAATAACTTATTACGAATTTATGAATGATTGTAATTGTTTTCGTTTTAGTTGTTGTTGATGTTGTTGTTGTTTGATGCCATAATGGTGGCATAACACCTGAATGTGGTTTTAATTTTCTCTAATGTGTTATTGATAGCCCTCTGCGGGTTATTAAATGACAATTTCGAACTTTTTTTTTAATTCACCCACCCACACCCAATAATTTCTTGATGGGTGTGGGACATGGGAAGATGGCAAGGAATTTAAATTTAAATGGAATTAAATTCAAACACGTCATCATAGCTAAGGAGAACTGCGAGGGGATTAAATAGCCAATTGAACTAACATGAGCTAATTTTAATTGTATCGAGCGGAGATGCCTAGGCTGGAGGTAACCTCCTTTAGACGGTCTGGCAATATATGCAGACGGATCAAAGATGAAGGAAGGCATACACTAGCTTTATGGTGTCTAAAGAGTCTTCTAAGCCGAGATTCCCGCTATCAGGAAAGCAGCCGAGTGGGTTAGACGATTTGAACCAAGCCTCACAGTACATATAACTATATATGGCAATAGTCAGGCCTTCTCAAGGTCCATAAGCCATGGACCACAAACTCGAGGACGATTCATGATAGTTGAATGGCTCCGTATGAGATACTCAGTACCTTTAGACTATAATAGGGAATCAAATAGCTGATAAACTAGCACAGTGTGGCTCTCAGTCCATCGATCTACAAAGCGAGGAATCTGTAAGAAAATCTGGGGGTGACAATAAAAGCATTGCAAAAATTACCAAATCACTGGTGAATTTTATAAGGTGTACGCCAAGATAGCGGGGCATAGATGGCAACTGGAAAGATAGGGATTAGCCAAATGCTCTCGCACCGTAGGACCGCACCCTATACTCCCCCAATAAATTGGGGATAAAAAGCAATGTCTACCATTATAAAACGCTGTACGATTAGGTCTCTAACTCCATGATGGTGGTGTTGACTACTCCAGGCACTCAAACGTGATGCAGATAGATAGGGCAGATTAGGACAAATATCAAATATAGGCCCTTAACTTTGCTAAAGACTTTTGCTGGTATAGCTATTGGACCTAACCCTTCTTTTTCCCAAACCTAAACTTACGCTTTTATAGTTGCTTTCACTATCATTTGCTTCCTTGTAGCCTACCGGCTAGTCCTCTTAACTTTCAGAGTACATGTCCTAACTCTTGGGTCTTACAATTTTCTTAAGATCTCAGGATAACAGTTGAACTTTGTCGTTGTTTTTCCGTTTTCCAGGATGTTATTCAATTCCATTTTAACTTTTTTCACGTTATTTCTCCAAAAAAGTAAACAAACAAAAATATTTTTAATGTCTTCTCTTTCCCTGAAACAACAAACTAAATAAAATTGCTACTGGGAAAATGTAAACACAAAAAGTTGTGAGCTTTATTTGTTGTTGTTTTTTTTTTCGTTTTCGGAAGGCCACAGCCAGCCAGTCAGTCATCAGGCACAAGTCAATGTGGCGCTACAAATATTTTGCTGATACCCGGCAAAGTAGTTTCGTTGGGGTTGGCGGCGGTTGACGTTTGTGGGGGAGAGGAATTAAATGGAGTCTTAACGATCCGAGGCAAACTGATTTATCAACATCTCAATTTCTCAATTTCAGTTTATTGCGTATAATATACAATATTAATTACATTTAACATTTGGAAAACAAGAGTTTAGAAATATAAAAATTTCTGTTCTACTACATTATTAATAATTTAGAAATAATATTTAAGTGATTTGAATTTGATTATGGTGTTTTGGGAAAATGCAAATAAAAACCCAATGAATTTAATTTAGTTTGTGTCGGGGTTCTAAAAGTACTATGACATTAGGTCATTGATGTGGCGGTATTGTGATGTTTGACATCTTTCTTTAAAATTGCTTGTCAGGATATTTATCCGATCCTGTACCATGACAATCCCCGTTAATGAGTGTAATCTGTTTGTTGAATACAACCAAGGAAGGTTGAAAATCATTTTGAGGAGTTTGTTCTGCGAAACTTGTAGTTTTTTTATGTGACATTTGGCTGAAGAAGACCATACTGGAACACAGTAAAACATTATGGGTTGGAAAATCGATTTGAATATGATCATTTTGTTCTGCAAACTGAGTTCGGATTTCCTGTTGATAAGCGGGTACATAATTCTGGTGATCTTATTTATTTTGTCCACGATGTATGGAATATGACATTTAAAGTTCAATCTTCTGTCAAGTAGAACTCCAAGATATTTAACATTATCCTTCCATTCAATATTAAAGTTGTTGAAGAGAATTGGCCTATTTGGCAAGAAACATGCCTTACGCTTCCTGGTGAAGTAGATGGCATCAGTTTTTTCTTGATTTAAAAGTATTTTCCATTTAAGGAAATATGAATTTAGAACTGATAATGCTGTCTCCAATTTTTCAATAATGTTTATTGAATATGTATCAGCACAAAGAATAGCAGTATCATCAGCAAATATAGAGGTTGTGCAGCAACTAAATGTTGGAATATCAGAAGTAAAGATGTTGTATAATATTGGAGATAAACATGATCCTTGAGGGCATCCGGCGTTAATACTCATTTCGTTTGATGAAGTTGATCCAATAAAAACTTTAAAGGATCTTTCTTTCAAAAAGCTTTGAATCATTTTGATGAGAGATAATGGAAAATTTAGTTTGCTCAATTTATAAATAAGGCCATCATGCCAAACGGAATCAAATGCAGCTTTAATATCCAACAGGACCATTCCGGTAGATTTTCCGGAATTAAAATTTTCCGTTACCATATTTTTAATTTTGTAAACAGGGTGTGCTGTATTATGTTCTTTTCTAAACCCGAATTGTTGGGGAGGGAGAACATTATGTACTTCAATGAAATGCAATATTTTATCTTTAATGATTGTTTCCAAAACTTTACTTAAGGATGATAACAAACTTATTGGCCTATAAGACGCTGGATGGTCAGGTGGTTTGTTAGGCTTTAGCAATGGTATGGTTTTGGAACATTTCCAAGCAAGAGGAAAGTATGAAAACTTGAGACATGAGTTTATAATGAATTTAAGGTATTGTTTCCCCTTCTTAGGTAAGTTTTTTAAACATTGATTGTTTATATTATCAATGCCAGGGGATTTTTTGGTTTTCAATTTTTTTAATATGACCTCCACTTGCATCAAATTCACAAGGAACTCATTTTCAATGCTGATATTATGTTGATTAATTTCAAAAATTTTTGAGTTGACGTCAGATATTGTTGCAGCGTCACTAAGGTTATTGGTCAGGTTATGGTTATTGTGAAAATGTTTTGCAATTATATCGCATTTGTCCTCTTGGGTGTAATAACAGCTGTTGTTATAGGACAGCGTTGGAATATTTTTCGTTTTCCTCCTTAACATTTTGGAGACTTTCCATAGGGGTTTTGAGGATGGATGTAATTCTGAAAGCATTTTATTCCAGGACTTGTTTCTAAAAGTTATTAATTCTTGATTTATTTTTTTATTTAAACGGTTCATAGCAACTCTATCACCAACATCTCTGAATCTTTTAAAATTTCTTTTGTATACGTTTCTATGTTGAATTAAAACTTTAATAAAGTTTGGTATCATCTTATTATGTATACTTTTTTCAAGTTTGGGTACACTGTAATCAATTGCAGTTTTTATGGTGTCCGTAAATGTTGCAATATTAGAGTCAATTTGACTTATATTTCCACATAAAACATAATCATCAGGAGTGGATAGATGCTCGTTTATGAAACGTTTGTAACGAGACCAGTTTGCCTTATTATAGTCGAGGTATATATCGGCCGTAGTTCTTATATTCAAATTAACTTCACACATGACTGGTAAGTGATCAGAACTTAGATCATTTATGCTCTTGATAGAAACCACATTTCGCCCCTTAGGCGAAATTTATGCCTAGGGGGGCCCTTTATAGTAGGTCCACCCAAATATATGAAGGTTTTTCCATAAAATGTCGATATTTCAAAATTTATACAATCAACCTGTAATCAAATTTGTATTTTCTTATAGTCGACCCAATGGCCTAATTAGCTGCACTCGCAGTCTGTAGGTACGCGGCATAAATTTCGCCTAGGAGGGCCCTCAATAGGTCCACCCACATGTATGAAGGTTTTCAATAAAAAGTCCTACAGAATCTTTTATTTTAACTTTCCGTTTTTTTTTCAATTTTGTCAATTTTCCGTGTGCTCATACCTTTTTAGATCCTGAAAAAGGTCTAAAACACATATTCTTCAAAAACGATTTTGTCAAAATCGATTTTATATTTTGTCAAAATCGTTTTTAGAACTGTTATACAACTGTTCTAAATCTGTTATACGTAAGAGAATGTGTCTTGGCTAAATATGGTGGTGGTAGTTATGGTTTTTGTCTCCGCTAGTTAAAATCGATTTTATCTTCACGCACATTAAAAAATCCACGTCTGTTAGGACTTGGAAAAAAACATTCTTTAACAAGTGGGAAAAGCACTAAGTTCGGTCGGGCCGAACTTTTTATACCCTCCATCACAAATTTCAGCCATTTCGGTGGATTAATGTGGCCACAACCTTCAAAATACCGAAAATCGGAAGTTACCGTTCTATGGAGGCTATATTATGGCGCGGACCTATACCTACAAATTTCTGGGGGGATGTTTTATACCCCCAACGAAGACACAATACCAAATTTCAGCCATCTCGGTGTGATAATGAGGTCAAAACCTTCGAAATACCGAAAATCGGGAGATACCGTCCTATGGGGGCTATATTTTAACATTTTAACATTTTATGGTAGAAATGTTTCTTAGTCTCTGGAAACACAAAATACAAAGTAGCAACCGATTCTGCTGTCACTTTATATGGGGGCTATACCAAAACGTGGAGCTATATAAACCAACTTTGGTAGGAATGTTTTTGGCCTCTGGAGATACAAAATAAAAAATTACAACCAATTCCGTGGTAAAATGGGACAAATATCTCAAAAATTCCTTAAAACGACGACGCGTCACTCGTCATTTTGTATGTGGGCTATACGAAAGCGTGGACCTACATAGCCCGCTTTCAATACCAAAAGTCCTACGTACAAATAATAGATTTTCCCAAAATTTCATCCACCTACGTCAATCCGTTCGGACGCTAGAGTGATTTCCACAGACGGACAGACGGACGGACATGGCTATATCGATGTAGAATTACACGCTGATCAAGAATATATATAGTTTGTGGGGTCTACAATGATTATTTCGAGTAGTTACAAACTTAGTGACAAACTTAATATACCCCCATCCTATGGTGGAGGGTATAAAAAATCCACGTCTGTTAGGTCTTGGAAAAAATATTCTTTAATGAAATCCACATCTGTTAGGTCTTGGAAAAAATATTCTTGAAAAAATCCACGTCTGTAAGGTCTTGGAAAAAATATTCTTTAAAACATCCAGGGTCTGTTAGATCATTTCAAAAATATTCTTTAAAAAATCCACGTCTGTTAAGGCTAAAAAATATTCTTTAATAAAATCTATGCCTGTGAGGTCTTGGAAAAATATTCTTTTAAAAAATCCACGTCTGTTAGGCCTTGGAAAAAATATTCTTTAAAAAAATCCACGTCTGTTAGGGCTTAATTTTTTTTTTAAATCCACGTCTGTTAGGTCTTGCAAAAATATTCCTCTAAAAACATCCACGGCTGGAAAAAATATTCCTCTAAAAACATCCACGGCTGGAAAAAATATTCCTCTTTTAAAAAATCCACGGTTTGATAAACAATTATCTTAAAAAATCCACGGCTTGAAAAAACATTGTTTTAAAAATCCACGGCTTGAAGAAACATTGTTTAAAAAATCCACGGCTTGAAAAAACTATTATTTTAAAAAATCGACGGCTTTAAAAAAACTCTTTTAAAAAATCGACGGCTTGAAAAATATTGTTTTAAAAAAATCGACGGCTTGCAAAGATAGTTTTAAAAAATGAACGGCTTGCAAAGATAGTTTTAAAAAATGAACGGCTTCAAAAATATTGTTTTTAAAAATCCACGGCTTGGGAAAATATTCTTTTAAAAAATCCACGGCTTGAAAAAATGTTCTTTTAAAAAATCCACGGCTTGTGAAAATATCCTTTTAAAAAATCCACTGCTTAAAAAAATATTCTTTTAAAAATCCACGACTTGACAATATATTCTTTAAAATATACACGGCTTAAATTTTTTTTTTTTAAAAATCCACGGCTGATAAAACATACTTTAAAAAATCCACGTGTGTTAGGTTTTTCCACATTCTTTTAAAAAATATTTTTTTTTTAATATCCACGGCTCAAAAAATATTGTTTTAAAAAATCCACATCTTAAAAAAATATTGTTTTAAAAAATCCACGGCTTGAAAAATATTTTTTAAAAAATCCACGGCTTGAAAATAATTTTTTTAAAAATTTCACGGCTTCAAAAATATTGTTTTAAAAATCCACGGCGTCAAAATATATTGTTTAAAAAAATCCACGGCTTGAACAAATATTCTTTTAAAAATCCACGGTTTGACAAAGTATTCTTTAAAGTAGAAAAGATCTCCATTCCTCTCTGTTTTTCGCTTGACTTTTAGGAATACCGCGCCTTTTCATCTCATTATCCACTTGTTTGCGCCATCTATTCCTTGGCCTGCCAATTCTGCGTGCACCGCCAAGCGGTCCGTATTTATACGCCCTTTTAGCGGGTTCATCATCGCTCATTCTTATGATATGGCCTAGCCAACGCAATCGCTGCATCTCGATACGTTTAACAATAATGATGTCGTTTTATAGCAGTTACAGCTCGTGCTTCATGCGACGTCGATATTCACCGTCAACGTAGATTGGTCCATAGATCTTTCGAAGAAATTTTCTCTCAAACACACCAAGCACTGCCATGTCTGCTTGCGCAAGTACCCAGGCTTCGGAGCCATACATCAGCACGGGTAGTATCAGTGTTTTGTAGAGCCTTATTTTTGTTTGACGAGATGTGGCTTTGTTTTTAAACTGCTTACTTAAACCAAAATAGCATCTGTTGGCCAATACAATTCTACTTTTTATTTCACAACTGATGTCGTTTATTGTGTTTAAGGAGGTGCCGAGGTAGACGAAGTCTTTTACTACCTCAAAATTGAAGGTACCAACTTCCACATTTGGTCCGAGCTCAATGGACCCATTGCGCGTCGACACCATCAACTTGGTCTTCTCACCGTTTACCGCCAGACCCACTTTAGCAGATTCTCCTTCGACCTTTATAAAGGTATCACTTACTTCTTTTACTGATCGGCCCATGATGTCTATATCATCAGCATAAGCAAGTAACATGTGACTATTGGTGTAGATTGTGCCACTTCTTTTGACGTTTGCCTCTCGTATAACCTTTTCCAGCAGGATGTTAAAGAGATCACACGAAAGGCTGTCTCCTTGTCTGAAACCTCTTTTGGTACAAAACTCTTCGGAGAGGTTCTTTCCTATTTTAACTGATGACCTCGTGTCAGTTAAAGTCATTTTACAAAGCCGGATGAGCTTTGCGGGGATACCAAATTCAGACATGGCTTGGAATACCTTTGAACGTAGCGGGCTGTCGAAGGCTGCTTTATAATCGACAAAAAGGTGCTAGGTGTCGATCTGCATCTCTTGGGTCGTTTCCAGGATTTGCCGCAGGGTAAATATCTGGTCAATGGTGGACTTGCCAGGTCTAAATCCGCATTGGTATGGTCCAATTATCTCGTTGACCATAGGCTTTAGTCGTTCGCACAATATCCCTGACACGATCTTGTAGGCAATAGGGAGTAGACTTATGCCCCTATAGTTAGAGCATACAGTCTTATCTCCCTTCTTGTGGACGGGGCACAGGATACTCAGGTTCCTGCCAGATGGTGCTAACTAGCTGATGAATACACCTTATCAGCGTGTCGCCTCCGGTTTTGAACAGCTCGGCTGGTAAGGCTCCTGCTGCCTTATTATTCTTCAGCCGATTTTTTGCTGTCTTTACCTCATCTGGGCTGGGCGGTATACATTCCATACCATCTTCTGGGATTGTATCTGTGGTATCTTCGTCGTCTTCGCTGCTATTGGATACCAACAGATTTGAAAAATGTTCTTTCCATATCCTGAGTACACTATCTGTATCAGTTACCAAATTACCTTGCTGGTCTCTACAGGAGGATGTGCCTGTACCAAAGCCATCAGTTTGATGCTTGACTTCATTCTGGCTCCTGTACATCTCGATTTTTTTCACACTCCCGCTTTTCCATCTCTCTCTTTTTCCTGCGGAAAAAACGTTTCTCCTCTCTCTTTTTCTCCCTGTATCTCTCTCGTGCGCTACGCGTTGCTTGCGTTGTTGTAAAGTAGCCCTATATGCCGCATTTTTCTCTTCGGGGGCAGCACGACACTCCTGATCATACCATGGATTCCTTGGTGGAGGTCTCTGGTATCCAAGTATGGATTTTGCGGCTGTTTGCATGGAGTGGGCAATGCTTTGCCATTGCGCTGATATGTTATCGGGATGAGGAGTGCTTTGATTAAGCAATTGGGCTAGTTGAGTGGAATATGCTGTGGCTATCTGTTGTGATTGCAGCTTACCGATGTCTAACTTTCGTGTTGTGTCTGTTCGTACTTTGTTTGCTACGTTTAAGCGAGTGCGTACCTTTGCTGCAGCAAGGTAGTGGTCCGAATCAATGTTTGCGCCTCGGAACGATCGTACATCCAACACGCTGGATGAATGTCTTCCATCTATCACAACATGATCAATTTGATTACTTGTTCTTTGATCTGGAGACAGCCAGTTGCCCTTATGAATATCGAGATGATTAAATCTGGTACTGCTAACTACCATGTTTTTTGCAGCTGCAAAGTCTATCAGCCCCATACCGTTGTCAGATGTTTCACTGTGGAGACTGAATTTCCCGACTGTTGGGCCAAAGATATTCTCCTTTCCAATTTTGGCATTAAAATCGCCTAGAATGATTTTAATGTCATGGGCAGGGCAACGGTCATATGTTTCTTCTAAGCGCTCGTAAACTATATCTTTGGTCTGTTCGTTCTTTTCTTCTGTGGGAGCATGAGCTGATGTTGAAGAATTTATTTTATTCGAATTGCAGCAAGTCTTTCATTCACTGGGGTGAAGCTGGATACCAGATGTATTAGTCTCCGACTAACTACGAATTCACAACCAAACTCATGCTTTACGTCATGGCAGCTATAATACAGTGCGTCACCTTTAGGTGTTGTTGTGACGCCTTTCCCAATCCATCGTATTTCCTGTATGGCAGTAATATCGGTCTTGTACTTTTCAAGTACGTCTGCCAATGCGAAGACTGTACCTTCTCTATAAAGAGTGCGAACATTCCAGGTGCAGATTCGCAGAACATGGTCCTTAAAACGTTTGCGGGGTTCGTCAACTTTAGAGGGGTTTGTTTTTCTTTTCTTTCGTTTTTTCATAGTAGGCTGTTTTTTCTAGGTGAGGGTTACTAACCAGACGCCCAAACCCAAGTTTTTAACGTTCTTATGGGTGAACGCGCGCCACATGTTAGCTCACTACCTTTAACGGATGTTAAAGGCAGTTCCCCAGGTGACACCACGGGGAGGTCAGAGTCCACTTGAGATGAAAGAGGGACCAAGATAAATCCTGGGCTTTGCCATGTTAAAACCGTTCAGGACCGTTGCTTGGTATCTTCCATCCCCTACGTCACCCATCTGGTTTACAATAGTTTTGAATAATTTAGCACGAAGGGGGATATTTTTAATAATTTCTCTCCGGCTAACATAGACGAATGTGATTGGGCTATCCTATCGATCGATGTCTATTGTGCAATATATAAATACTTCAATCGCTAATCTACTTATTATGCCACTGGAATTAATCACACCGGCGGCGGTTAACATCTATGACATTCCCACTTTATAGATGACTCTTGAATATTCATTCATGCAATCACTCACTAAATACATCGCTCATTCGTTCGTTCATTCACTCACTTAACTTACAATAAATGAAAGAAGCTTTTACTTTTTTGTTGTTTGCATTGAATATGCAGCAGAGAGAAGACTTGTTTGCATTTTCCCTAGCTACCGACTTCTTTCACCCAACACCGCCGCCGTCGCCACCGGCAATGATTATTTATCAAATAAAAATAGAAAAAGTACAGAATAAAAAAGCAGGCATTGACATTGATAATGAATGACATTCTCCTCCATATAGGATGCCATGTCTATGGCACACTGGGCGTGTGTGCTGTTCCATGACGACTACGATGATAGTGATGAATGAATGAGGAACTCCATAGCTGGGTTTGGCTAAGGGCGAAACGTTTAGCTAAGGCATCTGCCAATGTTTTTTTTTTCTCCGCACTTTTTCTATGATGCATCACTGAGTGAAGTTAAAATTAAATATTGACTACCTTGCCTGGCTTCCTAATACTCAACAAAAAATAATCGAAATGGACGTGACATTCAGTCAGAGTTTTAGGTGTGTGGATAATGTTAGCAAAGCTTACTTCCGTTTATGTGTTTTTTTTTCAGTAGCTGGATGCCAACTTATTACTATTGATTCAATGTCAAGTTAAGCTGGCAGCGGCGGCGTTGGCTTAACCGTGAAAATAATTTAAAATTCTGCAATGGATGTTTCCTTTTCAATATGAAGAGGATATTATGGAAACAGGTGTGGAATGGGTGTCACATTCAAAAGAATCTAAATTTAGACACATCTTCTATGAAAAATATTCTTTAAAAAACCCTCGTTTATTGGGGTCCATGAAAAAATTTTCTCTAAAAAATCCACTCTTATTGGGGTCCATGAAAAATGTTCTTTAAAAAATCCACGTTTATTGGGGTGCATGAAAAAATATTCTTTAAAAAATCCACGATTATTGGGTGTCCATGAAAAAATATTCTTTAAAAAATCAAAGATTATTGGGTGTCATGAAAAACTGTTCTTTAAAACATCCACGTTTATTAGGGCCAATGAAAAAATATTTTTAAAAAATCCACTTTTATTGGGGTCCATGAAAAATATTCTTTAAAAAATCCACTTTTATTAGGGTCCTTGAAAAAATATTTTTAAAAAATTCACGTTTATTAGGGTCCATGAAGAATATTTTTAAAAAGTCCACATTTATTAGGGTCCATGAAAATATTTTTAAAAAGTCCACGTTTATTAGGGTCCACGAAAAATACGTTAAAAAAATCTACGTTTATGGGGATCCATGCAAAAATATTTTTAAAAAATCCATGTTAATTAGGGTCCATGAAAAAATATTATTAAAAAATCCACGTTTATTAGGGTCCATGAAAAAATATTCTTTAAAAATCCACGTTTATTGGGGCCCATGAAAAAATATTCTTTAAAAAATCCACGTTTATTGGGGCCCATGAAAAATATTTAAAAATATTTCTTTAAAAAACTTACGTTTATTGGGGTCTATGAAAAATATTCTTTAAAAAACTTACGTTTATTGGGGTCTATGAAAAATATTCTTTAAAAAATTCACGTTTATTAGGGTCTATGAAGAACTATTTTTTAAAATATCTACGTTTATTAGGATCAATGAAAAAATATTTTTAAAAAATTCACGTTTATTTGCGTTCATGAAAAATATTTTTAAAAAATTCACGTTTATTGGGGTCCATGAAAAAATATTCTTTAAAAAATCCACGTTTATTAGGGTCCATGAAAATTTTTCTTTAAAAAATCCACGTTTATTAGGGTCCATGAAAAATTTTCTTTAAAAATTCCACGGGGTCCATAAAAAAATATTTCTTATAACTCCACGTTTATTAGGGTCCATGAACAAATATTTAAAAAAATTCCACGTTTATTGGAGTCCATGAAAAAATCCACGTTTATGGGGGTCCATGAGAAAATATTGTTTAAAAAATCCTCGTTTATAGGAGCCCATGAAAAAACAATCTTTAAAAAATCCCGGTTTGTGAACAAATATTCTTTAAAAATCCACGTTGATTGGGGTCCATTAAAAATATTTCTAAAAAATCCACGCCTATTAGGGTCCATAAAAAAACTTTTTAAAAAATCTACGTTTACAAGGATCCATGCAAAAATATTTTTAAAAATCTACGTTTATTAGGGTCTATGCAAAAATATTTTTAAAAATCTACGTTTATTAGGGTCTATGCAAAAATATTTTTAAAAATCTACGTTTATTAGGGTCTATGCAAAAATATTTTTAAAAAATCCCCTTTGATTGGGAGTTCATGAAAAAGTATACTTTAAAAAATCCACGTTTATTAGGGTCATGAAAAATCCACGTTTCCTGAAGTCATTAAAAAAATATTCTTTAAAAAATCGACGTTTCCTGAAGTGATTAAAAAAATATTCTTTAAAAAATCCACGTTTCCTGAAGTCATTAAAAAAATATTCTTTAAAAAATCCACGTTTCCTGAAGTCATTAAAAAAATATTCTTTAAAAAATCCACGTTTCCTGAAGTCATTAAAAAATATTCTTTAAAAAATCCACGTTTCCTGAAGTCATTAAAAAAATATTCTTTAAAAAATCCACGTTTCCTGAAGTCATTAAAAAAATATTCTTTAAAAAATCCACGTTTCCTGAAGTCATTAAAAAAATATTCTTTAAAAAATCCACGTTTCCTGAAGTCATTAAAAAAATATTCTTTAAAAAATCCACGTTTCCTGAAGTCATTAAAAAAATATTCTTTAAAAAATCCACGTTTCCTGAAGTCATTAAACAAATATTCTTTAAAAAATCCACGTTTCCTGAAGTCATTAAAAAAATATTCTTTAAAAAATCCACGTTTCCTGAAGTCATTAAAAAAATATTCTTTAAAAAATCCACGTTTCCTGAAGTCATTAAAAAAATATTCTTTAAAAAATCCACGTTTCCTGAAGTCATTAAAAAAATATTCTTTAAAAAATCCACGTTTCCTGAAGTCATTAAAAAAATATTCTTTAAAAAATCCACGTTTCCTGAAGTCATTAAAAAAATATTCTTTAAAAAATCCACGTTTCCTGAAGTCATTAAAAAAATATTCTTTAAAAAATCCACGTTTCCTGAAGTCATTAAAAAAATATTCTTTAAAAAATCCACGTTTCCTGAAGTCATTAAAAAAATATTCTTTAAAAAATCCACGTTTCCTGAAGTCATTAAAAAAATATTCTTTAAAAAATCCACGTTTCCTGAAGTCATTAAAAAAATATTCTTTAAAAAATCCACGTTTCCTGAAGTCATTAAAAAAATATTCTTTAAAAAATCCACGTTTCCTGAAGTCATTAAAAAAATATTCTTTAAAAAATCCACGTTTCCTGAAGTCATTAAAAAAATATTCTTTAAAAAATCCACGTTTCCTGAAGTCATTAAAAAAATATTCATTAAAAAATCCACGTTTCCTGAAGTCATTAAAAAAATATTCTTTAAAAAATCCACGTTTCCTGAAGTCATTAAAAAAATATTCTTTAAAAAATCCACGTTTCCTGAAGTCATTAAAAAAATATTCTTTAAAAAATCCACGTTTCCTGAAGTCATTAAAAAAATATTCTTTAAAAAATCCACGTTTCCTGAAGTCATTAAAAAAATATTCTTTAAAAAATCCACGTTTCCTGAAGTCATTAAAAAAATATTCTTTAAAAAATCCACGTTTCCTGAAGTCATTAAAAAAATATTCTTTAAAAAATCCACGTTTCCTGAAGTCACTAAAAAAATATTCTTTAAAAAATCCACGTTTCCTGAAGTCATTAAAAAAATATTCTTTAAAAAATCCACGTTTCCTTAAGTCATTAAAAAAATATTCTTTAAAAAATCCACGTTTCCTGAAGTCATTAAAAAAATATTCTTTAAAAAATCCACGTTTCCTGAAGTCATTAAAAAATATTCTTTAAAAAATCCACGTTTTCTGAAGTCATTGAAAAAATATTCTTTAAAAAATCCACGTTTCCTGAAGTCATTAAAAAAATATTCTTTAAAAAATCCACGTTTCCTGAAGTCATTAAAAAATATTCTTTAAAAAATCCACGTTTCCTGAAGTCATTAAAAAAAATATTCTTTAAAAAAATCCACGTTTCCTGAAGTCATTAAAAAAATATTCTTTAAAAAATCCACGTTTCCTGAAGTCATTAAAAAAATATTCTTTAAAAAATCCACGTTTCCTGAAGTCATTAAAAAAATATTCTTTAAAAAATCCACGTTTATTGGGAGTCCATGAAAAAATATTCTTTAAAAAATCCACGTTTATTGGGAGTCCATGAAAAAATATTCTTTAAAAAATCCACGTTTATTGGGAGTCCATGAAAAAATATTCTTTAAAAAATCCACGTTTATTGGGAGTCCATGAATAAATATTCTTTAAAAAATCCACGTTTATTGGGAGTCCATGAAAAAATATTCTTTAAAAAATCCACGTTTATTGGGAGTCCATGAAAAAATATTCTTTAAAAAATCCACGTTTATTGGGAGTCCATGAAAAAATATTCTTTAAAAAAACCACGTTTATTGGGAGTTCATGAAAAAATATTCTTTAAAAAATCCACGTTTATTGGGAGTCCATGAAAAAATATTCTTTAAAAAATCCACGTTTATTGGGGTCCATGAAAAACTACTCTTTAAAAAATCCACGTTTATTGGGAGTCCATGAAAAACTACTCTTTAAAAAATCCACGTTTATTGGGGTCCATGAAAAACTACTCTTTAAAAAATCCACGATTTTTGGGGTCCATGAAAAACTACTCTTTAAAAAATCCACGTTTATTGGGGTCCATGAAAAAATAGTTTTAAAAAATCCACGTTTATTAGGGTCCATGAAAAACTACTCTTTAAAAAATCCACGTTTATTGGGGTCCATGAAAAACTACTCTTTAAAAAATCCACGTTTATTGGGGTCCATGAAAAACTACTCTTTAAAAAAATCCACGTTTATTGGGGTCCATGAAAAACTACTCTTTAAAAAATCCACGTTTATTGGGGTCCATGAAAAACTACTCTTTAAAAAATCCACGTTTATTGGGGTCCATGAAAAACTACTCTTTAAAAAATCCACGTTTATTGGGAGTTCATCAAAAAGTATTCTTTAAAAAATCCACATTTAATGGGAGTTCATCAAAAAGTATTCTTTAAAAAATCCACGTTTATTGGGAGTTCATCAAAAAGTATTCTTTAAAAAATCCACGTTTATTGGGAGTTCATCAAAAAGTATTCTTTAAAAAATCCACGTTTATTGGGAGTTCATCAAAAAGTATTCTTTAAAAAGTCCACATTTAATGGGAGTTCATCAAAAAGTATTCTTTAAAAAATCCACGTTTATTGGGAGTTCATCAAAAAGTATTCTTTAAAAAATCCACGTTTATTGGGAGTCCATGAAAAAATATTATTTAAAAAATCCACGTTTATTGGGAGTCCATGAAAAAATATTCTTTAAAAAATCCACGTTTATTGGGAGTCCATGAAAAAATATTCTTTAAAAAATCCACGTTTATTGGGAGTCCATGAAAAAATATTTTTTAAAAATGTACGTTTATAAGGGTCAATGAAAAAATATTTTTTCCACGTTTATTAGAGTCCATGAAAAAAATATTTTTAAAAATCCACGTTTATTAGAGCCCATGAAAAAAATATTTTTAAAAAATCCACGTTTATTAAGGTCCATGAAAAAAATATTCTTTAAAAAATCCACGTTTATTGGGAGTCCATGAAAAAATATTCTTTAAAAAATCCACATGTCCTGAAGTCATTAAAAAAATATTCTTAAAAAAATCCACGTTTCCTGAAGTCATTAAAAAAATATTCTTAAAAAAATCCACGTTTCCTGAAGTCATTAAAAAAATATTCTTAAAAAAATCCACGTTTCCTGAAGTCATTAAAAAAATATTCTTAAAAAAATCCACGTTTCCTGAAGTCATTAAAAAAATATTCTTAAAAAAATCCACGTTTCCTGAAGTCATTAAAAAAAATATTCTTAAAAAAATCCACGTTTCCTGAAGTCATTAAAAAAATATTCTTTAAAAAATCCATGTTTCCTGAAGTCATTAAAAAAATATTCTTTAAAAAATCCACGTTTCCTGAAGTCATTAAAAAAATATTCTTTAAAAAATCCACGTTTCTGAAGTCATTAAAAATATATTCTTTAAAAAATCCGCGTTTCCTGAAGTCATTAAAAAAATATTCTTTAAAAAATCCACGTTTCCTGAAGTCATTAAAAAAATATTCTTTAAAAAATCCACGTTTCCTGAAGTCATTAAAAAAATATTCTTTAAAAAATCCACGTTTCCTGAAGTCATTAAAAAAAATATTCTTTAAAAAATCCACGTTTCCTGAAGTCATTAAAAAAATATTCTTTAAAAAATCCACGTTTCCTGAAGTCATTAAAAAAATATTCTTTAAACAATCCACGTTTCCTGAAGTCATTAAAAAAATATTCTTTAAAAAATCCACGTTTCCTGAAGTCATTAAAAAAATATTCTTTAAAAAATCCAAGTTTCCTGAAGTCATTAAAAAAATATTCTTTAAAAAATCCACGTTTCCTGAAGTCATTAAAAAAATATTCTTTAAAAAATCCACGTTTCCTGAAGTCATTAAAAAAATATTCTTTAAAAAATCCACGTTTCCTGAAGTCATTAAAAAAATATTCTTTAAAAAATCCACGTTTCCTGAAGTCATTAAAAAAATATTCTTTAAAAAATCCACGTTTCCTGAAGTCATTAAAAAATATTCTTTAAAAAATCCACGTTTCCTGAAGTCATTAAAAAATATTCTTTAAAAAATCCACGTTTCCTGAAGTCATTAAAAAAATATTCTTTAAAAAATCCACGTTTCCTGAAGTCATTAAAAAAATATTCTTTAAAAAATCCACGTTTCCTGAAGTCATTAAAAAAATTTTCTTTAAAAAATCCACGTTTCCTGAAGTCATTAAAACAATATTCTTTAAAAAATCCACGTTTATTGGGGCCCATGAAAAAATATTCTTTAAAAAATCCACGTTTCCTGAAGTCATTAAAACAATATTCTTTAAAAAATCCACGTTTATTGGGGCCCATGAAAAAATATTCTTTAAAAAATCCACGTTTCCTGAAGTCATTAAAAAAATATTCTTTAAAAAATCCACGTTTCCTGAAGTCATTAAAAAAATATTCTTTAAAAAATCCACGTTTCCTGAAGTCATTAAAAAAATATTCTTTAAAAAATCCACGTTTTCTGAAGTCATTAAAAAAATATTCTTTAAAAAATCCACGTTTACTGAAGTCATTAAAAAAATATTCTTTAAAAAATCCACGTTTCCTGAAGTCATAAAAAAAATATTCTTTAAAAAATCCACGATTCCTGAAGTCATTAAAAAAATATTCTTTAAAAAATCCACGTTTCCTGAAGTCATTAAAAAAATATTCTTTAAAAAATCCACATTTCCTGAAGTCATTAAAAAAATATTCTTTAAAAAATCCACGTTTCCTGAAGTCATTAAAAAAATATTCTTTAAAAAATCCACGTTTCCTGAAGTCATTAAAAAATATTCTTTAAAAAATCCACGTTTCCTGAAGTCATTAAAAAAATATTCTTTAGAAAATCCACGTTTCCTGAAGTCATTAAAAAAATATTCTTTAGAAAATCCACGTTTCCTGAAGTCATTAAAAAAATATTGTTTAAAAAATCCACGTTTCCTGAAGTCATTAAAAAAATATTCTTTAAAAGATCCACGTTTCCTGAAGTCATTAAAAAAAAATCTTTAAAAAATCCACGTTTCCTGAAGTCATTAAAAAAATATTCTTTAAAAAATCCACGTTTCCTGAAGTCATTAAAAAAATATTCTTTAAAAAATCCACGTTTTCTGAAGTCATTAAAAAAACTTTCTTTAAAAAATACACGCTTCCTTAAGTCATTAAAAAAAATTCTTTAAAAAATCCACGTTTCCTGAAGTCATTAACAAAATTTTCTTTAAAAAATCCACGTTTCCTGAAGTCATTAAAAAAATATTCTTTAAAAAATCCACGTTTCCTGAAGTCATTAAAAAAATATTCTTTAAAAAATCCACGTTTACTGAAGTCATTAAAAAAATATTCTTTAAAAAATCCACGTTTCCTGAAGTCATTAAAAAATATTCTTTAAAAAATCCACGTTTCCTGAAGTCATTAAAAAAATATTCTTTAAAAAATCCACGTTTATTAGGGTCCATGAAAAAATATTCTTTAAAAAATCCACGTTTGCTGAAGTCATTAAAAAAATAATCTTTAAAAAATCCACGTTTCCTGAAGTCATTAAAAAAATATTCTTTAAAAAATCCACGTTTGCTGAAGTCATTAAAAAAATAATCTTTAAAAAATCCACGTTTCCTGAAGTCATTAAAAAAATATTCTTTAAAAAATCCACGTTTCCTGAAGTCATTAAAAATATATTCTTTAAAAAATCCACGTTTCCTGAAGTCATTAAAAATATTCTTTAAAAAATCCACGTTTCCTGAAGTCATTAAAAAAATATTCTTTAAAAAATCCACGTTTCCTGAAGTCATTAAAAAAATATTCTTTAAAAAATCCACGTGTCCTGAAGTCATTAAAAAATATTCTTTAAAAAATCCACGTTTCCTGAAGTCTTAAAAAAATATTCTTTAAAAAATCCACGTTTCCTGAAGTTATTAAAAAAATATTCTTTAAAAAATCCACGTTTCCTGAAGTCATTAAAAAAATATTCTTTAAAAAATCCACGTTTCCTGAAGTCATTAAAAAAATATTCTTTAAAAAATCCACGTTTCCTGAAGTCATTAAAAAAATATTCTTTAAAAAATCCACGTTTCCTGAAGTCATTAAAAATATATTCTTTAAAAAATCCACGTTTCCTGAAGTCATTAAAAAAATATTCTTTAAAAAATCCACGTTTCCTGAAGTCATTAAAAAAATATTCTTTAAAAAATCCACGTTTCCTGAAGTCATTAAAAAAATATTCTTTAAAAAATCCACGTTTCCTGAAGTCATTAAAAAAATATTCTTTAAAAAATCCACGTTTCCTGAAGTCATTAAAAAAATATTCTTTAAAAAATCCACGTTTCCTGAAGTCATTAAAAAAATATTCTTTAAAAAATCCACGTTTCCTGAAGTCATTAAAAAAAATATTCTTTAAAAAATCCACGTTTCCTGAAGTCATTAAAAAAATATTCTTTAAAAAATCCACGTTTCCTGAAGTCATTAAAAAAATATTCTTTAAAAAATCCACGTTTCCTGAAGTCATTAAAAAAATATTCTTTAAAAAATCCACGTTTCCTGAAGTCATTAAAAAAATATTCTTTAAAAAATCCACGTTTCCTGAAGTCATTAAAAAAATATTCTTTAAAAAATCCACGTTTCCTGAAGTCATTAAAAAAATATTCTTTAAAAAATCCACGTTTCCTGAAGTCATTAAAAAAATATTCTTTAAAAAATCCACGTTTCCTGAAGTCATTAAAAAAATATTCTTTAAAAAATCCACGTTTCCTGAAGTCATTAAAAAAATATTCTTTAAAAAATCCACGTTTCCTGAAGTCATTAAAAAATATTCTTTAAAAAATCCACGTTTCCTGAAGTCATTAAAAAAATATTCTTTAAAAAATCCACGTTTCCTAAAGTCATTAAAAAAATATTCTTTAAAAAATCCACGTTTCCTGAAGTCATTAAAAAAATATTCTTTAAAAAATCCACGTTTCCTGAAGTCATTAAAAAAATATTCTTTAAAAAATCCACGTTTCCTGAAGTCATTAAAAAAATATTCTTTAAAAAATCCACGTTTCCTAAAGTCATTAAAAAAATATTCTTTAAAAAAATCCACGTTTCCTGAAGTCATTAAAAAAATATTCTTTAAAAAATCCACGTTTCCTGAAGTCATTAAAAAAATATTCTTTAAAAACTCCACGCTTATTAGGGTTCTTGAAAAAAATATTTTTTTATTAGGGTCCATGAAAAAATATTCTTTAAAAAATCCACGTTTATTGGGGTCCATGAAAAAATATTTTTAAAAAATCCACGTTTATTAGGGTGCATGAAAAAAATATTTTTAAAAAAATCCACGTTTATTAGGGTCCATGAAAAAAATATTTTTAAAAAAATCCACGTTTATTAGGGTCCATGAAAAACATATTTTTTAAAAAATCCACGTTTATTAGGATCCATGAAAAAATATTTTTAAAAAATCCACGTTTATTAGGGTCCATGAAAAAAATATTTTTAAAAAATCCACGTTTATTAGGGTCCATGAAAAAAATATTTTTAAAAAATCCACGTTTATTAAGGTCCATGAAAAAATATTTTTAAAAAAAATCCAAGTTTATTAGGGTCCATGAAAAAAAAATATTTTTAAAAAATCCACGTTTATTAGGGTCCATGAAAAAAAATATTTTTAAAAAATCCACGTTTATTAGGGTCCATGAAAACATTTTTAAAAAATCCACAATTTTTCTTGTTACTATTTTCAAGAGAATAACTTTGTCTTCCCTTTTTTCTTTCTTTTTCATGTTCAACCTGCTTTAATGCCTCTTATCCGGGCTAACATATGGTGGTAATCTTCCATATGCAACACCTGACTGTTTGTTTCTGTTTTTTTTTTGTGCTAAATGTTTTCCATTGCCAAGAGGAGGTACTCTTGACGTTGTCATTCTGTCTTGTTTTATGCCTTTCATTTTGGGTTTTCATGTTGTTGTTGCTGTTGTTCCTAAAGAGCCCCCATAAAGTGTTTTTATTGTCATTTTTTGTGTCTTATAATTTCAGGGCTTATTTTTGTTTTGCTCTTTTTTATTGTTGTTTTCTTCACTGTTTTTGTAGTGCAAATTTTCTTTTACGTTCTTTTTATCAATCTATTGTTTCTACAACCAGCCAACAAACACCTCTATGTATGTATGGCTGGGCTTAGGTTTTATGTTGTTATCGTTTTTCTGTTAAATGTTTCGCCCCCATACCTTTTTAGGTTTTTTCGTTCACTGTCTCCATTCATAGCAGCCACCCGCCAATACTAACTCGGATGGTGACATTTTTTTTTTTTCTTCCGTCCAATGCCTTTGAGGCCTATTGCAAATTTAATGCATTATTGATGTCAATGACTTCCATATATAGTGAACATACATACAGCTGTATGTATGTGAATGACGTTTTAAATTTCATGTTGACGAGTTGGAGTGTGACTTGTGTGTTATTGCTGGTGGCTGGCGGGTTCGATGGTGTTTCTTGTCGTTTTTTTTTTCTTTTTGGAACAGAAGTTGCAATTTTTATGATTATATGGTGGCAAAAACAGTTTTCACAAAGTGTTCCATATAATTGGACCTTGGGGGAAACTAAACATATTTAAGTGAGGTAAATTATTGATTGTCAGGAACTTAATTTTATTGCAAAGAAATATTTATGGACAGCTATTAGTGCTCTAAATGGTTTAAAACATAAAATTGGTATAAAATGTAAAACATAAAATATAAAACATATAAAATATAAAAAATAAAAATATATATAAAATATAAGCAATAAAATATAATATATAAAAATGTTGTTATTGTTGTAGCAGCATATAAACCTACGCGAAGCACAGGTTTGATGCTGGGTTGGCAGCCGCTGGCCGAAACACCATGGTTTCGGGTCAATCCGGTATGAAAGAACCCGCTGCCGTGGGATTGATATAAAAAAATTTATAATTTTTAATTTAAATTTTAATTATTGAATTGCAGATTTTAAATATCGGAATTTTAAAACCCATTTGATTGAATTCATTGTAAACGAGTTAACAATTAATCATTTATATTTCGCACAAAAAAATTTGTTGCCATTATATGGCAAACATAAAAAATCAATCAATTTTTTGTTTTCTTTTTCTTCTAAAACAAGTCCTGAAACAAAAAAACAACAGCAGACATAAGAAATCAAAGATAGCAGGGCAACATTATTATCAACACCATCATCATCATCAGCATTATAATGAAATAGTCAGAACATTATAATGAAGTTCCTGAGTGTGTGTCATTTTGATGAAACATCATTAACACATTTCAACACAACAGACAATTGGATACCCAGACAAGAAGAAAAAACCAAAACAGAATTTGTGTGTGGATATTCTGGGTCTGGTCTTCTGGTTTTACAAGACGCCTAGGTGAACTAGAAGCTGCTGCTGCAGCAGCACCAATACGTGTGGCCCATCAATTGAATTTGATTCACAACTATTCATCACACAAAATCAATAGGAAAAAGTAACACAGGGAAAAACTCATAAAATTCCCTAAGAATAGACTGGTGGAACGGTGTTAATTTTATACTGACTGGGTGAGAATGACGACTAAATGGGAAAGAATAGTTCTTCTTTCATCGTCATACTTCTTCTTTGAGTCTGATTGATAATTACAAGGCAAAACATTTATAGAAAACATTTTCGGACATTATTTCATTGTTTATACCTTAGACAGGGAATGAATGGATGGATGGGTGGAATGTAATTTCAGTTGTGGGCGATCCATATGTGTTTTGTTTTCCTCCTCATGGTATTATTTTGGGGGTGTTTTCCGCTAGTCTGTTTTGTTACAATTATTTGCTTAGTTTGCTATACAAGTTGTAACTATATTTATGTTTGTGTGTTTACAATACTAATTTTTTTATTGATTTTTTTCTTCCAATGGATGTTTGTTTGGGTGAGACATTCAGAATTTTGTAGTCAATTGAAAAATGTTTACCTTATGACATCTTTTATTGGTGGCAGAATTTAGTAGGTCTTATTGGTAGAGTTTTCAAACATTAGAAACTTAATAAAAAACATTTAAATTTTATATTCTAAATTTTAAATTCTAAATTCGAACTTTTTATACCCTTCACCATACTATGGTATACCCCCATAGTATGGTGAAGGGTTTGTCATTCCGTTTGTAACTACCCGAAATAATAATTTTAGACCGTTCAAACTGGGTGACGTAGGTGATGGAAGATACCAAGGAACGGTCCTGACCGGCTTTAACATGGCAAAGCCCAGGATTTATCTTGGTCCCTCTCAAGTGGACACTGACTGTTATTTCTCTAAAATCTGTAAAATGTACAAGTAGAATACTTCTTTGGGTAATAGTATGCTTTGAGATTTAATATTATTATTTGGAATTAGCATGCCTTGAATTTGAATGTAACTAGAAATTATTTTAATATTTTTTCATTGTTGAATTGTATTTCGAATTGAACGGGGTAAATTGTTTCGTAAGTTTTATTTGTCATATACTGAATATGTATACCAATTTTATTGTAAATTTTCTTTTCTTAGAATAAAACGTAGTTTTTAACAATAAACTGGAGTTTTATGAACGCAAGACCCCGCAGGCAATCAACAAATTTTTATTGAAACAATTTTGGAGCTGTTTTTAAGATCCTGTGGACCTGAGTCCCTATACTGCTCGTTGGTCGGGATATTGTCAGCTGAATCAATCAATAGAAGATGCCAGCCTATCGAACTCCCAAGAGAGGAAGAGGGGGAAAGAAGACGATAAACCAAACGGAAATGAAGAACATAGCCATGGAGAATCAAGAAATAATGCAAATCAGTTAAATGAAAACGCAGAAGGACAAATTGATTCTGTACAGGATGTTCAAGATTCGATTGTAGATGTGACTCAAAATGCCAACGAGAATTTGAACATTAGTGATAGGCAAGATTTGGAAGCAAGACTGGGTCGAATGCAAGAACAAATGCTGGACATGCAAAATATGATATTGTCCCACATCCAGGCGGTAACTTTGCAGAATTCCCAATGTGTTCATTCAGTTGGTGTTCAGTCCGGAAATGTTTCAAGCGGTAGGATTGAGGCAGGAAATCTTCCGGTTCAAGCAAGATTAATAACAACTGATGGTACCGTAAGTGAACAATTGCCAGTGAGCACAAACTTAACTGAAGTGAGCACAAACTTAGTAGGTCTTATTGGTAGAGTTTTCAAACATTAGAAACTTAATAAAAAACATTTAAATTTTATATTCTAAATTTTAAATTCTAAATTCGAACTTTTTATACCCTTCACCATACTATGGTATACCCCCATAGTATGGTGAAGGGTTTGTCATTCCGTTTGTAACTACCCGAAATAATAATTTTAGACCGTTCAAACTGGGTGACGTAGGTGATGGAAGATACCAAGGAACGGTCCTGACCGGCTTTAACATGGCAAAGCCCAGGATTTATCTTGGTCCCTCTCAAGTGGACACTGACTGTTATTTCTCTAAAATCTGTAAAATGTACAAGTAGAATACTTCTTTGGGTAATAGTATGCTTTGAGATTTAATATTATTATTTGGAATTAGCATGCCTTGAATTTGAATGTAACTAGAAATTATTTTAATATTTTTTCATTGTTGAATTGTATTTCGAATTGAACGGGGTAAATTGTTTCGTAAGTTTTATTTGTCATATACTGAATATGTATACCAATTTTATTGTAAATTTTCTTTTCTTAGAATAAAACGTAGTTTTTAACAATAAACTGGAGTTTTATGAACGCAAGACCCCGCAGGCAATCAACAAATTTTTATTGAAACAATTTTGGAGCTGTTTTTAAGATCCTGTGGACCTGAGTCCCTATACTGCTCGTTGGTCGGGATATTGTCAGCTGAATCAATCAATAGAAGATGCCAGCCTATCGAACTCCCAAGAGAGGAAGAGGGGGAAAGAAGACGATAAACCAAACGGAAATGAAGAACATAGCCATGGAGAATCAAGAAATAATGCAAATCAGTTAAATGAAAACGCAGAAGGACAAATTGATTCTGTACAGGATGTTCAAGATTCGATTGTAGATGTGACTCAAAATGCCAACGAGAATTTGAACATTAGTGATAGGCAAGATTTGGAAGCAAGACTGGGTCGAATGCAAGAACAAATGCTGGACATGCAAAATATGATATTGTCCCACATCCAGGCGGTAACTTTGCAGAATTCCCAATGTGTTCATTCAGTTGGTGTTCAGTCCGGAAATGTTTCAAGCGGTAGGATTGAGGCAGGAAATCTTCCGGTTCAAGCAAGATTAATAACAACTGATGGTACCGTAAGTGAACAATTGCCAGTGAGCACAAACTTAACTGAAGCTGTGCCAAAACCAAAGAAAATTTATCCATTGCCGGATTTTAATGGGACGCCAGAAGAATGGGCAATTTTCATAGGAGATTTTAAGTGCTCCACGCGGGAATTTGGCTATACACCACTGCAGAACCTAATGCGGTTACGTGATTCATTGAAGGACCGTGCCAAGGAAACTGTGGAAGCCCTTCTAACCAATTCGTCGAATGTGGATGAGATAATAAATATGTTGGAAGAGATATTTGGTCGTCCGGAGTTGCTTATAAAGAGCCAAATTTCTAATATTAGGAAAATAAGACCAGTTGATGATGGTGATATGGAGGGTTTGGTGATGTTTGCGAACAAGGTAATAAATATGGTAACGTTCTTACGTAACGCTAAAGCAGAACACCATATGTCGAACCCATCACTGTTAAGCGAACTCGTTATCAAGTTACCACAAAGTCGGCAGATAAAATGGGCCGAGAAATGCTTAATATTGAGTGAACCAGCAACTGTGGCAGATTTTAGTGCATGGTTAATCGCAGTCCGCAAAGTTGCACACGTAGTCATCGATTCACTTCCTGTAACAGATTCGAAATGCCAACGATATAGTGACATTAAGAAAGTACACCATGCATCAACTACAGTCAAAACATGCGCTATTTGTGCAGGAAGTTGCAAACAAGCGGATCTATGTAAAATGTTTTTGGATTCCGACATTGGTAAACGCACCGAGATAGTGAAACAATTAGGAATGTGCTTTAGTTGCCTCAAGGTTGGCCACAGAGTTTCACGGTGTTTTAAGAAGGTAAGATGTCAACAATGCTACGAGGTGCATCATGTTTTACTTCACCCAAATAAGCCAAAAAGAAGTGACAATTTCGAAATGCGTAACTGTCACGTTGGACGTGACCGAGGAGCTTTTTTATTTCAAGTGGTTCCAGTTATCTTATATGGTAAAAAGAAAACAGTAAGAACATTTGCGTTTGTGGATGACGGAGCGGATGCTACTATAATCGATAAGGCGCTGGTAAATGAACTTGGCATAAAAGGCGAGAAAAATTTTCTGAACATCGAGTGGTTGAATAAGCAAACTTTGCGTGAGGATTGCGAAAATATCAAGTTGAGAATAAGTGGTACTTATGAAGGAGCAGAAATATATGAGATATCAAATGTGTACACCTCGTCGAACCTTTCTGTACCAGAACAAAATTTAGATAAAACTTGGTCGAGTGACAATTCGCATCTTGGTCTAGTCCCATATGAGAGTTATCGTACACCAGTTAAAGGTAGTGAGCTAACATGTGCCGCGAGTTCACCCATAAGAACGTTAAAAACTTGGGTTTGGGCGTCGGGTTAGTAACCCTCCCCTAGAAAAAACAGGCTACTATGAAAAAACGAAAGAAATGAAAATCAAATCTCTCAAAAGTTGACGAACCCCCGCAAACGATTTAAGGACCATGATCTGCTAATCTGCACCTAGAGTGTTCGCACTCTTTATAGAGAAGGTGCAGTTTACGCATTGGCAGATGTACTTGAAAAGTACAAGGCCGAAATTACTGTCATACAGCAAATATGATGGAACGGGAAAAGCGTCACAACAACACCTAAAGGTGACACACTGTATTATAGCTGCCTTGACACAAAGCATGAGTTTGGTTGCGGATTTGTAGTTGGTCGGAGACTAAAACATCTGGTATCCAGCTTCACTCCAGTGAATGAAAGACTTGCTGCAATTCGAATAAAAGCTAAATTCTTCAACATCAGCTTTATTTGCGCTCATGCTCCCACTGAAGACAAGGACGAACAGACCAAAGATATTTTTTTACGAGCGCTTAGAAGAAACTTATGACCGTTGCCCTGTCCATGACATTAAAATTATACTTGGCGATTTTAATGCCAAAATTGGAAAGGAGAATCTCTTTGGCACAACAGTCGGGAAATTCAGTCTCCACAGTGAAACATCTGACAATGGTATGAGGCTGATAGACTTTGCAGCTGCAAGAAACATGGTAGTTAGCAGTACCAGATTTAAGCATCTTGATATTCATAAGGGCACCTGGCTGTCTCCAGATCAGAAAACAAGAAATCAAATTGATCATGTTGTGATAGATGGAAGACATTCATCGAGCGTGTTGGATGTACGATCGTTCCGAGGCGCAAACATAGACTCGGACCACTACCTTGATGCAATCCCACGGCAGCGGGTTCTTACGTACCGAATTGACCCGAAACCAAAAGTGTTTCGGCCAGCGGCTGCCAACCCAGCATTATATGCTGCTACAACAACAACAACAACTACCTTGATGCAGCAAAGGTACGCACCCGCTTAGGCGTAGCAAACAAAGTACGAACAGACACAACACGAAAGTTAGACATCGGTAAGCTGCAATCACAACAGATAGCCACAGCATATTCCACTCAACTAGTCCAATTGCTTAATCAAAGCACTCTTCATCCCGATAACATATCAGCGCAACGGCAAAGCATTGCCCACTCCATGCAAACAGCCGCAAAATCCATACTTGGATACCAGAGGCCTCCACCAAGGAATCCATGGTATGATCAGGAGTGTCGTGCTGCCACCGAAGAGAAAAATGCGGCATATAGTGCTACTTTACAATCCGTAGCAACGCGTAGCGCACGAGAGAGATACAGGGAGAAAAGGAGAGAGGAGAAACGTCTTTTCCGCAGAAAAAAGAGAGAGAGATGGAAAAGCGGGAGTGTGAAAAAATCGAGATGTACAGGAGCCAGAATGAAGTCCGAAAATTCTACCAAAGAGTCAAGCATCAAACTGATGGCTTTGGTACAGGCACATCCTCCTGTAGAGACCAGCAAGGTAATTTGGTAACTAATACAGATAGTGTACTCAGGATATGGAAAGAACATTTTTCAAATCTGTTGGTATCCAATAGCAGCGAAGACGACGAAGATACCACAGATCCAATTCCAGAAGATGGTATTGAATGTATACCACCCGGCCAAGATGAGGTAAAGACAGCAATAAACCGGCTGAAGAATAATAAGGCAGCAGGAGCCGATGGACTAGCAGCAGAGCTGTTTAAAACCGGAGGCGAAACGCTGATAAGGTGTATGCATCAGCTAGTTAGCTCCATCTGGCAGGAAGAACGCGTACCCGACGATTGGAACCTGAGCATCCTGTGTCCCGTCCACAACAAAGGAGATAAGACTTTATGTTCCAACTATAGGGGCATAAGTCTTCTCCCTATCGCCTACAATATAGTGTCAGGGATATTGTGCGAACAACTAAAGCCCATGGCCAACGAAATAATTGGACCATACCAATGCGGCTTTAGACCTGGCAAGTCCACCATTGACCAGATATTTACCCTGCGGCAAATCCTGGAGAAGACCCAAGAGATGCAGATCGACACATACCACCTTTTTGTCGATTATAAAGCAGCCTTCGACAGCCCGCCACGTTTAAATGTATTCCAAGCAGTGTCTGAATTTGGTATCCCCGCAAAGCTCATCCGGCTTTGTAAGATGACTCTAACTGACACAAGATCTTCAGTTAAAATAGGAAAGAACCTCTCCAAAGAGTTTTGTACCAAAAGAGGTTTCATGCAAGGAGACAGCCTTTCGTGTGATCATCCTGCTAGAAAAGGTTATACGAGAGGCAAACGTCAAAAGAAGTGGCACAATCTACACCAATAGGCACATGTTACTTGCTTATGCTGATGATATAGACATCATGGGACGATCAGTAAAAGAAATAACCGATACCTTTATGATGGTCGAAGGAGAATCTGCTAAAGTGGGACGCAGGTCCATTGAGATCGGACCAACTATTGAAATTGGTTCCTATAATTTCGAGGTAGTAAACGACTTCGTATACCTCGGCACCGCCGTAAAAGATATTTGGAATGTATTCCTTATATTTTGTGTTTTCAGAGGCTAAGAATCATTTCCACCAAAAAATGTTTATATCTGCCCACATTTTGATATAGCCCCCATAGGACGATATCTCCTGATTTTCGGTATTTTGAAGGTTGTGGCCTCAATATCTCACCCAAATGTCTGAAATTTGGTATTTAGTCTTCGTTGGGGGTATAAAACTTTGCTCAAGAAATGTGTAGGTATAGGTCCACGTCTTCATATAGCCCCCATAGAACGGTTTTCGGTATGTTGAAGGTTGTGGTATACGACAGTAGTGAGGCTAGAAGTAGGTTCTGGAAGAGCCTTGGTCTACATGCCGTATGAAGCTCTTGACCCACCTGGCAGTCTGCTGCGGAAGCTAGTGGAGGAGACGATGAGCAGTGTAAACTTGATAATGGGCTGTGACGCTAATGCTCATCACTTTCACTGGGGGAGCAGTGACACAAACGCAAGGGGTGAGTCCTTATTCGATTTTATTTTAGCTAGTAATCTACGAGTATGTAATAGGGGCAATACTGCCATTTTCCGTAATATGGTAAGGGAGGAGGTGATAGACCTAACCAGGTCGTGAAATTTCCGAACCTCGCACAATAGGGGAAATTGACATTCAGGTAGAAGGTCTCACAAAGGTTCTAAAAGATTGCTATGAGAAGACCTGCCCATTAACGTATCCTGGTAGGAGATCTCAGCCAGTCTGGTGGAACATGGATTTAGCGGAAACCAGTAGGCGGGCATACAACAAAGCTAGTAGGACCAAACTAGATACTGATTGGGATATCTATAGAGATACTTTCAATAAGTATAAGAGTGAGGTTAGGAAGGCCAAGAGGAATTCTTGGATAAGCTTTAGTGAGACTATAGAGGGAGTTAGCGTAGCGGCAAGATTCCGCAAGGTGATCTCAAAGGACCCGAAAAAAATTGGGAGCATCAAGAGGAATGAGGGCTCCTGGATTAACTCAGCTCTAGAGACTCTAAACCTGTTGGCAAGCACACACTTTCCAGGCTGCAAGGATGCTAGCTCGTGTCAACCTAGGAGAGATGCGAGCAGAAGCTACACCACAGCGGAGAGTGAACTTGTCGACGCTTTAACAAGTAATCATAGAATTTCATGGGCGATCAGCACTTTTCAGCCCTACAAGTCTCCCGGGCCTGACGGTATCATCCCAGCGATGCTTCAAAACGCACCGCATGTTTTAATATCAACGCTAAGAAGGATTTTTAGGGCATGCATTCTGCTATCGTACATACCGGCGCTATGGAAGGAGGTAACTGTGACCTACATACATTCCCAAAGCTGGGAAACCAAGTCACACTCTGCCGAAAGACTATAGACCGATAAGTCTTTCCTCCTTTCTTCTAAAGACTTTAGAAAGGCTACGAGATTTGGAAATCAGATCATATATAAATCATGACCTTGTAAGCAACTCTCAACATGCTTACGTAAAAGGGAAATCGACAGACACTGCGCTACACGAGGTTGTGGGTTGTATAGAGAAGAATATGGATGATTCAAGTTTCACCTTAGCTGCTTTCTTAGACATAGAAGGCGCGTTTAATAACGTGAAACTTGAATCAATACACTCTGCTCTAGAATCACTAGGTGTCCCCTCAATTCTAATAAATTGGATCGATAGAATGCTTGATAGTAGGCTATTCAATTCAAGCTTAGGAGAGAGTTCTATAAAGAAGTCGCTCACCAGAGGAACGCCACAGGGAGGAGTTTTATCACCCCTGCTGTGGCTTCTGGTGTTGAACGGGATACTTACGGAGTTCGACAAGCTAAAAACCAAGGTGGTTGCGTATTCGGATGATGTAGTCATTCTAATTAGCGGGAAATTCTTATCTACGCTGTCTGAACTTATGCAAGGTGTTCTAGTGAAGCTCTCACGTTGGGCCCACTATAATGGACTTGGTGTGAACCCGACGAAGACGGAGCTGGTACTTTTCACCAGGAAGAGAAAGATTGCTGCTTTCGTTCCAGGCAGTTAAGCCTCTCCACGGAAGCAAAGTATCTTGGTGTGGTCCTCGACAATAAGCTTTGTTGGAAGAGGAATACCGAGGACGAACAAAGGGAGGTTTAATTGCACTATATTCTTGCAAGAATGCCATAGGTAAGAGCGTAATACACTGGCTGTATAGGACTGTGGTTTGTCCTATCCTGACCTATGGTTGTGGCACGCACTCAGCAATAAATCAAACCTTTCTAAGCTAAGTAGTGTGCAACGTGCCGCGTCAATTCTTATTACTGGAGCTATTGTAAGCACACCCCAGGCGGCGCTGAATGCTGTTTTAAATATCCAACCTCTGGACATTTTGGTACAGTATCAGGCCTCCAGGTGTGCCTTGAGGCTTAGGGAACTTGACATGTGGCGTTGCTTATTGCTTGACCATGCAAACGTTCTACAGCGGTTGAGTAGTCAGCTAGTGCTTGGAAACAGAGGGGGTGAGACCGATTACATTTTACCAACTCTTGATTTCACTATACCTGACGTTTTAATACCCGATAGGGATGAATGGGTTCAGTGCAGACCAATTCCGCATAGCCTATCTATCTTCACTGATGGGCCGAAGATGGAAGATGGCACTGTTGCTGGTGTGTACTCTGATGAACTGAACATTAGGTACTCGTTTAAACTTAATAACAACTGTAGTGTTTTCCAGGCAAAGGTCTTTGCAATATTGAAGGCCCTACAGGCACTAGTGGGAAGGACGGACTTAGCAAATAGGGCACTATTAAGTCTAGGATCGTTCGAGATTGTAGGTCTATCTTGAAAACCTGTCAGTAAGATTTTGTTGGGTACCTGGTCACTGTGGTGTTGAGGGAAATGAGATTGTGGATGAACTGGCGAGGCGGGGATCACAATCAACCAACATGCAAGTGGAGGTTGGTGTGAAACCTCCGCTTTGTCATTTCATAGACAAACTCACCAGCTTCTACGTTGAGAAAAGCAAAAGAACTTGGCTAGATGCTCCTAGATGTCGGGTTGCAAAGTCAATCTGGCCGGTAATCTCTGCGAGTAGAACGGTTTCCCTTCTCTCGTTGTGCAAGTCGGAGATCAGAGTTGTTGTTGGAATCATTACTGGTCACTGCAACATTAGATCTATGACTTGCAAATGGGATAACAGCAGCAGTGACTACTGTAGGCTGTGTGAGGACGTGGATGAGACGTAGACAATTGAACATCTTCTCTGCCTGTGTCCCAGATTGAGTGCCAAAAGGCACAGGCTTTTTGGCGTTCACATGACGGAATCCCTGTCTCACTTCTCCTCTTCCGACACCACAGCTTTGCTAACATACTGCAGAGGCCTCAAATGGCTATAGAGCGGGTTAACTTGAGTATATCAGTTAATTTACCTTCTAAATATCATATGTTTTCCTCTCCTTCACTCTCTTATTACCTTTTCTACTTCTTCCCTGTCTCTTCGTTTTCTATCTACTTTCTCCTATCCAAAACTAATCTCCATCTCCCTAGCTTATCTTTCACTCCATCACCAGTATTAATCATCACCACCACGGATCTGCAACTACTTCACCTACAACCATCAACTACATATCAACTTTCAACACTACTCAATACCAAGGATGATCACAATGGACCACCAGGTCTCCGAGTGGAGTGGCTGCTACTCACAGCAGCTGCGCATCCTAAAACCAAACCAAACCATGGTTGTGACCACATTAATCCACCAAAAATGGCTGAAAATTTGTATTTGGTTTCCATTTGGGGTATTAAACGTTCCATATGAAATTTGGTGTTATTGGTCCACGCCTTTATATAGCCCCCATAGAACGTTACCTCCTGATTTTCGGTGTTTTGAAGGTTGTGGCCCCAATATCCCACCGAAATGACTGAAATTTGGTAGTTAGTCTTCGTTAAGGGTATACAACTTTCCACCTGAAATTTTTTGGTATAGGTCCACGACTTTTTGTGGCCTTACATAAACAGAAAACTTTCTGAGATCTTCAGAAGATCTTGGCAGTATTTTTTAGAGCTATTGGGGCATTTTCTTTTCAAAAGATTCTTTGGCATGTTACCCTAGGGATAGCCTTGGACGTTATCTTATTGCACCCAAAAAACATCAAATATCACTTAATTACCATGACAAAATACCATTTACATGTTTGTTTTGCCAAACTGCTACCTTGGTAGAGTTCCCGTTTTTTTGGAGGAGTATTTCAATTCAACCGCCAACAACCCTTAATTTGCATTTCAAATGGAACGCTGAACCCCATTACCTTTGAAAATTGTTTAAAAGGATGACAAACCAAAAGAGGGGTAAAGAAAGGCACCAACCTATTTTTGGCATTAAATTGCTTTGCCAAACAAGACCGAAAAAAAAGAACAAGCCAACATCAAACCAAACCAACAAAACCCCAGCTGAATGGCAAAGCTAATGACCATTACTCTTTTAACAAATTGCAATACAGTAGCAGCAGGAGCAGCAATGAGTATTGTGGCTATACACAAAGAGTGGTGGTGACACCAAAAGCTTGTAAATATATAAATATAAAATCTCAACGTGCAATGAAAAAAAAACCTGAGGAAAGCACACAAACAACATGGTCAGGCAAGGCAGTCCGCATGATGATGACGATGCTGCAATCGCAATGATATCTGCTGACAAATACAAATTGCAATTGTCGGTAGATAGTTACGAACGATGTGATGTTGTGGTGGACAAACTGGGGAAAGTGGATGCAACACAGCAAAGCATTTAGAGTATGGCATCATGGATTACTGGCAAATGCAGCAGCATGCAAAGGAAAATCGAGACACGTATTTGGACTGCAGATTTATTTTCATCTCACACCCCTTTTTGACGAAGCTAAGCAAAGAGTAAGAATCACAATATTGATGCCAAGGCAACAACATACGCACATTCCACCCCATTCCCTGTTTTTGCCACTTTTGATATCCTTTGGTGTCCTTTTGTAACAATATTTTGTGGGTTTTAAAGAATCTCTTAGTTGCTCGAGTGAATGGCATAGGGAAGGGGAGGAGAGTTTGATTTTGCTTTCAACGAAAAATTAAAATTCCAGGGTGCGAAAATGATGAGGACCACCATGACAGGGAATAAAAAAATAGATATTCAAGAATAAGGTGATCGGTCCTCTGACATGAAATACTAGTTTGACAAATAATTGAATGAAATTTTATACAGTGAAGCAAAATAAAAAAAGAGAATGCAAACAATAACCACAATATTTAATAGGGTGGATACCGAGGACACTAAACGAAATGGCTAAAGGTAGCAACAACAACCATTACTCTCATTTCGAAAAACAACCATTCAAAAAGGATGCAGCAGACAAGCAATCTCGCATAACCGGACAAATACAGACACGAGCCAAGCACAAAAAACAAAAGCGAAACATACTGCCAGCCACCCAGAAAGAACAAAGCTTGGTGGTGTTGTTGTTTACTGCATGTTTTAATGCAATAAAACCAAACAAATACAAAAAAGACAGGACAAGACCACTGCAATTTTCCTTGTTACTGCTGCAATGCTGTCGCACAGCATAAAAGGATAATCATCCTTCCACATATGGTTGGATAAATACCTTTTGATACTTATTTGCTGTTCGTTCCAACATGAATCACTTTTTCTCATGTTTGGTAAATTTATTGCTTGTTGTTGTATTTTATTTATTTTTTCTCTCTCGCCGAAATGAAGTGTTAATGTTGCCATGTTAACGTTATAATCTTGATTGGACAGACATTGACTAGACTGAGAAAAATATTTGACTGCACAGTAAAAGAAATACTGAGTAACTGATCAAAACATATGGTCGCCTAAAAGTATGCAGCATACACTCAGCCAAAATCACCTTGAATATAAAGGGAAATAAGAAAAAGAAATTTGAAGAACGAACATGAAACCCTGAATAAATTCAAGCTTATAAAATCTATTAAATATGTACGATTATTCCTGAAGGCAGTTCGACCTTATAATTGCCTAAAAGTATGCATCATACACTGACAAATAAATTTACATAATAAAATCAATTTACATAATAAAATAAATTTATATATAACCGGATTTAATAAAGCCACTGGGTTTTAAATGTAAATTTCATTGTGTATACGTCAAATAAATCCTCATAAAGGAGGTTAACCCGACAAAAACCTATATATAAACAGGGTTTTAGCCTGTGCTGTCCCATAAAAGGGTTACTTCTTACTCCCATTCTTCCTGCAAATTGATAAAATATTAATAAAAAAGTTCAATCATATGGCCGCCTAAAAGTATACATTGGACAT